>NC_091993.1:107797531-108148126 GCF_044704955.1 Pristiophorus japonicus
GGTGTTAAGGGGCATTGTTGCACCACATGGAAATGCTGTAACCACATCTTAATAATTAAATTAAAGGAACACCACTCGTCGCCAAAAGCAAACAAACTTCTTTCATCTGTGTGTGTACTAAATACTCACCCTGTATCACAATAAAATCTAACTTTATTTCCATAAGTAGTAGCAGCTGCCTCATAATACCCATATAGAAGCTCCCCTGGATTACCACAGTTTTTTGCTACGAAGAAAAAAAAAATGGGAAAAGGTAAAGATGTTACAAATCTCCAATCAGCCTTTCCAATGCAATTCACAGAAATGTAACATATAATAAACTGGTATGCAATTTTCCAGAATATCTGGTTGCCCCAATTATAAAGTTTATTTTCCACGTTTTGGCCAAGTAAATAAGCTCACCCCTGAGGTAAAACATCCCACAATGGCAGGGTTGTTTTAGAAAGAAAGGCTTGCATTTATATAGTGCCTTTCACAACCACCAGATACCTCAAAGCACTTTACAGCCAAAGTACTTTTGGAGTGTAGGCACTGTTGCAATGTGAGAAATGCAGCAGCCAATTTGCGCACAGCAAGCTCCCACGAACAGCAATGTGATAATGACCAGATAATCTTTTGTTACCTTGACTGAGGAATAAATATTGGCCAGAACACCAGGAATAACGCCCCTGCTCTTCTTCACCCCTGCTCTTTACGTCCACCTGAAAGAGCAGACGTCAGTTTAACGTCTCATCTGAAAGACGGCACCTCCAACAGTGCAGCACTCCTTCAGCACTGCACTGGGAAGTCAGTCGGTGCTCAAGGCCCTGGAGTGGGACTTGAACCCACAACCTTCTGACTCAAGAGGCGAGTGTGGGTCTAGGGATATTTTTTAGCAGCCATCATAACTGGAGTTATGGATTTAATTTCTTTAAAACCGTTCTGTGGTATGTTTTCACTTATAAGTAAAGCTGGAAGATAAGCATAATTTCAGTAACCTTTCCAACAGATTTGGGGAGCACTGGGTACATGCAAGAACAAACATTTGGATGAAGAACTGAAAAACTACTCATATCCATAGAACCTTTTTCTGGAAAGAACAGAACAGGGAACCAACATGGGGAGGGGAGAAGAATAAATTACTCTGATTGCTTACGTTCGCAAGTGGCCTTTAATGGTGTCCATTCTGAACCTTCGCTACAGGTAATAGATCTTGAACTTCCTACCTTGAATGTGTAACCCTCGTAACATTTGTACCGGAGATTAGTACCCACAGGAAATGAGTTGGCAGAAATAAATTCATCAGTTGGTGAGCCATTTTCCAATAGTCGAGGAAAGCCACAGTCACCTTAAAAAAATAAATCATAGTTTCAACTTTCACTAACCACTCTCCCTTTCAACCACATTCAAGACCAATTGGTACATTAAGTTCATACTTGGAAGATATCCCCCTTAATCTAACATTTGTTTTCCTTTCATCTAGCTCTTTTGGCATCTTCTTGTATTGCTTGCAATTCTTTGATTTGTTCGCCCATTTCAAATCCATTACCTTTTTGCTTTAGCTTGGCCTTTCCTTATCCTAGCAAGGATTCCCTCCTATAGGGGTCAAGTTTCGGGCCGCGCCTCCGACATCGATGCCCATTTTTCACACCCAAAAGCACGTCAAAAACTTACGGAGGAATTCTCAGCCTCCCTGCAGGTTCCTCGGAGCTCGCGCAGCGCGCAGAGATCCGGGGGGGGCGGAGTCACAGCACCGCGCCAATTCTGAAAGTGCAGGGGGGCGGGGCTAACTCAGATCTGAGGACATCGTGCCGGCAGCGCTGCGCTTGCGCGTTGGAGCGCACGCATGAGCAGTAGGTTACAAACATTGGCACTCAGCCATTTTTAAAGGAACTTGCTCATTTGTTTCGTGGAGCTCTGAAAAGGCTTGGGATTGAATCTTGGTGATTTTTTGTGCCTGAAGGAGTGCTTTTAGCAGGACTGTTGAAGAAATCACCTGCAGAAATCAGTGAGTGCTGCTTTTTGCTGCTAAACTTCCAGAACAAGTGCTCCATAGGTACATGCAAAATAAGGACTGTGTGTTTTGAAAAATAAGAGTGTCAATTCAATACAGCAATGGAACAATGTCCACCAAGAACAAAGAATTTCTTGCATGAGGAAGTGGAGATATTAGTTAATGTCATTCAGCAGAGATGGCAGGAGCTGGATACCAGCAACAGAGGTCGCATAAAAGTGCCACCTAAAGAAATGAAGAAACGCTGGAGCCAAGTTGCAGAAGATTACTGCGCAGAGGTGCATACCATGAGATCTGGAAGCCAGTGTAAAAAGAAATGGCATGACCTTGGTCAAGTAGTTAGTGTAAGTAATATTTTCATTTTTTAAATGTAATCGTAATTGTAATGTGACTATCCTAATGTCCCACCCTGCAGAAAGACGCACTCTGTAAAAAGTTATATTTTGCTCTTTGCAGAAGAAATTGGCCCACAACAAAAGGGAAGCAACTCGAACAGGAGGAGGTATGCCCAATCTGCATCCACTGACACCCTTGGAACAGAGGGTAGCTGCTATGATGAGTCGTACATGGAGAAAAGCAATCAATACAGCACAAGCTGGGCCCGCACGAGAGGAAGCGGGCAAGTCCTGAAAATGCAGCGTGGCCCTTCAAATCAACCTGCTGCCTAGCCTGCTATGTGTGAGAGTACTCATGGCACGCATCCTGCCCCCTCCTTTGCTGTTAAACATTTGACGGTTCTGATATATTTTGCAAAACATGATGATGATGATGATGCCATCCCTGAAAATCCTGAAGATCCAGAACAAGAACCAGTAGAACCAGATGCAGACGATCCAGACTGGATGCTGGCGGTGATGACTGAAATGTCTACAGGGGAGACCTTCCAAATTAATGTTTATGAGCCCACACTAAGTGGCATCAGAGTTTCAACCTCTTGCATAAGTTCTGGTTCCACCTTCCATGGTTTTGATTCCGACGTTGCGGGTCCCAGTGGTGCTGGTGATATAATGGAGCAGTTTACACCCATTCACCCACCATCCCAGCCCACGGCTCGCACTCTACTGCTGCCGTTTGGAACACCGAGCATCCCACGTCCCAGCCCGCACCTCCCAGTGTAGTGGTGCCGCGAACCAGACCCAGGCAGAGTAGAAGGAGATTGGAGACATGGTCTCTTGAGATGCAGCGTGCAACAGATGCAGCTCAGGTCGTGGCATTGGGTATGGAGACCAATGAGCTTACACGATCATTCATCGGCAGCGTCAGTGCAGTGGGTGAAGAGGTGACGGTACTGACGGGAGAAATAGCAGTGATACGGGAAATTAGGGAGAGAATGTCCGACGGAGTGCAATCGATGGCACAAGCCATCAGGGAGGGCATGCAAGTGACAGCACAGGCCCTCATGGAGATAGCTGCTGCAATAAGGGCACACAGCCCGCCAATCAAATGACACCCCCATGAAGAAGTGAACATTCACTGATATGGATGAGAGATGGTTGCAGCCTTTCTTTGCTGCTTTTGTTCTTGTTCTTGATGTGGCTGTAGTAGCGGTTTTCAAATTGAAATTGTTTTGTAAGTTTTGTAACTTTACAACTTATAAGTGATCTTAGGGTTTTTAAGTGATCTTATAGTGTAAATGCTCTCACATTTTGTATCTTTTATTTAATTTTGCACCTAAAAAGTGATCCTGAAGTTTAAGTGATCTTAAGAGTGTAAGATTTTTCAAATTGAAACTGTTTTGTAACTTTACAAGTTTTTAAGTGATCTTCAAGAGTCATATTAAAAAGTAAAGTTTGATACAACAAATATTTTATGTGACGATAACTTTTCAATAAAATATTTTTTCATTAAAACTGAATCATGTTCCATTAACACAACACAACATATGAACAACTCCAAAAAATAAACATGTCCATGCACAACAGTTGTCGCAGAGCCCTCAGGCATCAGTAAGTGAAGCGTTCTTGAAAGGTAACTGCGATGGTATGAGGCGTGAATTGGCTAAAATAGACTGGCAAAGGTTACTTAAAGGGTTGACGGTGGATAAGCAATGGCAAACAATTAAAGATCACATGGATGAACTTCAGCAATTGTAGATCCCTGTCTGGAGTAAAAATAAAACTGGGAAGGTGGCTCAACCGTGGCCAACAAGGGAAATTAAGGATAGTGTTAAAACCAAGGAAGAGGCATATAAATTGGCTAGAAAAAGTAACAAACCTGAGGACTGGGAGAAATTTAGAATTCAACAGAGGAGGACTAAGGGTTTAATTAAGAGGGGGAAAATAGAGTACGAGAGGAAACTTGCAGTGAACATAAAAACTGACTGCAAAAGCTTCTATAAATATGTGAAGAGAAAAAGATTAGTGAATACAAATGTAGGTCCCTTGCAGTCAGATTCAGGTGAATTTATAATGGGGAACAAAGAAATAGCAGACCAATTGAACAAATATTTTGGTTCTGTCTTCACGAAGGAAGACACAAATAACCTTCCGAATGTACTAAGGGATAGGGGGTCGAGTGGGAAGGAGAAGCTGAAGGATATCCTTATTAGGCGGGAAATTGTGTTAGGGAAATTGATGGAATTGAAGGCTGATAAATCCCTGGGGCCTGATAGTCTGCATCCCAGAGTACTTAAGGAAGTGGCCCTAGAAATAGTGGATGCATTGGTGATCATTTTCCAACAGTCCATCGACTCTGGATCAGTTCCTATGGAGGGTAGCTAATGTAACACCACTTTTAAAAAAAGGAGGGAGAGAGAAAACAGGTAATTTTAGACCGGTTAGCCTGACATCAGTAATGGGGAAAATGTTGGAATCAATTATTAAGGATGAAATAGCAGTGCATTTGGAAAGCAGTGACAGGATCGGTCCAAGTCAGCATGGATTTATGAAGGGGAAATCATGCTTGACGAATCTTCTCGAATTTTTTGAGGATGTGACTAGCAGAGTGGACAAGGGAGAACCAGTGGATGTGGTGTATTTGGACTTTCAAAAGGCTTTTGACAAGGTCCCGCACAAGAAATTGGTGTGCAAAGTCAAAGCGCATGGTATTGGGGGTAATATACTGACGTGGATTGAGAACTGGTTGGCAGACAGGAAGCAGAGAGTCGGGATAAATGGGTCCTTTTCAGAATGGCAGGCAGTGACTAGTGGAGTGCCGCAGGGCTCAGTGCTGGGACCCCAGCTATTTACAATATACATTAACGATTTGGATGAAGGAATTGAGTGTAATATCTCCAAGTTTGCAGATGACACTAAACTGGGTGGTGGTGTGAGCTGTGAGGGAGACGCTAAGAGGCTGCAGGGTGATTTGGACAGGTTAGGTGAGTGGGCAAATGCATGGCAGATGAAGTATAATGTGGATAAATATGAGGTTATCCATTTTGGGGGCAAAAACACGAAGGCAGAATATTATCTGAATGGCGGCATATTAGGAAAAGGGGAGGTGCAACGAGACCTGGATGTCATGGTTCATCAATCATTGAAGGTTGGTATGCAGGTACAACAGGCGGTGAAGGCGGCAAATGGTATGTTGGCCTTCATAGCTAAGGGATTTGAGTATAAGAGCAGGGAGGTCTTACTGCAGTTGTACAGGGCCTTAGTGAGGCCTCACCTGGAATATTGTGTTCAGTTTTGGTCTCCTAATCTGAGAAAGTTCTTGCTATTTAGGGAGACCTCACCAGACTAACTCCAGGAATGGCTGGACTGTCTTATGAGGAGAGACTGGATAAACTGGGCTTTTATTCACTGAAGTTTAGAAGGATGAGAGGGGATCTCATAGAAACGTATAAGATTCTGACGGGACTGGACAGGTTAGATGCGGGAAGAATGTTCCCGATGTTGGGGAAGTCCAGAATCAGGGGACAAAGTCTTAGGATAAGGGGTAGGCCATTTAGGACTGAGATGAGGAGAAACTTCTTCACTCAAGTTGTTAACCTGTGGAATTCCCTGCCGCAGAGAGTTGTTGATGTCAGTTCATTGGATATATTCAAGAGGGAGTTAGATATGGCCCTTACGGCTAAGGGGATCAAGAGGGATGGAAAGAAAGCAGGAAAAGGGTACTGAGGGAATGGTCAGCCATGATCTTATTGAATGGCGGTGCAGGCTCGAAGGCCGAATGGCCTACTCCTGCACCTATTTTCTATGTTTCTATGTTCATGGATGAGCTGCTGGCACAGGGCTCGAGCAATCGTTAAAGGAGCACCATGGACGGCCCTCTTCCCCCCTCGTGCTCTGGCATCAGGCAGTTGCATGCTTTCCTGATCATCATCCTCATCCTGCAATTCCAAATTACTATCATCAGGCACTGGCCCCTCGTGTGAGTCTTCTGGTTCCACTACCAGCTCCTGCTGCCTCATGATGGCTAAGTTATGCAGCATGCAGCACACAACAGTGAAGTGACCGACAATCTGAGGAGAGTATTGCAAGTGGCCTCTGGAATGGTCCAGGCATCGGAAACGCTGTTTCAATATGCCAATGGTCCACTCTATGATGCTGCGCGTCGCAATGTACGCCATGTTGTATTGACGGTCAGCTTCCGTCCATGTCACACGTAGGGGCGTCATGAGCCAGGTGGCCAGGCCGTACCCTTTGTCTCCAGTAGCCAGCTCTGTCCTTCTGGTTGCTGCTCAAAAATGTCAGCTATAACGCTGTCGCGTAGGATGAACGCATTGTGGGTGCTGCCAGGGTATCTCGCATTGACTGACATGATGCGCTGCTTGTCATCACATACGAGCTGCACATTGTACTGCTCGGAATCCTTCACAGGTGCTCGCAAGGCGATGTGGGTACAATCAATGCAGCCCTGTATCTTTGGGAAGCCAGCAATCCTGAAGAAGCCCACAGCCCTGTCATGGATCGCTTGTGCGGTCATTGGGAACTTGATGAAGTCATTCCTCCGCGCACACAGTGCAGCTGTGACCTGGTAAACGCCGGCATGTATTGCATGTTGAGAGATGGCGCACACATCTCCAGTTGTAGCCTGAAACGATCCCGAGGCATAGAAGGCAAGTGCAGCTGTTACCTTCACTTCAAGACAAGGCAGTCGGTGTTCTGCTTCTGGGCTGCAAATCTGCTCTCAGCATATCACAGATCTCAACGACAACTTCTCTGCGGAAACGCAGCCTTTTGACACAATTAGCCTCGCTCATGTCAAGGTACAAGCGCCTGGCTCGATATTGCTGACGTGGATAAGGTCTCCTGCCCATCAGCCTACGGGCTATGACGTTCCTGGTGCGATGAGCTCTAATCAATTCTCTCCTATGCAGTGAATTGCTGGCGAACCATTGCATAATCCGTGGTGTTGATAATGCAGCATGAATTACAAATTTAACTTTTAAACTGGCTGGCTCTCCCTCCCGGTGCTTTGCAAGCCTACCCTGTCTCCTGGCCGAATAGCCTGCAGCCTATAAAAATAAATTCACAGCTGTGGAGGCTGCTGCATTGTGTGCGTGTGTGGTCCCAACCGTGTCCCTCCCCTATCTCCTGGCCAAATGGCCTCAGCCTCCTCCGCAGCTCGAAGGCTGCTGCTGCTTCACACAGGTAGGAATATTCAATATTTTTTATTTGCTTTATTTATAATTTTTTATTCAGGATGGCTCTTTTTGTATAAGTGAGACTGTTGAATGCTTGTAAAATGTAATTACTTCCCTTCCCCCCCTCCCCTCGTTCCCTACGCCTGATTTTTAAGTGTAGGTAAGGTTTTTCTGAGCATACAAAAATCTATACGTACTCCATTCTAAGTTAGTTTGGAGTAAGTTTTCACTGCCTAAACTTGCAAAACAGGTGTAAGTGGCCGGACACGCCCCCTTTTGAAAAAAAAAATCTGTTCGAAAATGAAACTGTTCTAACTGACTAGAACTGGAGCAAACTAAATGCTGAGAATTGCAATTTCTAAGATACTCCATTCTAAACCAGTTGCTCCAAAAAAAATAGGAGCAACTCAGGCCGAAACTTGACCCTATAGAATCGTGATGGTCTAAATCTGACAGATATGCAAAGATGAAATTAAATATGAAGCACGAATAGGGAGGTAGGCCATATATAGTACATGACATGGTGCCCAGTCGCAAAAGATCCAATGGATATTGCCTTCAGGGGGGGGGGTGGGGTAAATTGGCAGCACAGTGCCTGGAGTTAGGCAGCAGCAGAGGATGAAACACAATGGTTAGTTTACTGGATGATTCCTGGGAACTCGCAGCAATACACAAGAGGTACCATTGTATTTTAGCACTGGAGACGGAGTGTCCTGGAGCCTGACAGTATTGGGAAGGATTTGCAAGCACAGACAAACATGTGCGGCGCCAATTCTGGCGACCGACGTTACGACGCCCCCTCCAGCACTGCTTGAAGACATTCGGCTGTGAGCAAAAAAAAAATGAAAACTTCAGAAATCCAAGAAACTTCCATGTACTCCGTTGAAAGGTAAAAAAAATGTTGAATTTTATTATGGATATTTTAAATGTTAGAGACTCCCTCCAAAAACTTTGATGAAAAACAATGGCGTCTTTCAGTGCTGATTTCTCAATGTGCGCTGCTTTCTGTTAACTCACCAGAAGGTTTTTCGGGAGTGGCAAGATATGCCGACCTAGGATAAAAAAAAATTTGGGCAAACTGCGAAAAATGCTGAAAACTGGCACAGACAAGGCGTCAAAAAAACCTAACGTAGAAAAATAATAACTAAAGCAATTACACCGGCGCAGATGCCAGGGGGAAACTTTGAATTAAATACTTCAAGCCAGAAAAAACGGCACATGCCAAAGAAACGGCGCAAATGACCTGGGAAAGCTGAGCCCAAAGAGTGATAGAATAGTACAAAAACCCTCAACAATTTTATCATTGACTTTGTAGAACTAATACTGGGACGGTTGGACTTTGTAACTGATGTAGATTTTTTTTACATTGCAGTCAATAAAGTGCTCTGATTAAAAGTGGTTTCTCTTTTAGGAAGGAGCAGTATACAGTTGCAACTTGTATCCACAACCAAATACAGAAGGTCCCTTAGAATGCGATTCACGGCTACAAGTAGTTAAATAGCTCACCAATAACCAGCTCTGAAGTGGTCTCTGACTTGTTACCCCGCTGACATTACTAACAACCCCTACACTGTGTGCATTGCAGGGCTGGTGATGTAACCCAACCGGGCTGCAGCAGTAAAACCCTGTGCTTCCGGTCGCCTGTCAGTTTAATTCTCTGGACCGCTCCCACTCTGACCTCCCTATCCTGGCCTCCTACATAGATATTGCCAACTCTCACAAATCTATCAGGGGTGACGTGATTTCCGAGTGAAACAAAGCTTCATGATTTCACAATGGAACTCCGAAATCTCGGGGGTTCTTGGGGATTCGTGCCAAATGTCTGAGGACAGCAATTCACTGATTTGCGCATGACCAGCATGGATCATAAACTAGGGCCAGAACAAGAGCTAATTAGAAAAATGAACCGTCTTGTCTATCCCATTTATGAATAGAAATATTTAAATGAGTGACTAAGATCAGTTAAAAAAAAATTAAAAACTGAATCTTTAAGTGCAGGACATCAGCCCGTGCAGCCTCACCTTTGTGGCAATTAATGATGGGGCCATTACCCAGTGTGCCTCATGCGAGTGAACAGGAGGGGTCTGGGCAGTGGCCGAGCTGGGGTGCCCGGCAATGGAGCGGGCGGGGCAGCAGCGGGTCCGGATGTTGGAGGACCCCGCCACGGATCGGCCCGGTGTCCAGATTCAGGAACATTCCGAATTTCGGACACTCAATCTGTACTTACTTTCGGTGATAGTTATAACAATCACACTGCCCCACACATTGGAATGCGCGTTGTCCCTGTTACAGAAGACCAGCTCAGAACAGACTTTGTGCTGCCACAAAAAAAATGGAGACCAGATGTCTGTCCTGAACTGCTATAAACATCAGTGTGGCCTCATGCCCAGATAAGATGCAGGGCCCAAGTTTCCACAAGAAAAAAAACGGGCGCCCCTCCGAGCTGGGCGCCCGTTTTTCGCGCCTAAAACGGCGCCGAAGAAAATCCTCGGTATTCTGCACCTACTTACAGGTCCTCTGGCCCTCGGCGCAGCCAGCACGAGCTGTGGGGGGGGGGCGGAGCCAGGTCCCGGCGCTGAAAACAGTGCCGGGACCTCTGCACATGCGCGCTACAGTCGGCACGCAAGTGCAGTAGCTCCAGGCGCCGAACTGTGTGGGAGGGGCCCGAAGCACGCAGCCCCTAGCCCTGGCTGAATGGCCTCACTGGGGCTGCGTGAAGAAGGCTCCTCCCATGGCCAGCTCCTGCTCCCCGCCCCCGACAAGACCCGACACCCGCTCCCCCCCCCACCCGCCGACCAGACCCGACCCTCCACCCGCTCCCCTCCCTCCACCCGCCGACCAGACCCGACCCGACACCCGCTCCCCCCCCCACCGCTGACCAGACCCGACCCGACACCCGCTCCCCCCCCCCCGCCGACCAGACCCGACCCCCGCCCCCCGCCCCCCCCCGCCCCGACCCGAGACCCGCTCCCCCCCCGCCCCGACCCGACACCTGCTCCTGCTCCCCCCCTGCCCCGACCCGACACCCGGGCCCCCCCCCACCGACCCGAACCGCGCTCCTGTTCCCCGACCCGACCTCCCCCTCCCTCTCTCTCTCTCCCTCCCTCCCCTCTCTCTCCCTCCCTCTCTCTCTCCCCTCTCTCTCTCTCTTCCTCCCCTCGCCCTCTCTCTCTCCCTCCCGCTCAGCGGCATGAACGGCTGCAGAATTCTCCCTGGCTGAAGCACTTTCACACAGGTAGGAAGATGGTTTATTTAATCTTTTCTTGGCTTATAAATGTTTATTCAGGTTGGATTTATTTGTATAATATTTGTAGAAGTATAAATAAGGATTTATTGTCGAATTTAATGAGTTCCCTTCCCCCACCTCGTTCTGGACGCCTAATTTGTAACCTGCGCCTGATTTTTTAATGTGTAGAACAGGTTTTTTCAGTTCTACAAAAATCTTCACTGGCTCCATTCTACTTTAGTTTGGAGTACATTTTCACTGTGGAAACTTTCAAATCAGGATTAAGTGGCCGGACACGCCCCCCTTTGAAGAAAAAATTCTGTTCTAAACTAGAACTGTTCTACCTGACTAGAACTGCAGAAAAAAAAATGTGGAGAATTGCGATTTCTAAAATAGTCCGTTCTCCACCAGTTGCTCCTAAAAATCAGGCGCGAATCATGTGGAAACTTGGGCCCGCTATGTGTGTCCAGGCGGACCCCAGGAGCTGTTGTCCTCCATCTTTTCCCACACCAGGACAGTCTCGGGTTACCAGAGGAACCAGCTATCATCTTATTAGAAGATGGAGGGAAGGGTTTAATGTGCAGCAAAGTGCATGTGCGGCCATTTTAGAATCTGAAAAACACAAAGTATGTGCTGGGTTTGTTAGAGCTGTCCAATTAATCCCACATCCTGTAGCCATGTAACAGGTAGGATTTTTAAAAAGCTTTTTGTAAAGCATTTTCAGCTGCAGGAATATAGCTTTGGTAAAGAATGCTGACCTGTTAAGAATAAATAAACCCCTAATGATGGTTTACCAACTATTTTATATTATATATATTGGTTTATGTTTGAAAAAAATTGCAACTCATGATTTCTATGCCAAATTCCTTATTTAAGAGATTGTCTCTTAATTTGAGACTGGGGTAGCATTACTGTACACTGTTCCAATGAACAACATAAGAAATAGGAGTAGCAGGCCATTTGGCCCCTCGAGCTTGCTCCACCATTAAATAAGATCATGGCTGATCTGATCATGGACTCAGTTCCACTTCCCTGCCCGCTCCCCATAACCCTTTACTCCCTTATCGCTCAAAAATCTGTCTATCTCCGCCTTAAATATATTCAATGACCCAGGCTCCACAGCTCTCTGGGGCAGAGAATTCCATAGATTTACAACCCTCAGAGAAGAAATTCCTCCTCATCTCAGTTTTAAATGGGCGGCCTCTTATTCTAAGACTAAGTCCTTTAGGAAGGGAAATATCCTCGCTGCATCTACCTTGTCAAGCCACCTCATTATCTTATAAGTTTCAATAAGATCACCTCTCGTTCTTCTGAACTCCAATGTGTATAGACCCAACCTATCTTCATAAGTCAACCTCCTCATCTCTGAAATCAACCTAATGAGCCTTCTCTGAACAGACTCCAATGCAAGTATATCCTTTCTTAAATACAGAGACCAAAATTGTATGCAGTACTCCAGGTGTGGCCTTACCAATACACTGCACAGTTGTAACAGGACTTCTCTGCTTTTATACTCTATCCCCCTTGCAATAAAGGCCAACATTCCATTTGCCTTCCTGATTACTTTCTGCAACTGCATACTAACTTTGGGACTAAGTTTCGGCCTGAGTTGCTCCTGTTTTTTTGGAGCAACTGGTTTAGAATGGAGTATCTTAGAAATTGCAATTCTCGGAATTTAGTTTGCTCCAGTTCTAGTCAGTTAGAACAGTTTCACTTTGGAATAGAATTTTTTTTTCAAAAGGGGGCATGTCCAGCCACTTACGCCGGTTTTCAAAGTTTAGGCAGTGAAAACTTACTCCAAACTAACTTAGAATGGAGTAAGTGAAGATTTTTGTACGCTAAAAAAAATCTTGCCTACACTTAGAAAATCAGGCGTAGATTACAAATTAGGCGTAGGGAACGAGGGGGGGGGGGCGGAAAGAGGGGGGGGGTGAAAGGGAAGTCATTCAATTCTACAATCATTCAGCAGTCATACGTATACAAATAAAGATCCAACCTGAATAAAAATTTATAAGCAAAGAAAAGATTAAATAATCCATGATCCTACCTGTGTGAAACAGCAGCAGCTTTTGAGCTGCTGCGCTTCAGGCAGGCCTTTCATGTTGGAGACAGGCAGGGGTGGCGTCAGTGTCTCGACGGCAGCCCCAATAGCGGCAGCAAGCAGCCTTCGAGCTGCGGTGCTTCAGGCAGGCCTTCCTTCTGTCAATGGCTGGCCGGCAGCCGAAGAAACAACACGCACGCAGCCTTCGAAGAGGGTTGAGGCCATTCGGCCATGCGATAGGGGGCAGCATCAGTGGCTGGCCAGCAGCCGAAGAAGCCTCACGCACGCAGCCTTCGAAGGGGGTTGAGGCCATTCGGCCATGCGATAGGGGCGGCGTCAGTGGCTGGCCGGCAGCCGAAGAAGCAACTCGCACGCAGCCTTCCAGCTTCGAGGGGGGTTGAGGCCATTCGGCCACGTGATAGGGGCGGCGTCAGTGGCTCGACGGCAGCCGTAGATACAGCAAGCAGCCTTCAGGCTGTGAGGGGACTGAGGCCATTTGGCCAGGAGATAGGGGCATCGTCAGTGACTGGACAGCAGGCAAATCTACAGCAATCAAGCAGCCTTCGAGCTGTGAGGGGGACTGAGGCCATTTGGCCACGGACAGGGCGAGGCAGCCACATAGAGTTTTAAACTTAAATTTGCAGAATGGGTGCTGCATTGTCAACACCACGTATTATGCAATGGTTCTCCACCAATTCACTGCATAGGAGAGAATTGATTAGAGCTCACCGCACCAGGAACGTCGTAGCCCGTAGGTTGATGGGCAGGAGGCCTTACCCACGTCGACACTATCGAGCCAGGTGCTCGTACCTGAACATGAGCGAGGCTGACTGTGTCAAAAGGCTGCGTTTCCGCAGAGAAGTTGTCGCTGAGATCTGTGATATGCTGAGAGCAGATTTGCAGCCCAGAAGTAGAAGTCTGTTGCAGTGAAGGTAACAGCTGCACTTTCTTTCTATGCCTCGGGATCGTTTCAGGCTACAACTGGAGATATGTGCGCCATCTCTCAACGTGCAATACATGGCTGCATTTACCAGGTCACGGCTGCACTGTATGCGCGAAGGAATGACTTCATCAATTTCCCAATGACCGCACAAGCGATCCATGAGGGGATTGTGGGCTTCTTCAGGATTGCTGGCTTCCCAAAGGTACAGGGCTGCATTGATTGTACCCACATAGCCTTACGAGCACCTGTGGAGGATTCTGAGCACCGAAATAGGAAAGGTTTCCACTCTATCAATGTACAGCTCGTGTGTGACGACAAGCAGCGCATCATATCAGTCGATGCGAGATACCCTGGCAGCACCCATGATGCGTTCATCCTACGCGACAGTGTTATATCTGACATGTTTAAGCAGCAGCCAGAAGGGCAGAGCTGGCTACTGGGAGACAAAGGGTACGGCCTGACCACCTGGCTCATGACGCCCCTACGTGTGACACGGACAGAAGCTGACCGTCAATACAACATGGCGCACATTGCGACACGCAGCATCATTGAGAGGACCATTGGCATATTGAAACAGCGATTCCAATGCCTGGACCATTGTGGAGGACAGTTGCTATACTCTCCTCAGATTGTCGGTCACTTCACTGTTGTGTGCTGCATGCTTCATAACTTAGCCATCATGAGGCAGCACGAGCTGGTAGTGGAACCAGAAGACCCACGTGAGGGTCCAGTGCATGATGATAATATTACAGAACAACAGGATGTGGATGATGACGACGATTAGGAAAGCATGCAAGTGCCTGATGTAGGAAAACATAGAAAATAGGTGCAGGAGTAGGCCATTCGGCCCTTCTAGCCTGCACCGCCATTCAATGAGTTCATGGCTGAACATGCAACTTCAGTACCCCATTTCTGCTTTCTTGCCATACCCCTTGATCCCCTTAGTAGTAAGGACTACATCTAACTCCTTTTTGAATATATTTAGTGAATTGGCCTCAACAACTTTCTGTGGTAGAAAATTCCACAGGTTCACCACTCTCTGGGTGAAGAAGTTTCTCCTCATCTCGGTCCTAAATGGCTTACCCCTTATCCTTAGACTGTGACCCCTGGTTCTGGACTTCCCCAACATTGTGAACATTCTTCCTGCATCTAACCTGTCGAAACCCATCAGAATTTTAAATGTTTCTCTAAGGTCCCCTCTCATTCGTCTGAACTCCAGTGAATACAAGCCCAGTTGATTCAGTCTTTCTTGATAGGTCAGTCCTGCCATCCCGGGAATCAGTCTGGTGAACCTTTGCTGCACTCCCTCAATAACAAGAATGTCTTTCCTCAGGTTAGGAGACCAAAACTGTACACAATACTCCAGGTGTGGCCTCACCAAGGCCCTGTACAACTGTAGCAACACCTCCCTGCCCCTGTACTCAAATCCCCTCGCTATGAAGCCCAACATGCCATTTGCTTTCTTCACCGCATGCTGTACCTGCATGCCAACCTTCAATGACTGATGTACCATGACACCCAGGTCTCGTTGCACCCCACCTTTTCCTAATCTGTCACCATTCAGATAATAATCTGTCTCTCTGTTTTTACCACCAAAGTGGACAACCTCACATTTATCCACATTATACTTCATCTGCCATGCATTTGCCCACTCACCTAACCTATCCAAGTCGCTCTGCAGCCTCATAGCATCCTCCTCGCAGCTCACACTGCCATCTAACTTAGTGTCATCTGCAAATTTGGAGGTACTACATTTAATCCCCTCGTCTAAATCATTAATATACAGTGTAAACAGTTGGGGCCCCAGCACAGAACCCTGCAGTACCCCACTAGTCACTGCCTGCCATTCTGAAAAGTACCCATTTACTCCGACTCTTCGCTTCCTGTCTGACAACGATTTCTCAATCCATGTCAGCACACTACCCCCAATCCCATGTGCTTTAACTTTGCACATTAATCTCTTGTGTGGGACCTTGTCGAAAGCCTTCTGAAAGTCCAAATATACCACATCAAATGGTTCTCCCTTGTCCACTCTACTGGAAACATCCTCAAAACATTCCAGAAGATTTGTCAAGCATGATTTCCCTTTTACAAATCCATGCTGACTTGGCCCTATCATGTCACCTCTTTCCAAATGCGCTATGACATCCTTAATAATTGATTCCATCATATTACCCACTACCGATGTCAGGCTGACCGGTCTATAATTCCCTATTTTCTCTCTCCCTCCTTTTTTAAAAAGTGGGGTTACATTGGCTACCCTCCACTCGATAGGAACTGATCCAGAGTCAATGGAATTCTGGAAAATGACTGTCAATGCATCCGCTATTTCCAAGGCCACCTCAAGTACTCTGGGATGCAGTCCATCAGGCCCTGGAGATTTATCGGCCCTCAATCCCATCAATTTCCCCAACACAATTTCCCGACTAATAAGGATTTCCCTCAGTTCCTCCTCCTTACTAGACCCTCTGACCCTTCTTATATCTGGAATGTTGTTAGTGTCCTCCTTAGTGAATACCGAAGCAAAGTACTTGTTCAATTGGTCCGCCATTTCTTTGTTCCCCGTTATGACTTCCCCTGATTCTGACTGCAGGGGACCTACATTTGTCTTTACTAACCTTTTTCTCTTTACATATCTATAGAAACTTTTGCAATCCGTCTTAATGTTCCCTGCAAGCTTCCTCTCGTACTCTATTTTCCCTGCCCTAATCAAACCCTTCGTCCTTCTCTGCTGAGTTCTAAATTTCTCCCAGTCCCCCGGTTCGCTGCTATTTCTGGCCAATTTGTATGCCACTTCCTTGGCTTTAATACTATCCCTGATTTCCCTTGATAGCCACGGTTGAGCCACCTTTGCTTTTTTATTTATTTTTATGCCAGACAGGAATGTACAATTGTTGTAGTTCATCCATGTGGTCTCTAAATGTCTGCCATTGCCCATCCACAGTCAACCCCTCAAGTATCATTCGCCAATCAATCCTAGCCAATTCATGCCTCATACCTTCAAAGTTACCCTTCTTTAAGTTCTGGACCATGGTCTCTGAATTAATTGTTTCATTCTCCATCCTAAAGCAGAATTCCACCATATTATGGTCACTCTTCCCCAAGGGGCCTCGCACGAGATTATTAATTAATCCTCTCTCATTACACAACACCCAGTCTAAGATGGCCTTTCCCCTAGTTGGTTCCTCGACATATTGGTCTAGAAAACCATCCCTTATGCACTCCAGGAAATCCTCTTCCACCGTATTGCTTCCAGTTTGGTTAGCCCAATCTATGTGCATATTAAAATCACCCATTATAACTGCTGCACCCTTATTGCATGCACCCATAATTTCCTGTTTGATGCCCTCCCCAACATCACTACTACTGTTTGGAGGTCTGTACACAACTCCCACTAACGTTTTTTGCCCTTTGGTGTTCTGCAGCTCTACCCATATAGATTCCACATCATTCAAGCTAATGTAATTCCTAATTATTGTATTAATCTCCTCTTTAACCAGCAATGCTACCCCATCTCCTTTTCCTTTTATTCTATCCTTCCTGAATGTTGAATACCCCTGATCATCCTGGAGCCACGTCTCCATAATCCCAATCACATCATATTTGTTAACATCTATTTGCAAAGTTAATTCATCCACCTTATTACAGATATTCCTTGCATTAAGACACAAAGCCTTCAGGCTTGTTTTTTTAAACACCCTTTGTCCTTTTAGAATTTTGTTGTAGTGGCCCTTTTAGTTCTTTGTCTTGCGTTTCTCTGCCCTCCACTTTTTCTCATCTCCTTTCTGTTTTTTGCTTTTATCTCCTTTTTGTTTCCCTCTGTCTCCCTCCATTGGTTCCCATCCCCCTGCCATATTAGTTTAACTCCTCCCCAACAGTACTAGCAAACAATCCCCATAGGACATTGGTTCTGGTTCTGGTCCTGCCCAGCTGTAGACCGTCCGGTTTGTACTGGTCCCACCTCCCCCAGAACCGGTTCCAATGTCCCGAGATTACTACTTTTGAGGTCCTACTTTTTAAATTTACCTCCTAGCTCCTTACGTCCTTTAACGATTGCTCGAGCCTTGCGCCAGCAGCTCATCCATGAACGCTTCAACTACTGATGCCTGAGGGCTCTGCGACCACTGTTGCGCATGGACATATTTATTCTTTGCAGTTGTTTCTACGTTGTGTTGTGTTAATGGAACATGAAACAGTTTTAATGAAAACATTTTATTGAAAAGTTAACGTCACTAAAGTAAAATATTTGTTGTATCAAACTATACTTTTTAATAGGACTCTTGAAGATCACTTAAAAACTTGATCACTTATAAGTTGTAAAGTTACAAAACTTACAAAACAGTTTCAATGTGAAAAATCTTACACTCTGAAGATCACTTAAACTTTAGAATCACTTTTTAGGTGCAAAATTAAATAAGATACAAAATGTGAGAGCATTTACATGATAAGATCACTTAAAAACCATAAGATCACATAAGTTGGAAAGTTACAAAACTTACAAAACAATTTCAATTTGAAAAATGCTACTACAGCTATATCAAGAACAAGAACAAAAGCAGCAAAGAAAGGCTGCAACCATGTCTCATCCATATCTCAGTGAATGTTCACTTCTTCATGGGTGTGTCATTTGATTGGCCGGGCTGTGTGCCCTTATTGCAGCAGCTACCTCAACCAGGCCCTCCCTGACGGCCTGTGCCATCATTTGCATGCCCTCCTTGATGGCCTGTGCCGTCATTTGCATGCCCTCCCTGACGGCCTGTGCCGTCATTTGCACGCCCTTGGACATTCCCTCCCTAAGTTCCCGTGTCATTACTGCTGTGTCTCCCATCAGGACCGTCAACTCTTCACCCACTGCACTGACGTCACCGATGAGTGATTGGGTAAGCTCATTGGTCTCCATACCCAATGCCACAACCCGAGCCGCACCTGTTGCACGCTGCATCTCAGGAGAGCGTGTCTCCAATCTCCTCCTCTGCCTGGGTCTGCCTCGTGGCACCACTACACAGGGAGGCGCAGGCACAGACGGTGGGACGCTCGGTGTTGCAAGCGGCACCACTACACAGGGAGGCACGGGCTGGGACTGTAGGACGCTCTGTGTTGCAGACGGCAGCAGTAGAGTGCGAGCCGTGGGCTGGGATGGTGGGTGAATGGGTGTAAACTGCTCCATGATATCAGCAGCAGCACTGGGACCCTCAGCATTGGAATCAAAACCATAGTAGGTGGAACCAGAACCAGAACCTATGCGAGAGGGAGGCGCAGGCTCAGACGGTAGTGCACTGACTGTAGAATGCTGCATTATACCAGCAGCACCACTGGGACCCGCAACATCGGAATCAAAACCATGGAAGGTAGAACCAAGTTGATGGGGGCTCATAAACATTCATTTGGAAGCTCTCCCCTGCAGACATTTCAGTCATCGCTGCCGTCATCCAGTCTGGTTCGTCCGCATCTGGTTGTACTGGTTCTTGTTCTGTACCCTCAGGATCCTCAGGGTTGGCAGCAGCAGCAGTATCATCATCACATCATCATCATCTTCTGCAAAATACATCAGAACAGTCAAATGTTTAACAGCAAGGGAGGGGGCTGGATGGGTGGCATGAGTACTCTCACACATAGCAGGTTAGGCAGCAGGTTGATTTAAAGGGCCACGATGCATTGTCAGGACTTACCCTCTTCCTTGCATGCGGGCCCAGCTCGTGCTGTACTGATTGCTTTTCTCCATGTACGACTCATCATCGTAGCTACCCTTTGTTCCAAGGGTGTCAGTGGATGCAGATTGAGCGTGCCTCCTCCTGTCTGAGTTGCCTTCCTTTTGTTATGGGGCAATTTCTTCTGCAAAGAGTAAAATATAACTTTTTAAACAGAGTGTGTCAGTCTGCAAGGTGGGACATACAGATAGCCAGGTTACAATTACGATTAAATTACAAATGGGAAATATTACTTACACTAACTACTTGACCAAGGTCGTGCCATTTCTTTTTACACTGGCTTCCAGATCTCATGGTATGCACCACTGCGCAGTAATCTTCTGCAAGTTGGTTCCAGCGTTTCTTCATTTCTTTTGGTGACACTTTTATGCGACCTCTGTTGCTGGTATCTAGCTCCTGCCATCTCTGCTCAATTACGTTGACTAAGATCTCCACTTCCTCATGCAAGAAATTCTTTGTTCTTGGTGGACGTTGATCCATTGCAAAGTTGAATTGGCACTCTTATTTCTCAAAACACATAGTCCTTAATTTGCATGCACCAATGCAGCATCTGTTCTGCAAGTTTAGCAGTGAAAAGCTGAACTCACTGATTTCAACAGGTGATTTATTCAACAGTGCTGCTAAAAGCACTCCCTCGCACACAAAAATATCACAAAAATTAAATCACAAGCCTTTCCAGGGGTCCAAGAGACAAATCTTCACTTTTCCTGCAGTCCCTTTAAAAATGGCCGAGTGCCAATGTTTGTTTCACACTGTGCGTGCACGCACGCTCCAACGCACACGCGCAGGGTTGCCGGCACAACATTGCCTCATTTGAATTAGACCCGCACCTCACTGCTTACAGAATCAGCGTGAGTGTTTCGGCGCGGCCCTAAACTTCAGCCCTTGTGTTTCATGCACAAGGACCCCCAGGTCTCTCTGTACTGCAGCACTTTGCAATTTTTTCTCCATTTAAATTATAATTTGCTTTTCTATTTTTTCTGCCAAAGTGGATAACCTCACATTTTCCTACATTGTGCTCCATCTGCCAAATTTTGGCCCACTCTCTTAGCCTGTCTATATCCCTTTGCAGATTTTGTGCGTCCTCCTCACAATTTGCTTTCCCAACTAATTTTGCATCATCAGCATACTTGGATGAAGGGACCGAGTGTAATGTAACCAAGTCATTAATTTAGATTGTAAATAGTTGGGGACCCAGCACTAATCCCTGCGGCACCTCACTAGTCACTGTTTGCCAACCGGAAAATGACCCATTTATCCCAACACAGTTTTGTGTTAGTTAACCAATCCTCTCTCCATGCTAATATATTACCCCCAACCCCATGAGCTTTTATCTTGTGCAGTAACCTCATGTTGCACCTTATCGAATGCCTTCTGGAAATCCAAAACACATCACATCCACTGGTTACCCCTTATCCATCCTGCTCGTTACACCCTCAAAGAACTCCAGCAAATTTGTCAAACATGATTTCCCTTTCATAAAACCATGCTGACTCGGCTTGATTGAATCATGCTTTTTCAAATGTCCCACTACTGCTTCTTTAATAATGGACTCCAGCATTTTCCCAACGACAGATGTTAGGCTAACTGGTCTATAGTTTCCTGCTTTTTGTCTGCCTCATTTTTTACATTTGCAGTTTTCGAATCTGCTGGGACCACCCCAAATTTTGGTAGATTATAACTAATCTACAATCTCCGCAGCCATTTCTCTCAAGACGCTAGGATTTAAGGAATCAGGTCCAGGGGACTTATCTGCCTTTAGTCCCATTATTTTACCTAGTACTACTTCATTAGTGATAGTATTAAGTTCCTCCCTACCTATAGCCACTTAATTAGTAGTAGTAGGAATAAATGGGTACTTTTCAGAATGGCAGGCAGTGACTAGTGGGGTACCGCAGGATTCTGTACTGGGGCCTCAGCTGTTTACACTACATTAATGATTTAGACGAGGGGATTAAATGTAGTATCTCCAAATTTGCGGATGGCACTAAGTTGGGTGGCAGTGTGAGCTGCGAGGATGCTATGAAGCTGCAGAGTGACTTGGATAGGTTAGGTGAGTGGGCAAATGCATAGCAGATGAAGTATAATGTGGATAAATGTGAGGTTATCCACTTTGGTGGTACAAACAGAGAGACAGACTATTATCTGAATGGTGACAGATTAGGAAAAGGAGAGGTGCAACGAGACCTGGGTGTCATGGTACATCAGTCATTGAAGGTTGGCATGCAGGTACAGCAGGCGGTTAAGAAAGCAAATGGCATGTTGGCCTTCATAGCGAGGGGATTTGAGTACAGGGGCAGGGAGGTGTTACTACAGTTGTACAGGGCCTTGGTGAGGCCACACCTGGAGTATTGTGTACAGTTTTGGTCTCCTAACTTGAGGAAGGACATTCTTGCTATTGAGGGAGTGCAGCAAAGGTTCACCAGACTGATTCCCGGGATGGTGGGACTGACCTATCAAGAAAGACTGGATCAACTGGGCTTGTATTCACTGGAGTTCAGAAGAATGAGAGGGGACCTCATAGAAACGTTTAAAATTCTGACGGGTTTAGACAGGTTGGATGCAGGAAGAATGTTCTCAATGTTGGGGAAGTACAGAACCAGGGGTCACAGTCTAAGGATAAGGGGTAAGCCATTTAGGACCGAGATGAGGAAAAACTGCTTCACCCAGAGAGTGGTGAACCTGTGGAATTCTCTACCACAGAAAGTTGTTGAGGCCAATTCACTAAATATATTCAAAAAGGAGTTAGATGAAGTCCTTACTACTCGGGGGATCAAGGGGTATGGCGAGAAAGCAGGAATGGGGTACTGAAGTTGCATGTTCAGCCATGAACTCATTGAATGGCGGTGCAGGCTAGAAGGGCCGAATGGCCTACTCCTGCACCTATTTTCTATCATTATCCATTATTGGGATGTTTTTCGTGTCTTCTACCGTGGAGACCGATACAAAATATTTGTTCAATGTCTCTGCCACTTCCGTTCTCCATTATTAATTCTGCAGTCTCATCCTCTAGGGGACCAACATTTACTTTAGCCATTCTTTTCCTTTTTATGTAACTGTAGAAACTCCTATCTGTTTTTATATTTCATGCTAGTTTACTTTCATAATCTATCTTCCCTCTCAATCATTTTGTTTTAGTCATTCTCTGCTGGCTTTTAAAAATTTCCCAATCCCCTGGCCTCTCACATTGTATGCCTTTGTTTTCAATTTGATACCCTCCCTTATTTCCTTAGTTGGCCACAGATGGTTGTCCCTTCTCTTAGTCTTTCCTTCTCATTGGGATATATTTTTGTTGCAAGTTATGAAATATCTCCTTAAATGTCTCCCACTGCTCATCAATCATCCCATTTTTTAGTCTATTTTCCCAGTCCACTTTAGCCAACTCTGCCCTCATAACTTTGTAGCCTCCCTTATTTAAGTTTAGGACCCTGGTTTGAGAACCAACTTTCTCACCCTCCAATTGAATTTGAAATTCAACCATATTAATGGTCATTCATTCCTGGAGGATCCTTTACTGAGATCATTTATTAATCCTGTCTCATTACACAGTACCAGATCTAAGATAGCCTGCTCCCTAGTTGGTTCCGCAACGTACTGTTCAAGGAAACTATCCTGGATACACTCTATGAACTCCTCCTCAAGGCTATCCTGGCCAATTTGCTTTGTCCAATCAATATGAAAGTGAAAATAACCCATGATTATTGTCATTCCTTTATTACAAACCTCCATTATTTTGTGATTTATACTCCATCCAACAGTGTAGTTACTATTAGGGAGCCTTGAAGCTTGATGCAAGCTCAAGGAACAGCACCTCATTCTATTAGGCACTTTACAGTCTTCTGGGCTCAACATGGAGTTCAACAATTTCAGATCATAACCTCTGCCACCATTTTACAGGTAGCAGCTGCTGCTGATTATTCTACCATTCTCATCTCTCGACCCATCGTCTGTTTCTTTACTTGTCCGATTACCATCTCTTTTTGCCATGCACCGCAATCCCTTGTTATTTCCTCCCCTCCACTTGCTTAAAACATGTTGCATCTCCATAACCTGTTCCAGCTGTGAGGATCATTGACCTGAAACGTTCACTCTGCTTCACTCTCCACAGATGCTGCCTGACCTGCTGAGTGCTTCCAGCATGTTCTGTTATTCCAGATCTCCAACATCCGCAGTATTTAGCCTTTGCTGTAAATCTGCCCCATCACTCGGCTAAAAACACGCCTGAAGCAGCAATAAAGAGCAGGAGCGCCGCTCACCCGTGACCCGGGCCACCGCGGCCGTGCAGATGACCATTAGAGCCAGGATCAGTCTCTCCGCCATTTCCCAATTCTCTCGACCTTTAATTTTCGGGGAGATTGTGTTTGTTTCCCTTCTCCAGCGGGCCCATAAATTTGAAGAAAACTCTAGAATGTTCCCCTGCCGAGAAGCGTTGGACTTCAATTGGGGTTTATTCTCCTTCTCCAGAAACCGTCCTCCTGTTGTCCGCTCAGTCCCTGCCACTAATCCGCACCCGTCGTCTGTTGCATTAGCGCATGCACAACGCTTCCGCACCCAGGGCGGGGCCGGTGACGCACCAGTGCGGGCTGCTAACCGCTGTGGCTCGCGAATTGGCCCGAGCGCTGGTGCCGACGCATGCGTACTCCTTTCACTGTGCCACTCAAGACAGGTGCGCCGCCATATTTACTGCAGGCACTTTCCAAAAAAAAGTTTGCTAAAGTTATAAAGTGAACAATTTTTTTTAAAGACTGTCCTGAATGGACTTAAGGGAAAGCCCTAAATATAAACGTGAAATTATTAATTAAGACATTTTAGGAAATTTGTATCTGGTTTTAAGTTTATGACTTTTTGTCCAGGTGGAAACTGAGAAAATTGTACAGAAGGAAAAGAAAGACTTGGATTGACTATGGGAGGTCTCAAAGCACATTGCAGCCAATGAAGTACTTTTGTAATGTAGTCACTGTTATAATGTAGGAAATGAAAATGAATACAGCAGTGAAAGCAAAACAGCGTGAAATAACTATTACAGCAGACCTGTTTTTTTTCATTCATTCATGGGATGTGGGCGTCGCTGCAAAGGCCAGCATTTATTGCCCATCCCTAAATGCCCTTGAGAAGATGGTGGTGAGCTGCCTTCTTGAACCGCTGTAGTCCTTGTGGTGAAGGTTCTCCCACAGCGCTGTTAGGGAGGAAGTTCCAGGATTTTGACCCAGAGACGATGAAGGAACGGTGATATACTTCCAAGTCAGGATGGTGTGTGACTTGGAGGGGAACGTGGAGGTGGTGGTATTCCCATGCGCCTGCTTCCCTTGTCTTAGGTGGTAGAGGTCAGCGTTTGGAAGGTGCTGCCGAAGAAGCCTTTGAGTTAGCGTTGCAACTCTGGTTGAAGGTGTGCTTGGCGGTTTGATCACCTGATGTTCTGTAATATATGATCACATGACTTCTACAAACATTGCATTTATGTTTATAATGGTTGAGTCCCCTGTAGGCGAGTAACTTTGCTCGTGGTTTCACGCAGCAGCTGTTGTACCAGAAGATTGGTAAGCTGCAGACGCAAATAGCCGCATGGGAATATGATGTTGTGGCGATAATGGAGACCTGACACAAAAAAGGGAAGGGAAGAAAGGAGGTGCGATGGCAGTATCGATTAAGGAGACTATTACGGTGCTAGAGAGAGGATGTTCTGGAGGGGGTCAAGGACAGAATCTATTTGCTTAGAGTTGAGAAACAATTGAGGTGCCATTACACTACTAGGTGTATCCCATAGGCCACCAAGTAATGGTGAGGACAGAGATGAGCAAATATGCAGGGAAATTACAGAGAGGTGCAAGAACTGTAGAGTAGTGATGATGGGGGACTCTGATTATCCTAATATAGACTGGGATAGTAATAATGTAAAGAGCAGAGAGGGGGAAGAATTTCTGAAGTAGGTACAGGTACAGCAGGCGGTTAAGAAAGCAAATGGCATGTTGGCCTTCATAGCGAGGGGATTTGAATACAGGGGCAGGGAGGTGTTGCTACAGTTGTACAGGGCCTTGGTGAGGCCACACCTGGAGTATTGTGTACAGTTTTGGTCTCCTAACTTGAGGAAGGACATTCTTGCTATTGAGGGAGTGCAGCGAAGGTTCACCAGACTGATTCCCGGGATGGCGGGACTGACCTATCAAGAAAGATTGGATCAATTGGGCTTGTATTCACTGGAGTTCAGAAGAATGAGAGGGGACCTCATAGAAACGTTTAAAATTCTGACGGGTTTAGACAGGTTAGATGCAGAAAGAATGTTCCCAATGTTGGGGAAGTCCAGAACCAGGGGTCACAGTCTGAGGATAAGGGGTAAGCCATTTAGGACCGAGATGAGGAGAAACTTCTTCACCCAGAGAGTGGTGAACCTGTGGAATTCTCTACCACAGAAAGTAGTTGAGGCCAATTCACTAAATATATTCAAAAGGGAGTTAGATGAAGTCCTTACTACTCGGGGGATCAAGGGTTATGGCGAGAAAGCAGGAAGGGGGTACTGAAGTTTCATGTTCAGCCATGAACTCATTGAATGGCGGTGCAGGCTAGAAGGGCTGAATGGCCTGCTCCTGCACCTATTTTCTATGTTTCTATGTTTCTATGTTTCTATGTTCAGGAGAACTTCCTTGATCAGTAGGTTTCTGGCCCAATGAGGAAGGAGGCATTGCTGGATCAGGTTCTGGGGAATAAGGTGGGTCAGGTGGATCAAGTTTCAGAAGGGGAACATTTAGGGAACAGTGATCATAGTATCTTAAGGTTTAGGTTAGCTATGGAAAAGGAAAAACAGCAATCTAAAGTTAAAATACTTAATTGGAGGAGAGGCAATTTCAGTGGGTTGAGAAAGGACCTGGCCCAGGTAAATTGGAATCAAAGATTGGCAGGCAAAACTATAATTGAACAATGGGCTGCCTTGAAAGAGAAGATAGTTCAGGTACAGTCGAGGTACATTCCCACAAGGGGGAAAGATAGGGCAACCAAAGCCAAAGCTCCCTGGATAACGAAAGAGATAGAGGGTAAAATAAAGCAGAAAAAAGGGGTATATGGCAGATGTTAGGTTGAGAAAACAAGTGAGAACTAGGCTGAATACAGAAAGATCAGAGGGGAAGTGAAAAAGTAAATAAGAGAGGCAAAGAGGGAGAATAGAATGGCAGTTAAAATAAAAGGGAATCCAAAAGTCTTCTATAGGTATATAAATAGTAAATGTAATAATAGTAAGAGGAGGAGTGGGGCTAATTAGAGGAGGTAGTTGAGATATTGGATGGGATAAAAATTGATAAAGAGGAGGTACTACAAAGGCTATCTATATTTAAAGTAGATAAGTCACCAAGAGCAGATGGGATGCATCCTAGGATGCTGAGGGAAGTAAATTGCGGAGGTACTGGCCATAATCTTCCAAAATTTCTTGGATACGGGGATCGTGCCACAGGACTAGAAAATTGCAAATGCTACAGCCTTGTTCAAAAAAAGGGTGTAAAGATAAACCCAACAACTACAGGCCAGTCAGCTTAACCTCAGTAGTGGGATTAATTAAGGGAAGCCAACGCGGATTTTTTTTTTACAGGCAAATCGTTTTTAACTAACTTGTTTGAATATTTTGATACGGTAACAGAGAGGGCTGATGAGGGCAATGCAGTTGATGTGGTGTACCTGGATTTCCAAAATGCATTTGATAATGTGCCACATAATAGGCTTGCCAGCATAGTTGAAGCCCACGGAATAAAATGGACAGTAGCAGCATGGATACAGAATTGGCTAACTGATAGGAAACAGAGTAATGGTGAATAGATGGTTTTCAGACTGAAGGAAGGTATACAGTGGTGTTCCCCAGAGTTCGGTACTAGAACTACTGCTTTTCTTGATATATATTAATGATTTGGACTTAGGTGTACAGGGCACAATCTCAAAATTTGTGGATGATACAAATCTTGGAAGTATAATGAACAGTGAGGAGGATAGTGATAGACTTCAAGAGGACATAGACAGGCTGGTGGAATGGGCGGACACGTGGGAGATGAAAATTAACACAGAAAAGTGATACATTTTGGTAGGAAGAATGAGGAGATGCAATATAAACTAAAGGGTACAAATTTAAAGCAGGTGCACGAACAGAGGGATCTGGGGTATATGTGCACAAATTGTTGGAGGTAGCAGGGCAGGTACAGATAGCGGTTAAAAAAAGCATACTGTAGCGTGGGCTTTAAAAATAGAGGCATGGAGTACAAAAGCAAGGAAGTTATGATGAACCTTTATAAAACATTGGTTCGGCCTCGACTGGAGTATTGTGTCCAGTTCTGGGCACCACACTTTAGGAAAGATGTGGAGGCCTCAGAGAAGCTGCAGAAAAGATTTACAAGAATGGTTCCAAGGACTACAGTTACGTGGATAGACTGGCAAAGCAGATTGAGGGACCATCTCAATACAAATGTCTGTTCTGGTGTGTTGCCTGTGCCCTCGCTGGGCTGGCATGTTGTTGGCCCTGCAGGGCTGCTAGGTGAGCCTGGCCTTGCTGGGCTGTTGGGCATGATGGGTTCGATTTCCTGGTCCGGCGTGGTGTCGTTGACCCTTTGGGTGTGTGTTGTGGGCTCTCAAAAGGTGGTGTCTGCTGTGGGTTGTTCAGGGCAGTCTGTGAACCGCAGCCTCCTTTGGTCCAGGTGATTTCTGCAAATTTGTCCATTGTCTAGTTTGACTACAAACACCCTACTCCCTTCTTTACTTATCACTGTGCCCGCGATCCACTTGCGACCATGTCCATAGTTTAGCACATACACAGGGTCATTCAGATCAATTTTCCGTGACACAATGGCGCGACTATCGTTTACATTTTGTTGGTGCTGCCTGCTGTCTACCTGATCATGCAGGTTTGGGTGAACCAGCGAGAGTCTGGTTTTAAGTGTCCTTTTCATGAGTAGCTCAGCCAGGGGCACCCTGTGAGCGAGTGGGGTCTCGTGCGGTAGCTGAGCAGTACTCGGGACAGGCGGGTTTGGAGTGAGCCTTCTGTGACTCGTTTAAGGATCTGTTTGATGGTTTGTACTGCCCGCTCTGCCTGCCCATTGGAGGCTGGTTTAAACGGGGCCGAGGTGACATGTTTGATCCCATTGCGGATCATGAATTCTTTAAATTCGGCACTGGTGAAACATGGCCCGTTGTCACTGACCAGTATGTCAGGCAGGCCGTGGGTGACAAACATGGCCCTCAGGCTTTCAATGGTGACGGTGGCGGTGCTTCCCGACATTATTTCACATTCAATCCATTTTGAAAATGCATCCACCACCACCAGAAACATTTTACCGAGAAACGGGCCCGCATAGTCGACATGGATCCTCGACCATGGTCTGGAGGGCCAGGACCACAAACTTAATGGTGCCTCTTTGGGCGCGTTGCTCAACTGAGCACACACGCTGCATTGTCATACGCAGGACTCTAAGTCAGAGTTGATACCAGGCCACCACACGTGGGATCTGGCTATCGCTTTCATCATTACTATACCCGGGTGTGTGCTGTGGAGATCCGAGATGAACGTCTTTCTGCCCTTTTTGGGTAGCACTACACGGTTACCCCACAACAGGCAGTCTGCCTGAATGGACAGCTCATCCTTTCACCGCTGGAATGGCTTAATTAACTCTTGCATTTGAACGGGGATGCTGGCCCAGCTCCCATGCAGAGGATCTTGGCTGGTCCAAGTCCTAATCTGGCGGGCTATGACAGATGATTTATCATTTTCAAACACTTCCATGACCATCAACAAGTCTGCGGGCTGCGCCACCAACAAGTTTGCGGGCTGCGCCACCAACAACAAGTTTAAAGGCTGCACCATTTCCACCCCCGTGGTGGGCAATGGAAGCCGACTGAGAGCATCCGCACTGTTCTCGGTGCCTGGCCTGTGGTGGATGGTATAGTTATACGCTGATAGCGCGAGTGCCCACCTTTGTATGAGGGCTGACGTATTAATATTTATCCCCTTGTTTTCAGTGAACAGGGATATGAGGGGCTTGTGATCAGTTTCCAGCTCAAATTTGAGGCCAAACAGGTACTAATGCATTTTCTTTACCCCGAACACACATGCTAATGTCTCTTTCTCAATCATGCTGTGGCCCTCTCGGCCTTAAACAAGCTCCTGGAAGCATAGGCGACAGGTTGCAACTTCCCCGCAACGTTAGCTTGTTGTAATACACACCCAACTCCGTACGACGACGCATCACATGCAAGCACAAGTCTTTTACACGGGTTATACAATACAAGCAGCTTGTTGGAGCATAAAATGTTTCTGGCTTTCTCAAAAGCAATTACTTGTTTTTTTCCCCATACCCACTTCTCACCTTTACGCACTAACACATGTAGGGGCTCTAAGAGGGTGCTTAACCCCGTTAGGAAGTTCCCAAAATAGCTGAGGAGTCCCAGGAACGTCCGCAGCTCCGTGACGTTCTGTGGCCTGGGCGCGTTCCTGATAGCCTCTGTCTTGGCGTCTGTGGGCCGAATGCCGTCCACCGCGATCTTTCTCATCAAAAACTCCACTTCTGTTGCCATGAAGACGCATTTCGACCTCTTCAGCCGCAGCCCTAGGTGATCCAGTCGCTGGAGGACCTCCTCCAGGTTTTGTAGGTGCTCGACGGTGTCCCGACCCATGACCAATAGGTCGCCCTGAAAAACCACCGTGTGTGGTACTGACTTGAGTCGGCTCTCCATATTTCTCTGGAAGATTGCTGCAGCCGACCGAATTCCAAACGGGCATCTGTTGTAGATGAACAGTCCCTTGTGCGTGTTGATACAGGTGAGGCCCTTCGAAGAGTCATCCAGCTCCTGCGTCACGTAGGCCAGTCAGGTCGAGCTTGGTGAACATCTTGCCTCCTGCCAGCATCGTAAATAGGTCGTCTGCCTTAGGTAGCGGGTATAGGTCCTGTAGTGAGAAACGATTAATAGTTGCTTTATAATCGCCGCAAATCCTGACCATGCCATCACTTTTGAGTACTGGAACAATCGAGCTGGCCCACTCGCTGAATTCCACTGGGGAAATGATGCCCTCGCGTTGCAGCCTGTCCAGCTCGATTTCCACTCTCTCCCTCATCATGTGAGGTACCGCTCGCGCCTTGTGGTGAATGGGTCGTGCCTATGGGACCAAGTGGATCCACACCTTCGCCCTGGAAAAGTTTCCAATGCCTGGCTCAAAAAGGAAGGAAATTTAAGAACCTGGGTACATGAGGATTCATCGACATGTGATAGCGCTCGGATGTCATCCCAGTTCCAGTGGATTTTGCCCAGCCTCCTTCCAAGCAGTGTGGGGCCATCGTCCTGGACAATCCAGAGTGGCAGTTCGTGCACCGTGCCCTCGTAGATTACCTTGACCATGGCGATGCCCAGGACAGTGATAAGCTCTTTGGTGTACGTTCTCAGTTTCGTGTGGATGGGGCTCAGGGCTGGTCTGAGTGCCTTGTTGCACCACAGCCTCTCAAACATCTTTTTACTCACGATGGATTGGCTACGGGTAAGCCATTCAATTTTACGTTTAGCATTATTGGTGGACATTTCATCGAAAATGTATGCACCCCGTGTACTTCAGCATCTGCCTCCACTCTCTGAGGCTCAAAATTGCTTTGGTCCACCATGGACCGATCTTCCTCTGCCACGCGGTGGTTAGCAGGTTTTGCAGAACTTGCAGCTCGTCTGCAAGCTCGTTGGAGGCGCCCCATTGTTCCACAGCTCTTGCAAATATACCCTTTGAAGCGGCATGAATAGGCTGAATGGGAGCCTCCACAACGCCAACAAGGTGTGAATTGCCTTGCATTCATCCTTTATTGCGGACTCTGAGTCATCTGGGTCACCTGAGGCATGCTGGCAGTTGCAGACTTGTGGTTTCTGCCCTGTACATTTCTGCTCGCAAACACAGTTCCAGTTAATTTATGAACATTGCTAGCACTTGTGTGCTGAGAGATTTGTTTGGTGTTATCACTAGTGGACATAAACGCCTGTGCTATCTCAATGGCCTAACTGAGGTTCGGTGGCTCTACAGTCAAAAGTTTTCGTAGGATGGTCTCGTGGCCAATGCCCAGTACAAAAAAGTCTCTGAGCTATCAAACTCACAATGTCCTGCAAGTCGCCTTAGCTCGGCGACGTAGCTCGCCATTTCCTGACCTTCAGATCGCTGATACGTATTGAACCGATACCTCGCCATCAGCACGCTCTCCCTCGGGTCAAGAGGCTCCCGAACCAGTGTACACAGCTCCTCACATGACTTATCTGTGGGTTTCACCAGAGCCAGAAGATTGGACCGTGAGGAGGACCGCTCTCCTTTTTGCAGCGCTTCCTTCTCCATCCAGCTTGTTGGCTACAAAGTACTGGTCTAACCGTTCGACATAGGCTTCCCAGTCCTCACCCTCTGAGAACTTCTCCAGTATGCCCACAGTTTGCTGCATCTTTGCATTGGATTTGTGTACTTGTCGCCAGTTATTGTGTTCCTAACACAGATGAGACTGCACACAGGGAGGTTAAAGTAACAGTGACCTCAGTCTTTATTAAGACATTCCAGAGTGAGTAACAGGCCTTAGGGGCCGGCTTATATACAGTGCTCCCAAGGGATGCTGGGATCCCTTGGGACTTCAGGTGATGCGCTCCCTGGTGGCGGAACATGGGAGTGCATGCTTTACAGATACACAACAGATTCAATCATGGCTTTCAAAAGGGAATTAGATAAGTGCCTGAAGGAAAAACATTTACAGGGCCACGGGGAAAGAGCAGGGGATTGGGACTTGTTTAAGTGCTCTTGCAGAGAGCCGGCATGGACTCCATGGACCGAATGGCCTCCTACTGTGCTGCACCGATTCTATAAGTACCAAGAACCAGGAGGCTACTTGTGAGCAGATGAAGGCGGGAAAGCAAAAGGTGGTGGAGCAATTTATAAAGGCTAAAACCAGAGATGGGAGGAACTTTGATTCCATCAATAACTAATGGTAACTCACTGAAATTTCACTGATAGCTAATAGTAATACTGGTAATACTCTGATTCCCCTTATCACCAACATAAAATAATTTACTGGTATTAATAAGTGTAATGCCCCGATATCCTACCTGTAACTAATAGGAATCCTATAACCCACTGATATTCACTCTGAAATGATGGTCAGAAATTCCCTCCACTGCACATGGTGTGGTTAGGCCACTTGATGCCACTTTCAACAGCCCATATCTCTCTCCCCGGCTCTTTGACTCTGAATTGGGAACCTCAGTTAGAGGTGAAATAAAAACAAATGCTGGAAATACTGAGCAGGTCAGGCAAAACCTGTGGAGACAGAAACAGTTAACCTTTCCTCAGAAAAAGTTTGAGATGTAATAAATGTTTCCTTGAATTTTGGGGGGGCCTTTCTTCGTAGGCAGTCCCATGGAGTTGAGAATGACTTGCTTCCACACAAAAACAGAGTTCGCAGGTGATTGATGAGTCCAATGTAGGACCGACAGTCTCTGTCACAGGTGAGGGGGGCTGCTTGGGTTGTCGTGTGCTCCTTCCGCTGTTTGCGCATGGCTTCCGCTTGCTCCCGGCGAAGAGATTCGAGGTGTTCGCCGCCTTCCCGGATGCTACTCCTCCACTTTGAGCGGTCTTGGGCCAAGGATTGAGGGTGTCCTTGAAGCATTTCCTCTGCCCACCTCGGGCTCACCTTGCCATGTCAGAGTTCCAAGCAGAGCACTTGTTTTCTGAGTCTTGTATCGGGCATGCAGATAATGTGGCCCATCTATCAGCGCTGATCGAACGTGGTCAATGCTTCGATGCTGGGGATGTTGGCCTGAGTGAGAACACTGATGTTGGTGCACCTATCCGGCCAATGGATTTGCAGGATCTTGCGATGGCCGCTTTGGTGGTACTTCTTTAATGTTTTGAGGTGTCTACTGTACATGGTCCATGTCTCTGAAGCATATAGGAGGGCGGGTATCACTACTGCTCTGAAGATCATGAGCTTGGTGCCGGATTTGAGGTCTTGGTCTTCAAACACTCTCTTCCTCAGGAGACTGAAGGCTGCACTGGCACACTGAAGGCAGTGTTGGACTTCGTCATCAAGGTCTGCCATTGTTGACAGTAGGCTCCCGAGGTATGGGAAATGGTCCATGTTGTCTAAGGCCTCATTATGGATTTTGATAATTGGGGGGGCAGTACTGTGTGGCCGTGGCAGGTTGGTAGAGGATCTTTGCCTTACGGATGTTTAGTGTAAGGCCCATGCTCTCGTATGCTTCGGTGAAGGTATTTACGATGGTTTGGAGTTCGACCTCCGAGTGTGCACAGACACAAGCGCGTCTGCATATTGTAATTTAATGACAGAGGATGGGACGACCTTCGATCTGGATTAGAGCCGGCGGAAGTTCAACAGTTTCCCGTTTGTTCTGTAGATTAGCTCCACTCCAGCTGAGGGTGAGATGGAACATTGCAGCAAGGAAGATCAAGAATAGCATTGGTGACACAGCCTTGCTTGACCCAGGTCCGTACGTGAATTGGATCTGTGGTGGATCCGTTGGTCAGGATCACGGCTTACATGTCATTGTGAAACAGGCGGTGGATGATGACAAACTTTTGCGGGCACCCGAACTTGGAGGACACTCCATAATCCCTCACGGTTGACGGTGTTGAAGGCCTGATGACTGTAGCGCACTGGTTCCAGTCTAGGTTGAGCTGAAGAGTCATGAGGCGTTCGTTTATTCCGCAAGGGGCGTCTCAGAGACGCCCAACTAACTCATTTTTTATGGTGAAACGTATCCCATGACGGCGGCGTTTTTCTTCTGGTTCACCTTTCCAGAAGGTGTAACCACCATCTAGTTCCTAGAACTGGTCTTCCCCTTCCCGGTGATTCTCACTTAGGGCGGCGATATCTTTGTCGAAACATCTGAGCTCCCAGGCAACGGCCCCTTTAATGGGCTGCGCAACCCATTCAAAATTACGCATGTGTGGTTTTTCTATTTAAAAGCCGGTGAGCCAGCTACACGGAACCTACAGAGTACTCTGCAGCCATGCAGCTTAAAGGGAATATTGGATGTAAGTGGTTTTAAGCAAGTACATGGGAAGGGAGAGAGGAGAGGGGAGGGGAGGGAGGGAAAGATCAAAAGGAAAGGTCTGTGATAGGGTGGAAGGCAGGAGAGATTAAATGACAAAAGGGATGATGGTGCGAGGCAAAAGAGATGGTAATGGGACAAGTAAAGAAACAGAAGTTGGGTCTTGTGGAGGTGTAAATGGAAATGGCAGTTTCATCACAGCTGCTGCCTGAAAAAATGATGGCAGAGTTTACGATCTGAAATTGTTGAAGTCAATGTTGAGTCCAAAGGCTCTAAAGTGCCTAATTGAAAGATGAGATGCTATTCCTCGAACTTGCATTGAGCTTCATTGGAACAGTGTCGGAGACCAAGGACAGAAAGGTCAGAGTGGGAGTAGAGCAGAGAATTAAAGTGACAGGCGACCGGAAGGACTGAAAGGAGGTGTTCCGCAAAGCAGTCACCTAATCTGCGTTTGGTCTCCCCAATGTAGAGGGGTCCAAATAGTGAGCAGCAAATACAGTATACTAAATTGAAAGAAGTACAAGTTAATCACTGTTTCAGCTGGAAAGAGTGTTCGGGGCCCTGGATGGTGAGAAAAGAGGAGTTAAAAGGGCAGGCATTGCGTCTCCTGCTTGGGAAGGTGCCATGGGAGGGGGAGGGGTGTTGGGGGTGATTGAGGATGTTAGAATCATGGAATAGAATCAAAGAATGGTTACAACAGGTAAGAAGGCCGGATCTCAGCTGGTCCCACACCTCCGCCCTTTCCCGTAGCCCTGCTATTTTCTTCCTACAGATACTTATCCAACTCCCCTTTGAAAGACAAGATTGAGTCTGCCTCCATTACCCTTTCAGACAGTGCATTCCAGATCTGCCTCCATGCATAGGTCTCCTTTTTGGTCCCTAATCGGTCGACGCAACAGATGAGGTGAAAGAGGTATTCTACTCCAGCCTCGAACAATCCCTGTCCCGCGTCCCTACAGTCAACAAACTGATCCTTCTCGGCGACTTCAATGCCAGAGTTGGTAAGGACACAGACCTCTGGGGAGGCATAATCGGCAGAGAGGGGGTGGGGAAAGCCAACTCCAGTGGTACCCTGCTCCTGACAAAATGTCTAGAACACGAACTTGTCATCACCATACACCTTGTTCCGCCAGAGGGACAAGTACAAGGCATCGTGGCAACTCCCTCGCTCGAAGCACTGGCACCTGCTCGACTACTTCATCGTTTGAGCGAGGGATCGCAAGAATGTGTGCATCACCCGCACATGACAGGAGCTGACAACTGTTGGATGGTCCACTGCCTAATCCATTCCATCATCAACATTAATATAGCCCCAAAGCGACGACGGCAACAGGAGCAATGCCGCAGAAAAATCAAAGCCAGGGCACTCAAAGACCCAGCTAAGGGAGCCCTGTACAGCCAGTGCCTCGCTGCTACTTGGCGACCCTCGATGACCTCAAGACGCAGCGTGCCCACAGCGCTTGGTTTGCCCTCCAGGCCACCATAACCAGTGCCTGCAAAGAGATGCTCAGTCACTCAACCAGGAAACACCAGGACTGGTTTGATGAGAGTGACTATACTGTAGAGTTAATAAACGGCAAACGCAGGGCATTTCTGATCTTAAAGCAACAACCCAACTCGGGAGCAGCAAAGCAGCTTTGCAGACGGCTGAAGGCCGAGGTCCAATAAAAAAGCCCGGGACCTAAAGAATAGATGGTGGGTGGAGAAAGCACAGGAGATTCAGCAGCTGGCCGACAGCCATGATGTGCGAGGTTTCTTCACCGCAGTCAAGTCCACCTACAGCCCAAGCACCCAAGACCCCACCCCACTGCTGGCCAAGAACGGGAAGACACTCATCAAGGACACCAAGGCAGTCAGGACCCGCTGGAAGGAGTACTTCGAAGATCTCCTTAAATCGAGACTCTGCCTTTGACACGACCGTCCTCGACTCCATCCCGCAGCATGCTACCCACCACCATCTCAGCAAAACCCAGTCCTGCACGAGGTAGAAAAGGCCTTCCGTCAGCTCAAGAACAAGGCATCAGGAGCAAATGGAATCCCCACTGAGGCACTAAATTATGGCGGAGAGGCTGTATTGGCGTGAATGCATGATCTCATCTCTTTCATCTGGAAGGAGTGCATGTCTGGAGGTTTCAGATGTTGTAATCGTGACCATCTTTAAAGACAAGTCCGACTGCTGAAACTACAAAGGAATTGCTGTGTTGTCGGCCACTGAGGCCTCAACTATTTACAATCTATATTAATGACTTGGATGAAGGGACCGAATGTAATGTAGCCAAGTTTACTGATTATACAAAGATGGGTGGGAAAGCAAATTGTGAGGACGCTAAAAATCTTCAAAGGGATATAGACAGGTTAAGTGAGTAGGCAAACAATTGGCAGATGGAGTATCATGTGGGAAAATGTGAGGTTATCCACTTTGGCAGAAAAAAATAGAAAAGCAAATTATAATTTAAATGGAGAAAAATTGCAAAGTGCTGTCGTATCGAGGGACCTGGGGGTTAGTATGCAGCTACAACAAGTAATCAGGAAAGCAAATGGAATGTTGGCTTTTATTGCAAGGGGGATGGAGTATAAAAGCAGAGAAGTCCAGCTACAACTGTAGAGGGTATTGGTGCGTACAGTTTTGGTCTCCGTATTTAAGGAAGGATATACTTGCACTGGAGGCTGTTCAGAGAAACGTAGAAACATAGAAATTAGGTGCAGGAGCAGGTCCACGAGATTGAATCCAGAGATGAGGGGATTGACTTATGAAGACAGGTTGAGTAGGTTGAGCCTACACTCATTGGTGTTCAGAAGAATGAGAGGTGATCGTATCGAAACATATAAAATGATGTGTCTCAACAAGGTGAGTGCAGAGAGGATATTTCCACTCATAGGCGAAACTAAAACTAGGGAACGTAGTCTCAGAATAAGGGGCCGCCCATTTAAAACTGAGACGAGGAGGAATTTCTTTTCTCAGAGGGTTGTAAATCTGTGGAATTCTCTGCCCCAGAAAGCTGGGAAGGTAGGTCATTGAATATATTTAAGGTGGAGATAACAGATTTTTGAGCGTTAAGGGAATAATTAGTTATAGGGAGCAGGCAAGGAAGTGGAGCTAAGTCCATGATCAGATCAGCCATGATCTTATTAAATGGCGGAGCAGCCTCGAGGGGCCAAATGGCCTACTCCTGCTGCTAATTCTTATGTTCTTATTCCCCTTAACCAATACTGCCACACCACTTCCTATCTTTACTTTTCTATCTTTCCTAGATCTCAATTATTGCCACAACATCATATTCCCATGTGGCTATACATGAGAACATAAGAAATAGGAGCAGGAGTAGGCCATATGGCCCCTCGAGCCTGCTCCGCTCATGGACTTAGCTCCACTTCTCTGCCCGCTCCCCATAACCTCTTATCATTTAAGAAACTGTCTATTTCTGTCTTACATTTATTTGTGCCTGCAGTTCACTTAACTTCTTTACTCCGCTTTGTGCTTTCACATACATGCACTGTAAAACCATTTTAGATCCATCCTGTATTTTCTCAGTTTGACCCCACCTAATACCTTACTATTTCTTACTTTAGTGCTCTCTGCCTCTCCCAATCCTTTGAGTGCTTTATTTCCCCTTTCTAATGTCACATCCTGGTGCCCATCCCACTGCCAAATTAGTTTAAACCCTCCGACAGCTCTGTTGAGGTCCCACTGCCCCCAGAACCTAGCCCAATGTCCCAGGAATCTGAAGCCCTCCTCCTGCACCATCTCTCTAGCCATGCATTCATCTTCGCTGTGCTCCTATTTCTCCTAAGAGTGGAATCAAATCCTCCTCGATTCCGAGGGACTGCCAATGATGATGATGATGTTCCTATTTCTATACTCACTCACGTGTGACACCGGGAGTAACCTAGAGATTACAAACTATGAGGGTATGCTCTTTCCTAACTCCATAAAATCTGCCTGCAGGACCTCATCGCTCTTTCTACCCATGTCGTTGGTACCAATATAAACCACGACCTATTGCGGAACAGTCCCTTTAGACTGCTGGGAGGGGAGGTGAGGGGAAGATATGTTCAGTGGTGGGATCATGCTGGAGGTGGCAGAAATGGCAGAGCATGCTCCAATGAAAGTGGAGGCTGGTGGGGTAGAAGGTGCGGAGAAGGGGAACTGTACTGTGGTTCTGGGAGGGAGGGGAAAGGGGTGAGAGCAGAAGTGCAGGAAATGGTCGAGAGTCCTGTCAACCATGGTGGAGGGGAATCTTCGGTTGAGGAAAAATACATTTGCACTTTCTTTTATTCATTTATGGGATCGCTGGCAAGGTCAGCATTTATTACCCATTCATAATTGCCCTTGAGAAGGTGGTGATGAGCTACTTTCTTGAACTACTGTAGTCCATGTGCTGAAGGTACTCCTACAGTGCTGTTAGAGAGGGAGTTCCAAGATTTTGATCCAGTGACGATGAAGGAATGGCGATATATTTCCAAGTCCAGATGGTGTGTAACTTTGAGGGGAACTTGCAGGTGATGATGTTCCCATTTGCCTGCTTACCTTGTCCTTCTAGGAGGTAGAAGTCGCAGGTTTCGGAAGTGCTGCCTAAGAAGCCTTGGTGAGTTGCTGCAGTTCATATTGTAGATGGTATGTACTGCAGGCACAGTGCACCTGTGGTGAAGGCAGTCAATGTTTAAGGTGGTGGGTGAGGTACCAATCAAGCGGGCTGTTTTTTATCCTGGATGGTGTTGAGCTTCTTATTGTTGGGGGTGCACTCATCCAGGCATGTAGAGAATATTCCATCACACACCTGACTTGTGCCTTGTCGATGGTGGAAAGGCTTTGGGGAGTAAGGAGGTGAGACACTCGCCGCAGAATATCCAGCCTCTGACCTGCTCTTGTTGCCACAGTATTTATATACCAGTTAACTTTCTGGTCATGGCATTAAGTGTCAAGGGGCAGTGATTAGACTCTCACTTGATGGAGGTAGTCATTGCCTGGCACTTGTGTAGTGCAAATGTTACTTGCCACTTATCAGCTCAAGCCTGAATGTCATCCAGGTCTTGCTGCATGCGGGCATGGATTGCCTCATTATCTGAGGAGTTGCGAATGGAACTGAACACTGTACGATCATCAGCAAACATCCCCACTTCTGATCTTATGATGGAAGGAAGGTCATTGATGAAACAGCTGAAGATGGTTGACCCTAGGACACTGCCCTGAGGACCTCCTGCCGCGATGTTCTGGGGTTGAGATGATTGACCAACCACAGCCACCTTCCTTTGTGCTAGATCTGATTCCAGCCAGTGGAGAGGTTTCCCCAATTCTCACTGACATGGACTTCACAGATTGGCCTGAACCAAACCGAGAGATTGCACAAAGGGCACCAGGCTCAGTGTTTCTCCCAATGGACATCATCCTCAACTCAGCTCAGCACCAACATTTCTAAACCACTCTCTGGACTCGGTCTCAATAAAGGAGAATGTTCATAGAATTAAAGAAATTACAGCATAGGAGGTCATTCAGCCCCCTGAGTTGGCATTCTCTCCTATAACCCCATTCCCACAGAACCTTTTATTTTATTCCTGTGGTGCATGTAGGCACTTTTAGCAATGACTCCACGAGGCAAGGTATGATACTTAAACTGTGCAGACTATAGTCCTTTATTTGCAGCTCCTCGAGTGAGGACACCAAGCTGTGAGCTTCCTTTTATACTGCAGGTAACCCTTATGTCTCCAGCAGCAGCACCCTCTGATGTACAGGTAAGGTGTGCACAGTGTAAGGGTACATTCAGAGTAACGGACATCACAAAACAAACAAGCATGTATATATAACACTCCCTCCTAAGCATTTTTAATATCCTTATTGTCATGACCAGGGGAGGTGATCAGTAGTGGGCTATGGGAGGTTGTGGTGAGAGTTGTGTGGGTGCCAGATGTGATCCCTGTACTTGAGGCTGGCCTCATACGTTTCCTCGCCCCCCAATCCCACCCCCTCTCACACAGACCATGTGGGTGTCACTGTTGTGGGATCCCTCAGGGGGTGTAGCCACAGCAGCAGTGGGTAGGGTGCATACTCTGTGATGTGGGTAATTGTGTGGTGGTGGGCAGGGCCACAGGTCTGTGTGGGCTCCTTGTCCTCCAATTGGGATGAGGGTCAGGTCATCCCAGGGTTTGCCAGGGAAGCTGGAGGGTATTGGTCTCTTGTTCCTGGATGTTGGCCCTGGTAGCCAGGGGGTGTAGGGCTGGTCTGGTGCAGGTTGCCAGTGGTGATGGCTGTGCTGCCCATTGACCACTGTCCCTGTAGTGGGTCTGCTCCCACTGTGTGTGTGTGTGTGTGTGTGTGTCCTTCCAGGGGCATCACATTTGTTCCAAAGCTCCAGGCTACACGTTCTGGTAGCCAGCTGGACCTGGGGGTCTCCCACAGGGGGATTCCTCTAGCATTTGCATGGACCCTGTAGAACCCAATATCCTTTAGCAGTGTCCTACCTGTGTACATGACACCTTGGCTCTGATCACACATAATCGAGCCTACATTACAAACTCTCTGTCATAATCATCAAACATAACAAGCTTGTTCTTAACCTTACTTACACAAGCATTCATCTCATTAGTCACATTAGCTACACCAGCATCACAATTCATGGTTACATTATCATACTTGCACCCTTTCAATGCATCTTTAGCTTTAAAGTCCTTGTCCTCATTTAGTTGAAACTGTCCCTTTAAATTTTTTTGATACCGGTCTCCTTTAAGGGAGCTTTCCAATCCGATTGGTCGCTCGGTGCCACGTGTCGATCCTCCAACGCTGTCCCTCGTAGTCTGGCTGCGGCCATTTTGTTTGCAGGTTCTTCTCCTCGTGGTGCGGCCACCATCTTCTGGCTCTCCTCCAGGTAGGCTACGGTGGTCTTTTCTTCCTCAGGTTCGGCCCTGGATGTCGGGAAACCACTTCTTTCGACGATGTTCACCTCTTGGAGTCCTGCCCCGGCCCGGAAGGTGGAGTTTTCGGTCCTGGAGATTTCCTCGTGATGTTGTGAAGTCGTTGCTGCACAGTCGAGCTGGACGATGGGATCTCTGGATGCAGCGATGGATCCATGTTTGATGTCGATTGCTGGAGCCCAGAGGCAGTCGCCACTTCGACCGACTTGGAGCGGGTTCATCCAATTCCTTCCCAGCAGCGTGGGATCGTCGCCGGTTACAATCCACAGGAGTTTGTTCAACACGCCGCCCTGGGAGACCTGGATGTCCACGCTGCCAATGACCGGGATTTTACCTTTGGTGTAGGTGAGCAGATTGCTTGGACAGGATGCAGTCTTGATTGATTGGCGGGATTTATCCAAAGTTTTTCAAAGGTCGTTTGGCTCATCACAGACTGGCTCGCCTGTGTCGATCTCCATAGAAATTGGGACCCTGTCGATGTCAACTTCCATCGTCCATGGAGAACTTTCGGTGGAGTAGGTATAAATTCCATACTCTTCTTCCAGAGGTTGAGCAGCTTCACCTTCATCTGTGTCGGTGCCCCGGTTATCAGCCAACTCATCAGAGACGCGGTGAGTACAGTTTTTTCTGCACATTCTTTGAAGGTGCCCTTTTTCTTTGCAGCCTTTGCATGCATAGTCTTTGTAGCGGCACTGGTGGGCCCTGTGGTTCCCCTACAGTGCCAGCACGGGGCCATCCGGTTTGCCCCATGTGGCAGACTTAGGGTTGCTGGACTCGGGGCAGCATTTCTGCCTTTAGAAGTATCCATGTGGTGCACTGCGTTCGCCGTTTAGAGTCCTGGGTCAGTATTCTCCTGGAGTCGCCTGCCGAAACCATGTAGGCCTGGTTCACTTGAATTGCTTTCTGCAGGGTGACTGTGATGTCGGCAGAGAGCAATTTGTACAGGATGCCCTCGTGGCCGATTCCCATGACAAATATGTCCCTTAGTGCTTCATTTAGGTGGTCTCCAAACTCACACGGTGCAGCTAGTCTTCTTAAATGTGCAGCATACTTAGTAATTTCTTGGCCTTCGGGTCGCCAGTGAGTGTAGAACCGGTGCCTGGCTGTGAGGATACTTTCTTTTGGTTTTAGTTGCTCCTGTATAAGTGTTACAAGTTCCTCATAGCTTTTAGTGGTTGTCTTCGTTGGGGCTAGCAAGTCCCTAATAAGACAATGGATGGTGGGCCCACAACTGCTAAGCAGGTGGGCCCTGCGCTTGTTCGGTGGTGCAGCCGGTGTGTCCCCATCCAGGTCATTGGCTATGAAGAAATGTTCCAGTCTTTCTACAAAGCATCCCAATCTTACCCATCAGTGAATTGCTGGAAGTTGCTGAGATTCGACATGCTGAGCATGTAGTTTATGACCTCGTACCCTCATCACCAGTTGTGGTGTATGTAGGCACCTTTAGCAAGACTCCACGAGGCAGGGTATGATACTTAAACTGTAGTCCTTTATTTGCAGCTCCTCGAGTGAGGACACCAAGCTGTGAGCTTCCTTTTATACTGGGTTACCTGCAGTGTGCAGGTAACCCTTAGGTCTCCAGCAGCAGCACCCACTGGTGTACAGGTAAAGTGTGTACAGTGTAAGGGTACATTCAGTATTACAGACATCACACAACAAACAAGCCTGCATATATAACAGTTCCTTTGCAAATATTTATCCCCTTCCCTTTTCAATTAAGTTTCAGTCCCTATCTCAGTAGCCACATGGTGAAGAATCCCATGGTGTAATAGTCCTCAGTTCAAGAACCTTCCTCCTCCATTGCCCCTTGCTTCCTCCAGTGAAAATCCTTGGTTTCTGTCTCTAGTTCCCCATTCATTCTTATGCACAGTAACATCCACAAGTTTTACTTACCCCTATATTGGCTGCTCCTCTCTGTGCTGCTCCCACTCACCACATTGCTGTTGCTGCTCCCGGCTCTGCAAAAAATGCCAGTCCTGATGCTCATCCACATCTCATTCTTGTCCCAACCACATGAGCCCCAGTCTCATTTCCCCTATTCCCAGTCTCCTGTGCTTCCAGAGTCCCCATTCCTCAGTCTCCATCTCTCTCCAAGCGCCCATTCCGAGCTTTCTGACAGATGCTTATCGCTGTGTTGCATCTTTTTTCTCCAGTAGTTATAGATGTTAGTCTGCTCATTGGGGCCCAGCTTGAGGTCTTTCTATGGGCTGACCTCTCAATAACAGATTCTGGAGGAGGAGCAGAGGAAGTTTGCTGATACGAGACAAGTTGGATTACAACATTAAAATTTCATTCAGACACATGTCTGTGGGGCAAGGATGTCTTATTTGAACCTCTTTCTCCCCCCCTCCCACCAATGAAAGCGATCACTGAACTCTACATATTGTTGCAGCCAGACATGGGCCCACTCCTGGATGGTCAGTTGCTGCTTTGGACTTTAATTCAACAGGCTCTTTCCACAACCTGTGGGAGATCGCTGCCATATTTCCCAATCTTCAATCCATAACTGCATCAAGTAGGAAACTATTGCATTATTTGTCAGTGCCACTAATTTCATTACATTTTCAGTGAAATGCAGCCAGCATACCCATAATAGGAAAACAATATTTTAAGTTTTATAAGTAGTGAATTGTTGAGTATAAATAAGGTGACTTGAGTGGTATTGAGTGTCAGTCAATGTGAATACAGTTGATATCTATGAGAGCCTAGTTAAATGTATAAAGACTTTGACAAAAAAGTAAAAGTTTATTGAATTACAGTTACAGGATAATATCCTAATTCATGTCTGAGATTTGAGATCTAAATCAATTGTTTTCTTTTCAAGTAAATTTGAAGAAACTTTACCGAATTGAAATCTGTGAGTCTGCAGCATTGCAGTTGGCTCCGCACCCTCTTTTCACACAGAGTGATTTTTTTCCCCTACACAAATGCAAGCTGTACAATTAACCCATTTGTGGATCTCAAGAGCCACAATAGATTTTCCGATGACCATGGCTTTTGGGACCATCATGGGGGGTGACACGGGATTACCGAGATCATTTCTTTTACATTAAATTAGTTCCAGAATTACGGAGCGGCCTTTGTTAGAAACTTTGGTGCAAGGAGATCCAGTCGTAAAAATTCTTCTGCATCAAATGTCATAGCGTGGTGACAAGTTGGAGTGAAGCTCACCTCTGAAAAGCCTAGTTTTAACTCATTTAGTGTGCTCTATGAGCTTCTGAGACAGAAAGCTCGGTAGGCGGGGTGGGGATGGGGGCAAAAAGAGTTACCTCCAAATGTAATTGCAAGCACTCCTGACTCTGCTGTAAAACCACCAAGCCTGGGCATCATTTGTTTCCGGAATAAGATATGTTGATATGAGTTATTGTTCAAGAGACTGTTCTGTTAAAGGTAACTAGCATTTCTCTTCTACAGACTGGACTGTCCGCTGGAAATTGGTACAATCATAAAAAGAGATAAAATGGACTTGGGTACAATAAAGCAGGATATCTGGAGAAAAAAAGGTCTAAGAAGAGTTTAAGTTAAATAAACAGAAATGTATTGAAACATTGGACCAAACTGTCAATATTGTATTGGACTGTAAGTTTTCTCCGGGCTCATGAATGAAGTGAAATGGTGATATAATGGGATGTATAAATTGGACATGAGAAAGTGACTGATGGTATAAGTTACATCACTAAATTACACCACCAAATAGGGTTTAAAGTCAGCGCCCTAGTTGATTATGGGTGAATGTCAGAAGGGGTTGGAGAAATTTGTGTGAGTGCACCCATGAATAATATAAATCACCTGGGTACAATTGACCAAAATATATTAATCTGGTATCCATGCACAATCTAGTGAAAGTCAGGAAAGTGTAGTTAAAAATAGTTCATTGATAGCTTTCTCTTGGAGATGGCTGTGTCCTATGTTCAATAGTCAGGAAAATGCATTCAAGAGCCTGGCTACTACCAGAGACATCAGGAACATGCAGAGGGAGATAAGCAACCCCAATGTTTTGATAAGATAGCCTGAATGCCAGATAGCCCAGGCGTCATCCTGGGATACCGCTGTGCATGTAAATGTGATATGTTGCGCAAGACAACGAGCATACAGAATGCATGGTGAAGATGCACTGAAGGACAAGCCTCAGACATGCTCAGTCATGTTCATAGCATCACTACATGAAACTCTTAATATAGCTCAGAAGAACATATATTGTATCACTATTGATTCAAATTTTTTAAATTAAGGCACTGACTGACACATGCTCCATAGTAAAATCACTAAATAATGAATGAAACAATCAGGATTCAATTAAACACACTGATACCTATCAGAGAATTGATGTCAAATGAAAGAGGGACATCGGGGTCAAAATTTGGTACTGCCTTTTTTGAGGCATAGTCACTGCACAAGAGAAACTTTTAATGCCTCGCTTCAGGCGCGTTCCCCATACGTGAAATTCAGTGTTGACGCCTAAAGAATTGATAGGAGCATTAAGTCATGGATTCGTTACGCTATGCTAAGTGGGCCGTTAAGCGTTGGCTCAACATCCAGTTCTTTGGCATCATTTGGAGCTGCGCCACATAGTGGCGCCACCTGAATTTAATTGAAACATTGATTGGCTGGCTCAACACCACGTGGCTATATTTGCCTCCTATGCACTCACTCAGAAGTGAGCATGGCAGACCCAGCAGCAGCAGCTAATCAGCGTGCCCATCGCATCTTGGACACCGCCCTGGATGCAATCCTTGATGCCAGGAGAGGTGGCGGCTACCAACTGACAGAGGCCTACGATGGGAAATTGCTGCGATTGACACGGTGGCCACGATAGCCACTGAATGCGTACAAACGTGGAAGGACATGATGCGGCTGGTGAGGGTACCTTACATTTAAACTGTCAAGTTGCTAAGCTCGGATCTCAAAGTGCACTCTCTCAATGTAGGGTCTGGGAATCCATGCTCTATGTGGGTGAGGCCAGATGGAAGGTGCCCATTTGAATCCTCACCCACTGCAAGGGCCTGCACTCGCCGTTAACATTGCTACTCGGTTCTGCAGACACACCTCATGTTGTTGACTCCTCAGTCTTCATATGCGTCTTGAAGACAGTAATCTCCGTTGCTGTTGGATCCTGGCCCCCAGATTCAAGCATTGCCACAGCAAGACCACGCAGCGAATGGAAGTTACATCGAACTGTGAGGACTCATACAGTTACATGTGCTAAACTATGTAAGGCACCCACGACACACTGATAGAAGGCCTCTAACTCAGATGTTCTGTTTCATCTCACAGGACAAGCTTGACCACAACCGCAGGAAGCAGATAAGGACCGGAGGAGGGGACTCCGAACTGCAGGTTCTGACTCCGTTCGAGGAATGCGTCTCGGCCCTGATGGCCTGTAAGCATCGGCTCCCCAAGGATTGTTGGACATTATCTGAACATTGCATTTTAATATTTCCCTTTGCAGAAAAGAGCTGCCAGCCCCTGTTGTGGGAGGGGCCCAGGTATTTTTCCATTTGATGGGTGGGTGTGGTCGGGGACATATTACAAAGGCCGGGAGAAGGCAACTCATCACAGGTAATGGGCAAAGATGGAGGGTCCATTGTTAAGCAATGTGAACTTGTGTTCCTAACACAGATGAGACTACACACAGGGAGGTTAAAGTAACAGTGAACTCAGTCTTTATTAAGACACTCCAGAGTGAGGAACAGGCCTTAGGGGCCGGCTTATATACAGTGCTCCCGAGGGATGCTGGGAATCCTTGGGACTTCAGGGGATGCGCTCCCTGGTGGCGGAACATGGGAGTACATGCTTTACAGATACACAACATCACTTCCTCCCTCAAAGTCAAAGTGAAAACCATTTATTTACAAGGTGAGGCGGTCGGGGGCCTTTCTTCCCCTGTCCGCCTCGGTACAAATGTCTGCTCTGGTGTGTTGGCTGTGCCCTCACTGGGCTGGTGTGTTGTTGGTCCTGCAGGGCTGCTGGGTGAGCCTGGCCTTGCTGGGCTTTTGGGTGTGATGGGTTCAATTTCCTGGTCTGGGGTGGTGTCGTTGATCCTTTGGGTGTGTGTTGTGGGCTCGAAAAGGGTGGTGTCTGCTGTGGGTTGTTCAGGGCAGTCTGTGAACCTGTGGTCCAGGCGCTTTCTGCAAATTTGTCCATTGTCTAGTTTGACTACAAACACCCTACTCCCTTCTTTAGCTATCACCGTGCCCGCGATCCACTTGCGACCATGTCCATAGTTTAGCACATACATAGGGTCATTCAGATCAATTTTCCGTGACACAGTGGCGCGACTATCATTTACATTTTGTTGCTGCCGCCTGCTCTCTATCTGATCATGCAGGTTTGGGTGACCCAACGAGAGTCTGGTTTTAAGTGTCCTTTTCATGAGTAGCTCAGCCGGAGGCACCCCTGTGAGCGAGTGGGGTCTCATGCGGTAGCTGAGCAGTACTCGGGATAGGCAGGTTTGGAGTGAGCCTTCTGTGACTTGTTTGAGGCTCTGTTTGATTGTTTGTACTGCCCGCTCTGCCTGCCCATTGGAAGCTGGTTTAAACGGGGCCGAGGTGACATGTTTGATCCCATTGAGGGTCGTGAATTCTTTAAATTCGGCACTGGTGAAACATGGCCCGTTGTCACTGACCAGTATGTCAGGCAGGCCGTGGGTGGCAAACATGGCCCTCAGGCTTTCAATGGTGGCGGAGTCGGTGCTTCCCGACATTATTTCATATTCAATCCATTTTGAAAAAGCATCCACCACCACCAGGAACATTTTACCAAGAAATGGGCCCGCATAGTCGACATGGATCCTCGACCATGGTCTGGAGGGCCAGGACCACCAACTTAGTGGTGCCTCTCTGGGCGCGTTGCTCAACTGAGCACACACGCGGCATTGCCGTACACAGGACTCTAAGTCAGAGTCGATACCGGGCCACCACACGTGGGATCCGGCTATCGCTTTCATCATTACTATACCCGGGTGTGTGCTGTGGAGATCTGAGATGAACATCTTTCTGCCCTTTTTAGGTAGCACTACGCAGTTACTCCACAACAGGCAGTCTGCCTGAATGGACAGTATGTCCTTTCGCCGCTGAAACAGCTTGATTAGCTCTTGCACTTCAACGGGGATGCTGGCCCAGCTCCCATTCAATACACAGTTTTTTACTAGGGACAGCAGAGGATCTTGGCTGGTCAAGTCCTAATCTGGCGGGCCGTGACAGGTGATTTATCATTTTCAAACGCATCAATAAGTCTGCGGGCTGCGCCACCATCAACAAGTTTTCAGCCTGCGCCATTTCCACCCCCATGGTGGGCAATGGTAGCCGACTGAGAGCATCCGCACAGTTCTCGGTGCCTGGCCTGTGGCAGATGGTATAGTTATACACTGATAGTGCGAGTGCCCACCTTTGTATGCGGGCTGAGGCATTAGTATTTATCCCCTTGTTTTCAGTGAACAGGGATATGAGGAGCTTTTGATCGGTTTCCAGCACAAATTTGAGGCCAAATAGGTACTGATGCATTTTGTTTACCCCGAACACGCACGCTAATGCCTCTTTCTCAATCAAGCTGTAGGCCCTCTCGGCCTTAGACAAGCTCCTGGAGGCATAGGCGACAGGTTGCAACCTCCCCGCAACGTTAGCTTGTTGTAATACACACCCGACTCCGTACAACGATGCATCACATATGCTAGCACAAATCTTTTACACGGGTTATACAATACAAGCAGCTTGCTGGAGCATAAAATGTTTCTGGCTTTCTCAAAAACAATTACTTGTTTTTTTTCCCCATAACCAGTTCTCATCTTTACGCAATAACACATGTAGGGGCTCTAAGAGGATGCTTAACCATGGTAGGAAGTTACCAAAATAGTTGAGGAGTCCCAGGAACGACCGCAGCTCCGTGACGTTCTGTGGCCTGGGTGTGTTCCTGATAGCCTCTGTCTTGGCGTCTGTGGGCCGAATGCCGTTCGCCGCGATCTTTCTCCCCAAAAACTCCACTTCTGTTGCCATGAAGATGCATTTCGACCTCATCAGCTGCAGCCCTACACAATCCAGTTGCTGGTGGACCTCCTCCAGGTTTTGTAGGTGCTCGACAGTGTCCCATGACCAATATGTCGTCCTGAAAGACCACCGTGCGTGGTACCGACTTGAGTAGGCTCTCCATGTTTCTCTGGAAGATCGCTGCAGCCGACCGAATTCCAAACGGGCATCTGTTGTAGATGAACAGTCCCTTGTGCGTGTTGATGCAGGTGAGGCCCTTCGAAGACTCCTCCAGCCAAAGTCAGGTCGAGCTTGGTGAACGTCTTGCCTCTTGCCAGCGTCGCAATTAGGTCATCTCATTAGGTAACGGGTATTGGTCCTGTAGCGAGAAATGATTAATAGTTACTTTATAATCGCCGCAAATCCTGACCATGCCATCACTTTTGGGTACTGGAACAATCGGGCTGGGCCACTCGCTGAATTCCACTGGGGAGATGATGCCCTCGCGTTGCAGCCTGTCCAGCTCAATTTCCACTCTCCCTCATCAGGTGAGGTACCGTTCACGCCTTGTGGTGAATGGGTCATGCCTCTGGGACCAAGTGGATCCGCACCTTCACCCCGGAAAAGTTTCCAATGCCTGGCTCAAAAAGGGAAGGAAATTTGTTAAGAACCTGGGTACATGAGGCCTCATCGACATGTGATAGCGCTCGGATGTCATCCCAGTTCCAGTGGATTTTGCCCAGCCAGCTCCTTCCAAGCAGTGTGGGGCCATCGCCTGGGACAATCCAAAGTGGCAGTTTGTGCACCGTGCCCTCGTAGGTGACCTTGACCATGGCAATGCCCAGGACAGTGATGAGCTCTTTGGTGTACGTTCTCAGTTTCGTGTGGATGGGGCTCAGGCCTGGTCTGTGTGCCTTGTTGCACCACAGTCTCTCAAACATCCTTTTACTGATGATGGATTGGCTAGCGCCAGTGTCCAGTTCCATGGCTACAGGTAAGCCATTCAATTTTACATTTAGCATTATAGGTGGACATTTCGTCAAAAATGTGTGCACCCAGTGTACTTCAGCATCTGCCTCCTCACTCTGAGGCTCGAAATTGCTTTGATCCACCATGGACCGATCTTCCTCTGCCACGTGGTGGTTAGCAGGTTTTGCAGAGCTTGCAGCTCGTCTGCAAGATCGTTGGAGGTGCCCCATTGTTCCACAGATCTTGCAAATATACCCTTTGAAGCGGCATGAATAGGCTGAATGGAAGCCTCCACAACGCCAACAAGGTGTGAATTGCCTTGCATTCATCCTTTGTTGCGGACTCGGAGTCATCTGGGCCAACTGAGGCCTGCTGGCAGTTGCAGACTCATGGTTTCTGCCCTGTACATTTCTGCTTGCAAATACATTTCCAGTTAATTTATGAACATTGCTAGCACTTCTGTGCTGAGAGATTTCTTTGGTGTTGTCACTGGTGGACATAAACGCCTGTGCTATCACAATGGCCTTACTGAAGGTCGGTGTCTCTACAGTCAAAAGTTTTCATAGGATGGTCTCATGGCCAATGCCCAGTCGAAAAAAGTCTCTGAGCATCCGCTTCAGGTAGCCATCAAACTCACATTGTCCTGCACGTCACCTTAGCTCGGCGACGTAGCTCGCCATTTCCTGACCTTCAGATCGCTGGCACATGTAGAACCGATACCTCGCCATCAGCATGCTCTCCCTCAGGTTAAGATGTTCCCGAACCAGTGTACACAGCTCCTCATACGACTTATCTGTGGGCTTCACCGGAGCCAGAAGATTCTTCATGAGGCTGTAGGTCGGTGTCCCGCAGACCATGAGGAGGACCGCTCTGCTTTTTGCAGCGCTTCCTTCTCCGTCCAGCTCGTTGGCTACAAGGTACTGGTCTAACCGTTCGACATAGTCTTCCCAGTCCTCACCCTCTGAGAACTTCTCCAGTATGCCCACAGTTTGCTGCATCTTTGCATTGGATTTGTGTACTCGTCGCCAGTTATTGTGTTCCTAACACAGATGAGACTGCACACAGGGAGGTTAAAGTAACAGTGATCTCAGTCTTTATTAAGACACTCCAGAGTGAGGAACAGGCCTTATATACAGTGCTCCCAAGGGATGCTGGGATCCCTTGGGACTTCAGGGGATGCGCTCCCTGGTGGTAGAACATGGGAGTGCATACTTTACAGATACACAACAGAACTCATCAGAGATCGATCACATATGAACTGGTCAGTGATCAAGCCATTACCTGGATGACATAACCCTGAGAGGCGGGAAACCAGAACAATAGAAAGCCTTTAAGCCCCAGACCGGTTGGAAGTGAAACCCCATCAATCAGCCATCACTGGAATACACATGGGCCACACAGACAAAAGCCTTGAAACAAGGAACACGTTATTGGGCCAGAAGCAGCAAACAAATAGGATTCTCGAAACAAGGAAAAATCTTTATTTGGCCAGAAGAAGCAAACAGACTTGGGATATAATAGGTAACTGTGTGGAGATCTCTCTCTCTCTCTCTCTCTCTTTGCTCTCACTTGCTTCACCTCTACAAGAACCAAGCACTCCGTCTGGAACGAGAGAAGAAACCATAGTCAGTACGGAACCAGAAGAGACACGTTTTCACCAGGAAAAGCAGCGAGTAAGCCAACGAATCGGTGAGCATCATCCCTGCATCTTTAAGATCACAGCCACTGTGTGAGGTGTTGTGTGTTCTCCCAACCAAGCCTGAGAAGAGTTTTAGTGGGGAGGTTTTGCTGCAAGGACCATAAGGGCATGCCCAACCCGTCGGTACAGATTCGGGGGTACACTGTGGATCTGAGCAGAGGGTTTAGACGTTGGGTACTTCGCGATAGGGGAGGTATAAACACACCAGGGTATTGGATTGTACTATATCATCACTATGTTTACTTATAGTTTTGCTGTGTTGAGGTAGCTTTAATAAAGCATTGGCGGTTGAGACCGAGGTATTTGTCCGTGACTCACTCATCTATTCAGTTCAGTAATCACTCCCAGGTCTAGAATTATTGTTACGTGGGGGTGCATCGAAAATACCCAAGGGAAACCACTTCAAGTTGCTAGCGTGGCGGTGGGTGAGGCTGACTCCCCTGGGGACAATGACGTTTGTCGAGTTCCTTTGCAGCAGCCGCTAGGACACTTAGGCCTGACACCACAATCCTTCAGCTCTTTCCATGAGACTGGCATTCTCAAATGCGTTTCCCACTCCTGGTGCCCTCCCCTGTAGCTAACCATTCTTCTCTTGCTTTGTGCTTTCAGATGATGACTCAGACAGCCAGGGGCCTGCATGTCAGCCTTCAACTGCGGGTGATGGTGGACAGGACAAGGAGGTGGAGGACACCTCTCTGGACATAACCGACAATCCAGCATCCTCACAGAGCATAGCCAGCAGCTTTTTCTGAGAAGGCGTGGTCTGGGAGATGCAGGTGGGTGATGCTCCGGGACCCAGTCACCTGCAGAAACACCACGGGGAGGGGAGATCAGGGGGCTAGCTCAGTGGAGGGTGAGTGTGTGCCTGAGTGATGCTCGGCAGCACTTTGATGATCAGGCCAACTTCGAGGATGATCAGGCTAACTTCGCCAGTTATTGCAGATGCACAGCGATCTGCTGGGTGTTTTATCAAGGGTGCCCGAGAATGTCAATGCACTTGCTTTGAGTGTGGTGGAGGCCACCTAAATGATTGCTTTTGTATCTGAGCGTCCCATCAAGCCAATCCTTAATAGATACCAATGGATGTTGGATGCTTCCAGTGACCATGGGTCCCAGACATGGTGGTATGGTCTATAGCTGACGGGGCAGTAGCCATTGAGCACCAGGCCGACGCTATGGTAGACCTGCAGACGGTCATGTTGTCAGTGTGTGGTGGCATCAATTAGCTCCGTGGTGTGCTGCAGTCGCAATCTGACCTGATGCAAAGCCAACTTGAATCCATGCTGGCACTGACTGCTGCCATCGTGTCTGGGGCCCCATCAGTTGAACGGGGAACTAACGTTGGTGAAGTATGGCAGTAATCTGTGCTCAACCAGATAGCTCCAGATGCTGAGGTTCTGCCCCGGGGGAGTAGCAGTGTGCGCAATCGATGGCTCCCTTAATCCTGGGGAAGGCTGCTATCATGGCAAAGGCACGGGTGTGCTCATCTGCGTCTTACCTGGACATGCTGAATTTGATCTAGTGTATTCGTTTGCTGTGGAGAGTGGCAGTAACCTGGCAAATGGAGCCTTGGACTGCAAACTGCGAGATGTTGCATACATTGCCTACAGGAGACTGGAACTAGCCGGTACCATAGAAGTTGAGTGCTGCTGTCACTTTCACTGCCACTGACAGCAAGGTCCTGGTGCCAATTCCAATTCCAGGTATGTCTGCAGAAGGTTGAAAAGCTCCATGACCACCTCCTTGAGGAACCTCAGCCTTCATAAGCAGTGCTCCTCGGACATCTCAAGATAAGAGTAACGCGCATGGTAAAGCCTGCGTCTGCACCCTGCCATTTGGGATGTCTTTTCTGGGGTGGATCCACATTTGCCCTAAGCTGTCTCTGCAGCCAGCACCTTTCAAGTCGTCGCCGCAGGACGATGGATGTGTGATCACTGCCCCCCAACCTTTGCAGAGGTCACAGCGAAATCCAACATTCACTTTTTCCCCCCCCCGATATCGAACCCAGCAATGTGTCAGAGATATTAATAATCAATCTGACGAGTCAACAGCAGCACGACGGCAACACCCTACTATCTGTGCGAGCATCAAATGCAGCACTGACCGAGACCTCTGAGCCTCAGCTGCAACTCCCTTTAAATAACGTTCCGGATTATTTTCTCTGGCTTGTGCATTCCCACTTTTTCAGGCGTCATGGACGCCAGCCATTAAGTGAGGTGGCAAAAGTGAATGTGGCGAGAAGGGCACCAAGGAGGCATTGCATGCGTACGGACATCATGATTTCCATGGCGTAAACCGTTTTAACGCCCCTAGAAAAATTTCAAGCGAATTTTGCGTCAGGCGTGAACAGCACCGAGCGCCACTCCCAAACACCTAACTCCCAGTCAACACCCAACACCGGCGTTATCAATCACATTTCGACCCCATAGAATTTCAAATTTTAACTCCAAGGAACTGTGAATTTTAACAATGAAAGTGGGAAAATTGAGGGCTAGGGAGAAATAATACTAAGCCCAAATTATCCAGGAGATATGGAAGATCTTTTAAGTCCAAGGGATGATTTCTTGATATGATAGTATTGTGGGGGTGGGAGGTGGAGCCGAGTTTCACTGTAATTTTCTGTATCTTCTTTGTCTGTATCATGATGTGTAATATTAACCAAATGAAACTTAGACTGGAAGAGCAAATGGCTTGGGATAGGTTTGTGATGCTAATAAGATTAGGTGTGGATCTTAGATGAAGCCCCCAAGACCCTACAAAGGATCAAACTTAGTGAAACCACACTATTCATGATTGCAGACCTAAGAGGAAATCTAATTTATTGAACATGACAGATCAGCAATCTATCCTGTTTAATATTGTAAAAATCACTGCCTTATATTTTTTGAGGTGCAGATGAGTAGCTGTGCCATTATTGTCAATTTTAAACTGGTTACTGCATTGATCAGAACAGCTTGTCTAGATGAAATACATTTTATGGACTAGGACTCCAGCATCAATGTGACTGAGTTTTATTTCTTCTCTGCTATCTAATTATCTTTAAGGAAATATGCAGGGCTGGTAGACATGAAGGATTCATATCATTGTCCAGTAACGATCAATGCAGGAGACAATAGGAAGAAGAGTGTCATGCCAAACCCTCAGCTGGTACTTACCCTCCTCCTCCCCAACTCTGACTCTTTGACTGCCCAGAATCTCCAAGGCTTCATCCTTAGAGGAAGCAAGAGGTCTCACATTGGGGGGGGGGGGGGGGGGGGGGGCGCTGGCACCATTCGCCATTCGCTCCTGCCTTACTGTTTGCATTGTTTTCAAAGGAAGAATTATCTTTTGCTCCTACAACAACATGTAAGGATGTGAGTGAAGGACACTTTCCAGATGAAGCCTGTGGATATAAGCTATCTAAGCACTTTAACATAATGCATTGGGTAAGGTAATTGCACTCCCTCAGTGCATTCATGGAAGATGTAGCTGACTGCTCTGACCTCATTAAACCTTTCCCAGCACTGAATTGAGGTGTGTGGAGTGATTGAACTGTCACTCACTGCCCTCGGGGTCCTTCCACTGGCTTTGAGCAACATTCCTTTGAAACATGTCTGTCTTTTCCAAAGTGTGCCTCCCTCTTCGGTTGGCTTCCTGCTACAGTATTTCAACATCAGGATCTGCAAAATGTGGAGGGTCTCTGTCTCCGATGGAAGACTTCACTGACGTCTAACAAGAAAAAATTGATCCTTTACAGCCAAAATGATGATGACGATACCTGGCTCTTTAAATCCTACAGCAATGTATTTTTCCACTCCACAATGGTCAACTCTCAATTGAAGGTGTTTCCAATGCAATAATTAAACAAATGAGCCTGTCTCTGGAGCTTACAGAACACTGAAAAATCAGGGCATAGTGAAGGTAACAACAGCATTAACCTAGATAAGGTTACAGTATAAAGAAAAATGCTAATTCGAGACAAAGCAACATTTTCCAACTTAATTAATCATCTTTATTTCTTCGGGATTGAAACAGCTCCTGAAACATAGAAACATAGAAAATAGGTGCAGGAGTAGGCCATTCAGCCCTTCTAGCCTGCACCGCCATTCAATGAGTTCATGGCTGAACATAATTTTAACAAAGGCTAACAAAGGTTGTATTTAATACAAAACAAAATTATACGTGATACATACAAAAGGAATGAGATCTTTTCGCCAGTTATTTTGGTTGCACTGCCACTTGTTTAAATATAAGCCATCCCGTTTTGAATTTGGGTCCATATACTTTTGTCAGTAAATTTTAAATTGTTGGTAAATTTCAGACTTTTGTGTATCTTTTATATAGAATTTCTTTGATATTAGTGCTACACTCTCAAACAGCTGATCCTGCTGCCACTCACTATCATACAGCAACAGACATAATTACCCAGAATTTACGGTCCCGATGACGGCGAACTTGCAGCGCTCGCGACATTTCGCCTTTGAAACTGACCACAACCTCAGGATTTAGCGCCAGTCTAATGTGGATATCCTGAGGTTGCGGTCTGTCGTGCACTGCTTCTCCACAGGCTGCCCTGTGAGCCCTCCACCTCGAGCTGGCAATTTGTAATCGGGGCCAGCAGCGATCGCCTTCGCTTTGCCGCTGGCTGCAAATTCCTGTCCAATGAGAGTCCTAGGCTTTGTCCTTTGTACAACATAGTGAAACTGGGTCATAATGTAGACAGGTGAGAATTACTATTTGTAGTTATTCCAGAATAGTGAACCTGGTTAAATGAGTCAATCTTACTGTTCTTTAAAAGCATTTAACTGGACCAGCCACATAAATACTGTGGCAGCAAGAGCAGATCAGGGGCTGGGTATTTTGCAGCGAGTGTCTCACCTTCTGACGCTCCAAAGTTTTTCCACCATCTACAAGGCTCAAGTCAGGAGTGTGATTGAATACTCTCCACCACAGTGCAGTTCCAACAACACAAGCTCGACACCATCCAGGACAAAACAGCCTGCTTGATTGACATCCTATCCACCACCTTCAACATTCACTCCCTCCACCACTGGGGCAGCAATGTGTACCATCTATAAGATGCAATGCAGCAACTCCCAAACCCACGACCTCTACCACCTAAAAGGACAAGGGCAGCAGGCGCAAGGAAGCACCATTACCTGCAAGTTCCCCTCCAAGTTGCACACCTATCTGGCTTGGAAATAGATCACCATTCCTTCATCGTCGCTGGGTCAAAATCCTGGAACTCCCTCCCTAACAGCTGTGTGGAAGTACCTTCACTACAAGGACTGCAGCAGTTCAAGAAAGCGGCTCACCACCATCTTCTCAAGGGTAATTAGGGATGGGCAATAAATGCTGGGCTTGCCAGCAATGCCCACATCCCGGAACAAATTTTTAAAAAGTCAATATTTCAGCACAAGCAAAATACAATATGTACATAAGACTGCTGACTTATGGAGCTAACTAGATCCTAATCAAAGAAAATATGCTACTAATAAGACTGGCTGAAATCTGCAATGGCATAGGCAATCAACCTGCTAATCTGACCTCTGCTATTAAGAAAGTATGTTAACATTTTCAGCAGGCTTGAGAGAAAAAAAGCATTGTTGGCCCATTTGGATTATTAATTCACAAACAATTGTAAAAATTAAATTAAAAAAAAATTAAAAATGAACATTCACATTCCTCCAGTTTTCTCTTTAAAATCAGACATTTGGAAACTGGTTACGTTGATTGGTGTCAGTAATTACCGGATACTAATAGTATCGTCAAGCCAGCTGCACTAGACAACTTTTGCTATAAATGCTAGTGTTGATGTTTCATCTTGAGGTCAATTACTACATTTATTTCTGGTATTGTCTTTTACTTTACACGTTGAGCAACTCGCTAACCTACACTGGCACCAGGTCACGGAACCTTTCACGACCACCGGACGTCCCAAAGCGCTTTTTCAGCCAATTAAGTTTTTTTATAAAGTGTAATGTAGGAAACATGGCAGCCAATTTGTGCACAGCAAGCTCCCACAAACAGCAATGTGATAATGACGAGATAATCTTTTTTATTGATGTTGATTGAGAGATTTCTTTTGGTAAGGTCGCCGGGGATAACTCTCTTCATCAAAATAGTGCCATAGGATCTTTTACATCCACCTGAGAGGGCAGACGGGCCTCAGTTTAATGTCTCATCCGAAAGATGGCACCTCCGACAGTGCAGCACTCCCTCAGTACTGTACTGGAATGACAGCCTAGATTTTTGTGCTCCCGTCTCTGCAGTGTGACTTGAACCCTCAACTATTTCAGTTGTGCCCTTTAAACAAATGCCCCCTGCAAAGGGGGTCACACACCAAAATACATTTTTTTCCAGTGCCCCCTGGCTAAAAGGGGGGCAGTAAAAACTGGCAAATTAAACTTTAGACATAAAATCAAATTAAAGTTTGGTTGCCAGGGGTGATGATGCACTCCAGTCCCTCTGGCGCCTACCTCTTGCGGAAGGCCACGAGCATACCGGTGAACACCACGTGCTCCATCTCCAGGGACACCTTGGCTCGGGTGTAACCGCGGAAGAAAGGCAGGCAGTCGGGCTGAATGACCTCTTCGACCGCCCGCTGCCTGGACCAGCTGATGGCCCCCTTGGCCATGCCTAGGAGCAGTCCTATGAGGAGGCGATCCGACCTGCTCACTCCCCTCCGTACAGGGTGCCCAAAGATCAGGAGTGTGGCACTGAAGTGCAACCAGAATTTGAGGAGCAGCCCCTTCAAATAATGGAACAGGGCTGCAACCTCACACATTCGATAAAAACATGGAACATGGACTCTTCCAGACCGCAGAAATTGCAAGAGCTTGGAGCCCAGGAACCGACTTAAAAACCTATTGCACAGGACTGCTCCATGCAACACCTTCCAGGCCAAGTCCCCAATAAATAGAGGGAGGACTCCCACGTAGAGTGCACTCCATTGGGGACCCCTGCCTCCTCCGGTCGTCAAGATGGTGCACCATGGCGTGTTCGGATGGCAGACGAGGATGGCAAGGTGGAGAGTGTGCAAGAGCAGCCCGTACAGGAAGACCCTCTGAGCAGAACTGAAAGACACGGAGGGGATTTCCCCGAGGAGGCTCAACTTGTGAGGCGCCGGCTCCCGAGGGAGGCTTCGGGGCTTGGCGTCAATGAGGAATTCTGTCCGGATGGGGGTCAGTTCGGACGCGATCTCTCCACGTGCTTGAGCCTCCTCGACACACCTAACGGAGTCAGGGCCCAATGCTGTTTTTAGCGACTCGATGGCATTGGCCGCGCGACGTACGTCGGCCCAGCACGTCTGGCACCATCCAGCCTGCTCCTCCGCCATCGAGCAGGTCCCTGATCCTGGTTACCTCGCCAGCCACAGCCCTCTCGTCCGCCTGCCACCTAAAACCGCGGTCATGGAGGTACGGATTCCTGAGCAGCGGCTCCTGCAAGACACCCGATAGGGGAGAGCTGCGCTTGGTGGTGACTCTGTTCTAGACCCTGATGAGTTCCTGGAAAAAGACAGGCAGCTCCTGCATGGTGGTCGTGACGCCCCCCCCCAGGCTCAAAAACAAGAGCTGCGTGATATAATTGAGGCTGTACTGCTGGTGGAAGAAATATGTCGCCAGCGCATGCCATCTAAGAGAGGGGGCTCGACATAGAGGTATCTCTGCAGAGTCTGAAGACGCAAAGTCACTAGCTGGGTGCTGACGCACACCAACGCCTGACCACCCTCCCTAAGCGGGAGACTCAAAACCGCAGCAGAGACCCAGTGCTTCCTTTTGTTCCAGAAGTCCACCAGCTTCTTCTGTACCTTGGTGCCAAACGCAGGGGGAGGGGTCAAAGTGACCAGCCGGTACCACAGCATAGTGGCACCAGCTGGTTTATGACAAGCGCTCGACCCCTGTAGGACAGTACTCGGAGCAGTCCTGTCCAGTGCCCTAGGCGAGCGGCGACTTTGGCCTCCAGCTCCTGCCAGTTCGCCGGCCAGGCTTCCTTGTCTGGACTAAGGTAGACTCCCAGATAGAGGAGATGGGTCATGCTCCCGGCAAAAGGCCTGAGCTCCTCCGGCAGGGAATACAAAGATTGATCAAAAAAAAAAGACATGCATTTATATAGAGCCTTTCACGACCACCGGACTTCCCAAGGCGCTTTAGCAGCCAATTAAGTTTATTTTTTAAGTGTAATGTAGGAAACACTGGAGACAATTTGTGCACAGCAAGCTCCCACAAACAGCAATGTGATAATGATCAGATAATATTTTTTTATTGATGTTGATTGAGGAATTTCTTTTGGTTAGGTCACCGGGGATAACTCTCTTCATCAAAATAGTGCCATAGGATTTTTTACATCCACTTGAGAGGGCAGACGGGCCTCAGTTTAATGTCTCATCCGAAAGATGGCACCTCTGACAGTGCAGCACTCCTTCAGTACTGTACTGGAAAGACAGCCTAGATTTTTGTGCTCATGTCTCTGCTGTGTGACTTGAATCAGCGTGACTTCTGAATCAGAGGTGAGGGTGTTACCAATGAGCCACGGCGAACAATGAAATCATATCCGATCAAACAATTCAGATACTTAAAATTTGAACAGGAAATCATTGGCACTTTTATTCTTCTTTTGTTGATTACACAACTACTCAGCAAAGCAAAACTTAATTAACAAATTGATTCAATTTAAATAACAAAAGTAACATTTAGACACTTCATGAAAAATACTTTTCCTTTTACTTTTACCTCATGCACACACATGTATCTAATTTTAAAAGTCTCCATGAGGTGGGGAGGTGAAAGCGGAGTCCAAGCACTGAACTGGAGTCCAGGAAGGATATGAAGTGCTAAATCAAGGGCTCCATTTCCTTCCTAGAGCGCAACAGGATGCATGCGGGGCAGTACTTGTGCAGCGCTGCACAATGGGCCGAGAAGCACTGCCGCATTCAGAAGCTCTTTCCCTCCCTTGAAGGGCATGGCCATCGCTGCAGGCTCTGTAATGGAAAGACTCACCTAGTCCCCGACTGCAGCCACGATTCAGCCTGATGCACTGCAGCAGCGTGCCGGGTCAGAAGAGAATCGAAAAAAATTGACCGACAACATTGCACAAATTTTTCCACCTATCTTGGCCACGTCGTCTTTAAGCTTTGCCCCCGAAGTGCTCAGCCTCTCCATCAGTGCCTTCTGCAGGTGCTGGGATGCTGCAGGGGGCAGAACCGAAGTTATTGCTCGGTGCACTTCCGAGGCGGTACTGGGGAAGTGCACATATCAATGACATCAATCTCCGGGCGAAGGAGATTGGGGCGCAACGTCCTTCCGTTGCCAAAAATCATCGCGCCCGGTTGGTAATTGATTAGTGCCCCATTACCACTTCCCAGAGGCCAATGTATTATCCTATTTTGTTGCATATGAGTTAACAGCAAATCAAAGCTGTTTTTGAATAGAACACCGATCAGTAATCCACACAGGTCAGAGATACATACCAAGGCTCCTTTTGGACACATTCCATAAATAAATAATAAATAAACTCAGTAATGTACACTAAATTCACTTTTTTTCCCCAAAAAGAAACTTATCTATGTACTCTAGTACAACTCACATCCTGGAGCAGACAGAAAAAAACAAAGGGATATGAAGAAAGTGATAAGAGCCACAAAATGGGGAATACGAGATCAAGCTTGCGAGGGATATCAGGCGTTATACTAAAGGATTTTACAAACATATTAGGAAAAACAGGGTGGCTAAAAGTAATGTGGGCCCCTTAATGACAGACACAGGTAATATTGTAATTAGAAATCAGGAAATGGCAGACTTACTAAACGGCCACAATAGAGGATGAAGATAAAATACCAGAGGTACAAGCAAAACTAAAAATAAATCAAGAGGAGGAACTAATTAGATTCAATGTGTGAAAAAAATGGTGCTGAAGAAACTAATCTTAAAGATAGACAAATCTACAGGACCCAATGGTTTCCTACCTCAGGGTATTGAAAGAAGTAGGTGAGAAAATTGTAGATGCTCTAGATATGATCTTCCAAAGTTCTCAATTCAAAAATTGTCCCCTTGGATTGAAAAGTTGCCACTATCACTCTACATTTAAGAAGAGTAAGAAAGATACACTCGGAGATTATAGGTCCATTAGTTTAATGTTTGTTGAGGCAAAGTTACTAGAATCTGTTTTTAGGGACAGAGTGACTGAGCATTTGGACAAATATGAGCTGATCAGAGACAACTGTAAAGTGTAAGTCATATCTAACAAAACCAGTTAAATTTTTTGAGGAGGTAACTCACGTGGTAGGTAAAGGAGTAGCTATGGATATTATTTATATGGACTTGCGAAGGCATTCGACAAGGTTCCACATAAGAGATTTAACAAAAATTCTAACACATGGAATTGGAGCCAATCTATTGGCTTGGATAGTAAATTGGTTAGGACGCAGGAAAAAGGGAGTTGGAATAATGGGTAAGTATTCAAATTGGCAGAATGTGAATAGTGGTGTCCCCAAGATCTATACTGTGACCACAGCTTTTCACTATATTTATAAATGACTTGGATGTAGGACTAGAAAGCTGTATATCTAAGTTTGGTGATGGCACTAAATTAGGTGCCACAGTATATTGCGTAGATGAGAACAGAAACTTACAAAGGGACATTGAAAAATTAAGTGAGTGGGCAAAACTGTGGCAGATGGGAGTCCAATGTGGAAAAGTGTGAGGTCCATGAACGATAGAACGATAGATCAGGGTATTTCTAAATGGTAAGAAGCTAGGAACTGTGGATGAGCAGAGAGATTTAGGGGTCCAAGTCGAAATCACTAATAGATAGTGGGCAGGTACATGAAATGTTGGCCGTTAAATCAAGAGGGCTAGAATACAAAGGGGTGGAAGTTATGTCACAGTTGTTCAGAGTTCTACTCACACCCCTTCTGGAGTAGTTCGTTCAGTTCTGGACCCCACACCTCAGAAAGGATCTGCTGGTCTTGGAGGGGGTGCAGCGCAGATTCACCAGAATGATACTGGGGCTAAATAGATTACATTGTGAGGCCAAGTTGCATAGATTAGGCTTGTATTCCCTTGAATATAGAAGATTAAGGGGTTATCTAACGGAGGTGTTGAAGATAATTGAAGGATTTGATACGATAGACAAAGAGCAGCTATTTCCTCTGGTAGGACAGACCAGAACAAAGGGACAAAAATTAGAGCTAGGCCATTTAGGGGTGATATCAGAAAGCACTTCTTCACACAAAGGGTAGTGGAAATCTGGAACACTCTGCCCCAAAAAGCTGCTGAAACTAGATCAATGGAAAATGTCAACACTGAAATTGCTAGATTAGGCGAGGGTATTAAAGCTGACAAATACAGTTAAGATACAGATCAGCATGATCTAACTGAATGGTGTAACAGACTCGAGCGGCTGAATGACCAATTCCTGTTGCTATGTTTTCTAGTGTTGCACAAACTCTGCTCATTTCCATCAGAGAGAAAACTTGATCAAATAAGTTCAGTGAAATGCAATTGTCAGAAATACAAGGATAGAAAATATGGCAATAAATTGGGACAAAAACTTTTGTAGCAAGAATGGAGTATACTTCCATTTGTGCTGTTCCTGTATGAACACATTGCTCTCATACTAATTCCCTATGTACATTTTTTTAATGCAGATGTTTATCTATTTTAAATGGGCTAATATCTGTATTTAAAAAAGAACAGACAGGAAATTCAGTATTAGCACATCAAGTCTTTGTATGAGAAGTTGGAAACTATACCCAAATGAACAGAAAATAAATTGCATCAGTTCAGCTGCTCTGCAGACAGCCAAAAGATCATCAGAAATACAGTTACATTTAGTATGATGAGCGGTCCATATTGTTGACCTATAGGAGGAAAAACAGGAAAATTAGAAACGGTCTTTAAATTAACAAACATGAAAAATAGTAAGACAGTGACAGCTACATCAGTATAGAAGTGGTCAGCAGAGACCACTTTCTTTGTTGGGTGACCAGTATTTAACAGTCAGCACGGATTTAAAAAATGGCAAAACTAGAAGTAACATTTGGCATTTTCAGTTCATTTAGAAAATTTACTCCACAAACCTTGTTATTAATTCATTAGACCACCACCAACTTGATGCCACACTCTTCAATCTTGGATCTTTGCGCTAACTTTAATGCTGGGTCCTAAGGTCACTCAGAAAAGATAGCGTGCAGCAGACCGACAGAGACGCTGTCAGTTTAAAAGGGACACACACATCTTCCAGGTAAGTTTGCACTTAAGCTTTTGGACTGTATTATTTGTATTTTATTGAAGTAGTGGCTTGGTGCAATAAATGTTTAAAAATATTTTAAGTGTGCAGGGTGCGCAGTTGGATGCTTGCAAGGCCTTGGATAGTAAAGGAAGGCCTCTGAAAAAACAGAAAATGCTGAAAATACTCAGCGGCATCTGTGGAAAGAAAAACAGAGTTGACTTTTCAGGTCAAGATGCTGCCTGAGCTGCTGAGTATTTCCAGCATTTTCTGCTTTTATTTCAGATTTCAAGCATCCGCTCGCAGAGGGTAGAGGAAGACACAAGAGGAGGAAGCGGAAGAAAGGATGCAACCAAGACAGCCCCTTTCTGGCCGGGATATCTGGGATGGAATCAAACGCCTGCGGAACTAGTGACCATAACCCCAATACCCCCTTCAACATGTGTCCCACAGCTCACCTTCCCTCTGTTACTGTCCATCACAGTGTCCTCTTGGCCACAATGCTGAAATACAAGCCACCAGAAAACAAACTTTCCAATTCAACTTCATCCATTTATGCATCAAATAGGACATCAAGAAAACAACTAATCACCCTTATGCATTCCCTTAGTGACTGTCTTGTGTCTTTGCTTATCCTACTGGTGTCACGGACAGTTACCCCGGTGGCCGCAACATGGTTGGTGGAAGGCTGCTGACTTTCTGTGGGGAACAATGCAGACGTCCTCGAGGAGCTGGTGGCTGGGAGTGTCAAATCGAGTGACTGTGTTTCTTCATTCTCCTCTCCCTCTTCTGGCTGGGTAGGCTGGATTTCTTGGGTGTCGGAAGTGAGTAAGGCACATGGATGGAGTTGTGGTGAGGGGAGGGTGGGAAAGCAAGAGCTGCCTGCGAGAAGGAGCATAACGTATGAGGATACCAGCATCTTGCACCTATTCAGCGCTGCCGCTGGCCAAGGGCTCAGCCATGCCCCTGCCAGGAATGACCAGCACTGTCTCCTCCAAGGGGGTGAGGCAAAGCTAGCAACAGGAGTTGTGCCTCGTATTTGGTAAAGATTGTTGGTAGCTGAGTGATGGTGGGGGGCGGGGGCAAGAGAGAGAGATCATGCAATGAGCAGTGTTTAGAGCTACCGGTGCAGTTGGTAGGAGAGGTCTTTTGATGATACATTCACTAACCTTGACCAGTGGTCTGAGGTCATGAAGCTTCTTTGGGCACTGGAGCCAGGTCGTGGGGGGGGGGGGGTGACGCTGCTGGCAGCAACGGCCTTGGCGATCTAGACTCACATCCTTCTTTCTAGTGGACCTCCTGTCCCCTGTGAGTGGAGGAGCTCTCTTACAGTGTTCATCCCCTACACATAGCTGGAGTACTGCATGCGAGACCCTGGGTGCCCCTACCCTGGCTAGTTGAGCCATTTAGGTTCGTGCTGAAGCACTTTTACCATTATTTTTTGTGTGAAAGGCAATTCAGCTTTAAGAGCTGAATCTCCTATTTGGGACTTAATTTAATTAAAAAATTTTCTAGAAGGCAGTTGAGCTCCAAGGGCTAAAAATTGTATTTTTAAATGATTTTTATTTTTTTCCATTTTAGAAGGCAGTTCCCCTTTAAGGGGCTGACACTGCTTTCTGCAATGATAGGCTAGTTTTCGGTGAATGCCTCCGGCTGAGTCACGCCCGCAAACCAGCCTTACATGGTAAGTTTAGCGCTGTGCTGATGTTAAACAGCAGGCAGCACAAATATAAACGGGGCCACCTGCGCGATTAATTTCGGCGGCTGATAACTGCAGCCTGGGATGGCACTAGCAGCTTTTTGGCCCACTGGAATTTTTTAGCCCAAGATCTCTACAAAATGTTTGAGAGTTCATTTTAATGGTGCCTGTTAATCTTTTCTCATAACCTCTCTTTTACCTCCCATATTAGCATTTTCAATTCCATCCTGTACTTTCCATAATCTTCCTGGTTATTAACTGAATCTTTCTCCTGACATTTGTCATTAGCATTCCTTTGATACTTTATTTTAACGTTTATTTACTTTGTCATCCAGGGCACATTAGCTTTGGATTAGCTATATTTTTCATTCAAAGGAATATGCCTAGTTTGTACTTGAAACATCTCTTTCCTGAATGCCCTCCATTGCTCAGTAACTGCTTTACCCTGCAATCACCTTTTCCAATCTACCTGTGCTACGTCCCTTCTTAAATCACTGAAATCAGCTGTCCTAAAAACCTGTGCTCCAGAACTAGCCTCACCTCCAGCCAAGCAGTTCCAGTACAGCTACAACACTGGCATCTACCCGACAGTGTAGAAAACTGCCCAGATATGTCCTGTCCACAAAAAGCAGGACAAATCCAAACGGCCAATTATCAGCCCATCAATCTACTTTCAATCATCAGCAAAGTGATGGAAGTGGTCATCGATAGTGCTATCAAGAAGCATTTACTCACCAATAACCTGCTCACCGATGCTAAGTTTGGGTTCCGCCAGGACCAATCGGCTCCGAGACCTCATTGCAGCCTTGGTCCAAACATGGACAAATGAGCTCAATTCCAGATTTGAGGTGAGAGTGACTGCCCTTGACATCAAGGCAACATTTGACCGAGTGTGGCATCAAGGAGCCTTAGTAAAATTGAAGTCAATGGGAATCAGGGGGGAAACTTTCCACTGCCTGGAGTCATACCTAGCACAAAGGGAGATGGTTGTGGTTGTTGGAGGCCAATCATCTCAGTCCCAAAATATCCCTGCAGAGTTCCTCAGGGCAGTGTCCTAGGCCCATCCATTTTCAGCTGCTTCATCAATGGCCTTCCCTCCATCATAAGATGTTCGATGATAATTGCAGTGTTCAGTGCCATTCACAACTCCTCACATAATGAAGCAGTCCATGTCCACATGCAGCATGACCTGGACGACATTCAGGCTTGGGCAGATAAGTGACAAATAACATTCGTACCACATACGTGCCAGGCAATAACTATCTCCAACAAGAGAGAGTCCAACCACCGCCCCTTGACATTCAACAACATTACCATTGCCGAATCGTCCACCTACATCATCCTGGGAGTGAGGGGTCACCATTGACCAGAAACTTAACTGGATCAACCACATAAATAGGTGTGGCAACAAGAACAGGTCAGAGGATGTGTCTTCTGCGGCGAGTGTCTCATCTCCTGACTCCCCAAAGCCTTTCCACCATCTACAGGGCACAGTCAGGAGTGTGATGGAATATTCTCCACTTGCCTGGATCCACCAACACTCAAGAAGCTCGACAACAAGCTGTGCCATGAGCCTCCATGACACCCATCCACCCTACCTCGAGCTGGCAATTTGTAATCTGGGCCAACGGTGAACACCTTCGCTTTGCCGCTGACTGCAAATTCCTGCCCAATGTGAGTCCTAGGCTTTGTCCTTTGTACAACACAGTGAAACTGGGTCATAATGTAGACAGGTGAGAATGACTATTTGTAGTTATTCCAGAATAGTGGACCTGGTTAAATGAGTCAATCTAACTGTTCTTTAAAAGCATTTAACCGGATCCAGCCACATAAATACTGTGGCAACAAGAGTGGGTCAGAGGCTCGGTATTTTGCAGTGAGTGTCTCACCTCCTGACTCCCCAAAGCCTTTCCACCATCTACAAGGAACAAGTCAGGAATGTGATGGAATGCTCTCCACTTGCCTGGATGATTGCAGCTCCACCAACACTCAAGAAGCTCGGCAACATCCAGAACAAGCAACTAGCTTGACTGGCACCCCTTCCACCATCTTAAACATTCACTCCAACACCAGCGCAGACTGGCTGCAGTGTACTGTCTACAAGATGCACTGCAGCAACTTGCCATAGCTTCTTTGATAGCACCTCCCAAACCCACAACCTCTACCGCCTAGGACAAGGTCAGCAGGCGCATGGGAGCATCACCACCTCCATGTTGCCCTCCAAGTCACATACCATCCTTCATCTTCGCTGGTTCAAAATCCTGGAATTCCCTCCCTAACAACACTGTGTGAGTATTTTCACCACATGAACTGCAGCAGTTCAAGAAGGCAGCTCATTACCATCTTCTAAAGGACAATAAATGCTGGCCTTGCCAATGACGCCCACATCCTTGGAACTAATTAAAAAAAAATATTAAACCAAATTATATTAATAATAACTTTCATTTATATAGTGCTTTTAACATAATAAAACATCCAAAGGAGCTTCACAGCAGTGTTACAAAACAAAACAGATAAATTTGACACCGAGCCACAAAAGAAGAAATTAAGGTAGATGACCAAAAGCTTGCTTAAAGAGGTAGGTTTTAAGGAGTGTCTTAAAGGAGGAGAGAGGTGGAGAGGTGGAGAGGTTTAGGGAGGGAGTTCCAGAGCTTAGGACCCAAACAGCTGAAGGCACGACCACCAATGGTTAAGCAGCTATAATGAGGGATGCTCAAGAGGGCAGAATTTGAGGGCAGACATCTTGTGGGGTTGTGAGGCTGAAAACGAATAGAGAGATAGGGAGGGGCAAGGCTATGGAGCGATTTGTAAACAAGGATGAGAATTTTGAAATCGAGGTGTTGTTTAACCAGGAATTCAGAAAGCGCAGGGGTGATGTTGTGGTCACGGTTAGCTAGATGATCTCCAACTGCATCACACTTGTTCTACTTCATTTCCTAGAACAAGAGCCGACACTGCTTCCTTCCTTGTTGAACTGGAGATATATTGATTGAGAATGTTCTCATGTATACATCAGAAATTCCTCTTCTTCCCTAACCTGAGCATTATATTTTTCCACAGTCTACATTAGGGTAAATAAAGTCTCTGAAACTGTAGCGTCATCCTTAATCAATACTACCAACTCCGCCCCACAATCCCCTCGGTAACCAGGAATATTAAGAACACAGTCCTTGCCTTATTTGAGCCATGTCTCTGTTAATGCAACCATATCACAATTTGTGCCTGGAGCTCATCAACCTCATTAGTTACACTACGGACATTGACATACCTACAATTGGATACCTGCTTCGTCACTCTTACTATTTTCCTCAATCTGCTCCTTGGAACTTTTGGGCTTTTCTAATTTTACTGCTGTTTATATCTCTATCCTCTGATCTAATTTCTGCTCCTTTCTGCTTCCCCTCCCCTGGCCAAATTAGTTTGTCTTTTCCCAGCTCTTCAATCTTGGTAGTACTTGCACTTTGACTTTAAGAAAAACATAGCATTATTTAAGAATGGAGTCAAGATACTTCTCTAGCCAAAAGCTGTATCAGTTTAACATAATTTTTAGGGGAAACATTCTGAAGGATTTAAAGGATCAAGTTGGGATCATCTAGAAAAGTTCAACCTGATAAAGAACAGCTCATGATAGCTTTAGAAAGGGAGGGCAAATTTAACAAAGTTTTGAGCATATTTCTGTCAATGTAAATGAAATATACCTTACATTTTACTTTTAAAATTAATTTCATGATCATTAATGTGAGGAATGTTAGAGCTAGGAGGGCAACATTTGGAGTATGGGAATTAATCGATAACTATGGTTTCCTGAAGACCTGGTCACTCTCATCCTCACCTCAGAATCAAAATATAAGGAACTTGTAGACTTGTATCCAAAATCAATTTCATTCGCATTGCAGCTGCTGCATCCTCCAACTGTCCCCAAACTTTTCATCAACCCCCTCTCCCACAGCCAAATATTCTCTCACCTTTACCATTTTATGCAGCTTTCCCCCATCATCCCCCAGAAGCCCACCACTTCCTCCTAGCCCAGCTCTTACTATCCAACCTCATCAAACCCACACCTACTGATATCAACCTGTATCACTCTTCTAACATTGCCCTCACCTCCTACAAACCTGTCATCATCACTCCTCTCAAGATACTCACCTTAAATTCCTCCAATCACAGTATCTCAAACTTTTCCTATCTGGAACATGTTGTCTCACAACTATATTTCCAAATCTCTCACCGTTCATTATTTCAGTCCTTCCAATGAGGTTTTTGCCAGATCGCACAAATACAAAAAATACACAAATGGCACTGGTCGAAATTCAGAAACAATAGCCAGTGAAATGTCATCATGTGCATAATGGTAACTGTTATGTATGTAAACCTGTAATCACCATGTCTAACCACCAGAGGGCTTATCCCCTGGAGTCCCAAGGGATCCCACAGTCCCTTGGGAGCACCTGTATATAAGGAGGCCTCACAGGCTGGAGAGGCACTCTGAGATCTGCAATAAAGGACTACAGTCACACTTACTTTGAGCTTGCAGTATCTAGTCTGACTCCTTATCCAAGACATAACAACTGGCAACGAGATACAGATAACGAACCCCAACACAACAATGCAGAGAACTGTGGGCATCCTGGAGAAATTTTCAGAGCAAGATGATTGGGAAATGATTCATGGAGCAACTTGACCAATACTTCGTGGCCAACGAGCTGGAAGGAGAAGTGAACGCTGCCAAACGAAGGGCAATCCTCCTCACCGTTTGCGGGGCATCAACGTATGGCCTCATGAAAAATCTGTTCACTCCAGCAAAACCACAGACAAGAGCATCAACGTATGGCCTCATGAAAAACCTGTTCACTCCAGCAAAACCACAGACAAAACCACGTACGAGAGTTGTGCACACTGGTCCGGGAGCATCTAGGAAAGCGTTCTGATGGCGAGGTATCGGTTCCACACATACAAGAGGTCTGAAAGCTAAGTCGCCAAGCTAAGGTGCCTTGCAGGACATTGTGAATTTGAAGGATACTTGGAGCATATGCTCAGGGACTTCTTTGTACTTAGCATTGGCCATGAAGTAATACTTCGCAAACTTTTGACTGTAGAGACCCCAACCTTGAGTAAAGCTATAGCGATAGCCCAGGCGCTTATCTCCACCAGTGCCAATACCAAACAAATTTCCCAGCACACTAGTGCTATTGCAAGTACTGTGAACAAAGCAACGTTGTTTTCAAATCGAAATATACATGGCAGGACTTACACGCCTGTAGCTGCATGTCCGCACTCATTGAATTCGATCGGCGAAATGATGCCCTCTCGTTGCAGCCTATCCAGCTCGATCTCCACCCTCTCTCTCAACATGTAAGGTACCACTCTTGCCTTGTGATGGATGGGTCACGCCCCTGGAATCAAATGGATCTGCACTTTTGCTCCTTGGAACTTCCCAATGCCTGGTTCAAACAGCGAGGGGAACTTACTTAGGACCTGAGCACATGAGGTGTCGTCGAAGGACAAAAGCGCTCGGACGTCGTCCCAGTTCCAGTGTATCCTTCCCAACCGGCTCCTGCCGAACAGCGTGGGGCCATTGCCCGGTACCACCCAGAGTGGTAAATCGTGCACCACTCCATCGTAGGAGACCTTTATGGTAGCACTGCCAATTACTGGAATCAGTTCCTTTGTGTACGTTCTAAGTTTGATATGAATGGGGATCAGAACTGGCCTTGAAGCCTTGTTGCACCACAACTTATTGAAAGTCTTTTTACTCATTATGGACTGACTTGCCCCTGTATCCAGCTCCATGGACACCGGGAGTCCATTTAATTCAACCGTCAGCACTATCGGGGGGCACTTTGTGGTAAATGTGCGCACCCCATATATCTCTGCCTCCTCGGTCTGAGGCTCTGGTTCGTCATGATCCACCGTGGATCCTTCCTCCTCTGCAACATGGTCCGCCATCAAGGGTGGTGAATACAAGGCAATTAACACCTTGTTGGCACTGCGGGGATGATCATCAATTCCATTCATGCTGTTTCAAAAGATATGTTTGCAAGGGCTGTGGAACAATGGGACACCTCCAACATATGTGCAGACGAGCTGCAAACTCTGCTAATCCTGCAAACTACCATGTTGCAATGGGGTAATCGGGTAGTGGTGCCAAAAAAGGGACACTTTTATTAGTGACCTCCACAGTACCCACCCAGGCATTGTAATGATGAAAACAATAGCCAGATTCCACTAGTGTTGGCCCAGTATCGATGCAGACTTAGAGGCTTGTGTGCACAAATATAACACATGTTCTCAGTTAAGCAATGCACCCAGTTAAATACGCTGACAATAGTGATTGCTGCACCCTGGGAATGCCTGTTTTTTCAGACGTTTCCGGGGGCGGGCGTTAAATGAGATGTTAAGGACGAATTTTGCATCCAGGGTGGTAGCGGACCATTGCACGACCATCTCAGTGAAACTAGAGGGCAGAGCGGTAAGTTTTTGCACCGCAAACTATGAGCTGAATTTGCCAGCCGAGCGGTAAAAGCTGGACACCCGGTGTTACGCCTAGAAGCCCCATTTACCGCCCATCCGGGGTGCAAACTGAGGCATAACCGAGCCGAAAATCCAGCTGCTTGTCACCAAGCAGCTAGTTGGCAAGACTGTTTGGAGGTGCGAAGAGCTGAAGGAGAGTGGAGTGGTGCAGCACGAAAAAGTCATGACAGTTTCCTGGGAATCTGGCACACACATGTATGATGATCTTTTTGGTTGCAGACGAGCTGCACATTGAGGGGGTAGAAACCCCTGCGGTTCACAAACACTCCTGGGTGATGTGAGGGTACCGTGATGGCCACGTGTGTGTAGTTAATGATACCCTGCACCTGGGGAAGCCAGCCAGAGCCACTACGCTGAATGGCCGCTCAGTAACATTGGTTCCAACAGTGCCAAAGTTCACGTAATTGGCTGACTTGTGAAACATGGCATCGGTCACCTGGGTGATGCATCCCTGGGTGGCTATCTGCAAGATCCTACAAATGTCTGTTCCAGATCCCTAGAAGGAGCCACAGGCAAAGAAGTTGAGTGCGGTGATGACTTTGACAGCCACTGGTAAGGCATGTCCACCAGGTACTTTGGGCATCAGGTCTTGTTCCAGCAAGCTAAAAATGTCTGCAATGACTTGGCATGATAGCCAGCATCTCCTGAAGCACTACTGTTCAGTCATATCCAGGAGGCTCATCCTCTGCTTGTATACACTATGTTGGGAGTATCACCTCTGGCGCTGTGCACCCCTGTGCTGATCCCCTCTCTCTTGTGGAGCATCAGGTCGGTGAGAAAGTGGCGGCTTGCTGCTGCTGTGTGGCTGCTGCTACTGGGGCTCATCTTGGTCCGATTCTGAGCTCCACGGTGAGACAGCATAAGCGGCACCCATGATGATCTAATAGATGCCAGGTAAAGTGGCAATCAGAGGCACCACCCTCTAATGTACGGAGAGTGACTAGTAATGTGCTGAGAGTGGCTTCAGGGGTTGCAGAAATCACCTGAAAACTCATGAAAGCTAAATCTCTGCACAAAATAGTGTCAAGCAAGAGCCTTTCCCTTAGGCAAGGAAGCAGGTGTAAGGTATGAGTATTTGTGCATTTCCAGCTGTCAATGAACTCGCACAATGGCCACCTTTCCCATCACCTTTTCACAGGCAAGGTTCCTGAAGTGCTTGAATCCCGTGCGCAGTGAATGTCCAAACCTGACATTAGGTGATGACACCTTACCCTTAAATGAACCCTTCCCACCTGGGTAAACCTTCGACCACTTGCCCCGCTCAGACTGCCGTGGTGGCGGTGTGGCTCTCAGCACCAAATAATACCTTCATCTGTCCCCCTACTCCTCCGGCACTTTCTCATCCTTTGAGCATCTCACCTTATTTCACCCCTCTCATCTTTCATTTAAAATTCTCATTCTCTACCGCCCACCCAAATACTATAAACATTTTATTACCGCGATATCTTCACTGCTTTCCTCCTTCAGCCTGTGCACCAAATGACTTCTCATCCTCGGCGATTTTAACCCCCATCTCAATTCATCATGCTCTCTCTCCTCCAAGTTCACTCGCTTCCTATCTTCCCTTAATCTCTCCCTCCATGTAAACTCCGCAACCCATATTTAACGGTCAACCCCTCGAACTTGCCATCTCTCATGGCCTCACTACTCCCATTGTGTTAATCGCAGATAAGACCATCTCTGATTAATTCCTCATATCACACTCCACCCACATCCTCCACCCCTACTTACTTTTGTGTCCGTCCCTGGAAGAAACTCTCCCCCAACTCTTACAACTGCAATTACGAAATCCCAATTGTCCAGCCTTTGGCCCTCCATCCACCACGACATTCCTGCAGCTACCAATTTGCTCAACCACACCCTCACCACCACTTTTGATGCCCTAGTCCTTATTAAAACAATTCCTCTCTCTCGCCCTGACCGTTACCCCAGTATAGCCCCCATCCTCATTCCCTTACGTTCAAGGGACACAGACTTGAATGGATATGGTGGACAACTGGTTTAGCCAGTGACCGCCAGATCTGGCTGGACCAGATAAAGAATGATCGAGTCCTGCAGTCATCTGCCAAAATTACTCACTATTCCAAAGATAAACCCCGGCTTCTATTCTCCACTGTTAACTGTCTTCTTAAACTCCTCTGCCCTGTCTCCTCCACGCTCACCTCTGACAAGTGTGAGGATCTTATGGACTTTTCTCTCCAAGATTGAGACCATCCATTCAGCTGCCTCTGCTACTTCCCTTCCCCAAGCCCACCAGGCAAAACTTGCTCTAAGGTTCACCCCTGCCCTAGTCCTGAACTCGCATCTTTCTCCACTTTCTCTCCGATCTCCCCTCATGACCTCTCCAAGCTCATCTTGTCCATGAGACGACATTGGGGAGACCAAATACAGATTGGGTGACTGCTTTGCAGAGCACCTCCGTTCAGTCCGTAAGCGTGACCTTGAGCTTCTGGTCGCCTGTCGCTTTAATTCCCCACTCCACTCCCATTCTGACATCTCCGACCTCGGCCTCAGGAACAGCACCTCATCTTTTGTTTAGGCACTTTACAGCCTTCTGGACTCAACATCGTGTTCAACAATTTTAGATAACCTCTGCCTATTTTTGGCTCCCTTCCTCTCCCCACCCTCCACCCCACCCGATCTTATGTTTTCTTTCTTGGTCATGTCAGCTGGTTATTATTCCGACATTCACACCCTATCTGGCCTAACCTTTTTCTAACTTCTGCCATTACCATTTCAATTCGGCCCATCATCCCTTTTGCCTCCCTAATCTCTCCTGCCTTCCACCCTATCACAGACCTTCCCTTTTGTTCTTTCTTCCCCTCCCCCTTTCAGTGCTCCTTAAGAATCTTTTTTTCGAACATTTGCCAGTTCTCGACCTAAAACGTTAACTCTGTTTCTCTCCACAGATGCTGCCTGACCTGCTGAGATTTCCAGCATTTTCTGTTTTTATTATTGTCCAAGAGGCATACTTCCTGCTCCCTTGACCCTATTCCCACTAAACTGCTGACCATCCAATTTCCTTTTCTGGTTCCCATGTTAGCTGACATTGTTAACGGTTGCCTCTCCTCAGGTACTGTGCCCACTCTCCCTTAAATCTGCCATCATCACCCCTCTCCTCAAAAAAACAACCCTTGACCCCCTCCATCCTTGCAAACTACTGTCCCATCTGCAACCTCCCTTTCCTGTCCAAAGTCCTTGAGCGTGTTATCGCCTCCCAAATCCATACGCATATTTCCCACAACTCCATGTTTAAATCCCCCCCAATCAGGTTTCCGCCCCTGCCACAGTACCGAAATGGCTCAACAAAGTCACAAATGACATCCTTTCTGACTGTGACAAAGGTAAACTATCCCTCCTCGTCCTTTTTGACTTGTCCGCAGCCTGTGTCACGGTTGAGCACTCCATCCGTCTCCAACATCTCTCCACCGTCGTCCAGCTGGGTGGGTCTGCACTTACCTGGTTTCATTCTTATCTATCTAATCATAGCCAGAGAATCACCTGCAGTGACTTCTCTCCCCATTCCTGCATCGTTACTTCTGGTGACCCCCAAGGATCTATCCTTGGCCCCCCTCCTATTACTCATCTACAAGCTTCCCCTTGGTGACATCATCCGAAAATACAGCGTCATTTTCCACATGTACGCTGACGACACCCAGCTCTACCTCACCACCTCCTCTCTTGACCCCTCCACGGTGTCTAAATTGTCAAACTGCTGGTCTGACATCCAGTTCTGGAAGAGCAGAAATGTTCTCCAATTTAATATTGGGAAGACAGAAGCCACGGTTTTCGGTCCCCGTCACAAACTCTGTTCATTAGCCTCTGACTCCATCCTTCTCCCTAACATCTGTCTGAGGCTGGACCAGACTGTTCGCAACCTTGGTGTCATATTTGACCGTGAAATGAACTTACAACCACCTATCTGCAACATAACTAAGACCGCCTACTTCCACCTCCATAACATCGTCCGTCTCCGTCCTTGCCTCAGCTCATCTGCAGCTGAATCGCTCATTTCATGCCTTTGATACCTCTAGACTTGACTATTACAATGCACTCCTGGCTGGCCTCCCACATTCTACCCTACGTAAACTTGAGGTCATCCAAAACTCGGCTGCCCATGTCCTAATTCACACCAAATCCCGTTCACCCATCACCCCTGTGCTCGCTGACCTACATTGGCTCCCGGTAAAGCCACGCCTTGATTTCAAAATTCTCATCCAATCCCTTCATGGCCTCACCCCTCCCTATCTCTGTAATCTCTTCCAATCCCACAAGCCCGAGATATCTGCGCTCCTCTAATTCTTCGCTCTTGAGCATCCCTGATTATAATCGCTCAACCACTGGTGGCCGAGCCTTCTGTTACCTAGGCCCTAAGCTCTGGAATTCCCTGCCTAAACCTCTCCACTTTTCTACCTCTCTTCCTTTAAGACGCTCCTTAAAACCTATCTCTTTGACCAAACTTTTTGTCACCTGCCCTAATTTCTCCTTATGTGGCTCGGTGTCAAATTTTGTCTTATAGTACTCCTGTGAAGCACCTTGGGACGTTTTATGTTAAAGGTACTTTATAAATACAAGTCGTTGTTAAAAAAGCTGTTGAGGGTCTGTGTACGAGCAGTTAGGTACCTCAATGAGGTTGCTCGCCTCACCCGAGCGGGCCCATGACGCGCCTCGAAATGCGCCCAAGTTAAAGGCAAAAGTCGGTGACGGTGAGTTCCTGATGCGCTGCCCACTTCTGTGTTTTTAACAGCGAACCCGCCCCCAAACCCGCACATTCTCCAATGTGAAAATTCCAGCCAAAAAGTATCCAAATCAGATAGAGGATCAGAGGAAGCCGGGGGTACAAATACACAAATCATTAAAAGTAGTGATGCAGGTTAATAAGGTCTTTAAAAAAGCAAACAAAGCTTTTCATTTCTAGAGGGATAGAATTGAAAATCAGAAAAGTAATGTTAAACCTGTATAGAACCTTGGTTAGACCACACTTGGAGTACTGTGAACAGTTCTGGTCTCCATATTATAAAAAGGATATAGAGGCACTGGAGAAGGTGCAAAGATTTATGAGCATGACACCAGAACTGAAGTTATTAAATCAGGAAAGATTGTACAGGCTGAGGCTCTATTCTCTAGAAAAGAGAAGGCTGAGGGGTCACCTGATAGAGGTCTTCAAGACTATGAAAGGGTTTGGTAGAGTATACATAGAGAAGATGTTTCCATGTGCGGGAGAGACCAGAACTGGGGGCCATAAATATAAGAGAGTCACTAATAAATCCAATAGGGAATTCAGAAGAAACATCTTTACCCAGAGAGGGTTAGAATCTGGAACCCGCTACCACAAGGAGTAGTTGAGAAGAATAGCATAGATACATTTAAGGGGAAGCACATGAGTGAGAAAGAAATAAAATATGTTGATCGGGTTAGATGAAGGAATAGGCTCGTGTCGAACATAAACATTGGCACGGACCAGTTGGGCCGAATGGCTTGTTTCAGTGCCGTAAATACTTTGTTAATACTTTGTAATGGTACTCTAGGAGATAAGGTACTGCTACAGATACATAATCTAGTCACCAAAGCATTTATAGATTCAGCATGAGTTTGCATAGAAACAGATCTTGTGAGGAATTGCAGAACCAGAATGAGCTGGTTTGAGTCAGTTTCAAATAAAGGAAAGAGCACAGGGTGTTAAAGGTACTGCAGATTCATTTTTACCTATTACAGTGAAGATCAGCTCAGACCTGGGATTGTGCAGAAGTTAAGACCAATGAAAGAGGTTTAAGAATATGATAGACAAGACAATGGAGCTGGGATCTGGAGGCCTAGGCTTATAGACTGGATTAATCAGATTGAGGAGCAGACCTAATATACACGAACAATTAGGATATGTAATAATAATATTAATGAAAGAGTAGATTTTACTGTATAGAAGCAAAATACTGCAGATGCTGGAAATCTGAAATAGTTTTTACTATAAGTATGTGAAGCCTGTAAGGGGCAATAGCAAACCCTATTGTTCAGAGCTCACAGGCAGTCCTTGGTTCTTAGGAAATTTCGGATGGATATTCCATTTGTAAGTAACTAGAAATAGTGCTTGCCCTTGTGTAAACTTCTACTGTTTAACGTAATAAAATTGTGCAGAAACTTTGTTTGGTCTTGGAATCTTATTTAGAATTCTGCTTTCCAACATCCACTAGTGAGGAATTGGCAATGCCCTGATTCAACTGCAGCCGTAATACATACTCCCCCATCTTACTTGCAAATACTTTTGGAGAAACAATTTATTGTTGTAGTTATTTCCAACAGATGTTAAGGGCTGGACCTTGAAGTCTCTGACCCGCCAGGAGTGGCGGGGGTGGGGGGGGGAAGGGGGCAGTAGACCATGCCGCATGCTGTGGAGTCCACAGCATGTGTGTGACATCATGGGCAGGTCCCCGACCTGGAAGCCAGCCTGATCAACAGGCTTCTAGTCGGACGGGGAACGCTGGCTGGACAGGACACCACAGCAAAAGGTAAGACCTGGGTTCGAGGAGGATAGTGATATCAAGCCTGGGCAGGGGGCGGGCGGGCGGTAGGTTCCAATCCCTAACTTTGGGGAGGGGCAGGCTGCTGGAGGGTAAGCTTGGGGGGGCTAGGAGGAAGCACTCTTGCTCCTCCCGGCCCACAAGGATTGCTTTCCGAGGCTGTGCGCACCTTGCTGCAGCTACCTGGAATCCCCGGTCGACTGCGATTAAACCTGCACAGCAGGTTAAGCAGAGGCTTCAGGGCCTCATAATCTTATTTAAAATGTCAACCCACCTCCTGGGAGCGGGTTGGCTACCCACCCACCTGAGTAAATGTTGAAAGTGGGCTGGTTGAAGGCGGGATTTAGATTTTTTTTTTAAACTTTAACTACCCCATGTTCCTAACCTAGCCGTTTTTTTCACGTTAAAATGTTCCCGACTGCTCACAATACAATTAGAACGTCTTTAGGTATTACAACAAAAACCAGTGTCCAGCTAGATAGTAAATGCCAATGCCTCATTCAATATAGCATCCAGATTGAAGATTTATATACTTAGCTTGAATATTTGGAATGTTATTTCAAGTTGCGATTCTCATATACAATTTTATTCCGAAGTGGTCAACTGCCAGTCTATACTAAAAAAAATCTATTGATGAAGTTTGTAAATGTATAAACAAAGGCTTGTGTTACTCAGTTTTCCTACTTACCAACAAATGTTCCCGCAACTCCTCCCGTTTCTGCAATATTAAAAAAAGAAATATTTTAAGCTGATCTTAAGAACACTCGCAGTTGTCTAATGCATATAACAGCAAACAACCACTCAAGTCTTCCGTCTTTTAGCAATTGGTAAGCTTTTGATTCCTCTACCATGCCAGGTTTCATCAGTTGGAAGGAGTTGCCACTCTGTCTACTCTCTGCCTTCACTAAACATAACATGCGTCATGCCTCATGGCTTTGGAAAGGCTGCTGTGCGTCTGTAGACGAAGCTACAGATGTCCTTCTCGGACGCCCTAGACCAGCTTTGGTCCTGAAAGGGCCGGCTGAAGACTGGCCCCCATCCTCCTGTGCGCCTTCAGTCAGAAGTGGCGGGGGCGAAGCCATGGTTGGCAGCAATTGCGGAGTGGCAGGTCTCGGCTCAGGGCTTCTGTGAATCAGAAAGCCTACATCGATATCCTGTTCCGAGGAACCAGCGTCACGCCCCCGGGGCTGCACCCCACTTCCCCCAAGCTGCTGGAGCGCAAATCGGCAGAGTGGGGTGGCAACATTAGGCCCCCGGTCGACCGTGGTGGACCCAGCCGCAATGGCAGCAGTGAAATCTCGTGTGGCCTCCAGCTGAGACTGCATGATAGCAGCCACGCTCTGGAAGCCATCAGAGACGACAGCAGTCAGACGCTCTGTACCCTGTTTTCCGGAGTGCATGAGAGCATTCTGAGCTTCCAGGGCAGCGGCCATCCTGTCTAAAGAAGCACAGCCATGCTCACTCCCTCGCACCTGTGCTGCAATGGCAGCTGTCACCTCCGCCAAGAGACAAGTCATCGTAGCTGGATCCGCACGCTCACTCTGGGATTCTACCATCATCTGCACTCGCAATGATGGTCCCCATGGTGTGCGCAGAGCTGTCCACAATGCAGGAGGTGAACTCCTCCACGCTCCTCACCACTTGTGACAGCCTCTCAGGCAATCATTGCATTGCCACCAAGAGCTGTAATTGCATGGCCTCCACCTTTGTTCTTAAGCCCCAACATCGATGGGCTAGACTGAATCCTCCTCAGCAGGTCCTATCCATCCATACAAGATCATACAAGGTCAAAACCTCCTCCATCTCCCTGCAGGCTTTGGTGAAGACCCCTCGAGTTGGTCTCCCACCACTTTCAGGGAAGAGTTGCGGCCTCCTTCCCTCCATACCTTTGATAAGTCTTGAGTTCTGTGTAACTGAAGCGCCTAGCCCTCCTCAAAACTCCCCCTGCAGCCACCTCCTTGGATACAGGTCAAAACAAACTCAAGACATAGGTGCACGGTAAGGCGGCCAGGGAGCAGCTGCATCGTTAGCATGATCGTTTGCATCAAATGGCTCGGAGAGGAGTTTTGTGATGAAAACTCCACTCCACGCCACATCGCTGAAAGCAGCCCTTACCATTGTCATGTATTCAACTGTCATTGTAACCCATGTATAAACTGACCGAAGTTGTACACTGAGAGAACACTGACCACTAGGTGGTGAACTTGTGGGAGACACTCCTAACCTGGTCTTTCAGGTATAAAAGGGGAAGCTCCACCCACCTTCATCACTTCAGTGCTGGCTAATAAAGGTTACTGGTCACAGAGTGACCTTCTCTCAAGTATGGGCCTCATGTGCATTTGTACTGTATAGTAAGGACTTATCATTGGCGACGACAAACTGGGATTTAAACCATGTAAGCATGGCCACTAGCAGCACAGACGAGAGGTACTGTTTTGGTGATGATTGGGACGATTTTATTGAGAGACTACAGCAAAGCTTCATCACTAAGGAATGGCTGGGACAGGATTCGGCCGACAAACACAGGGCCCATCTCCTGACTGTTTGTGGTTCCAGGACGTACTCCCTGATGAAGGACCTTCTAGCGTCAGAGAAGCCGGTGGACAAGAGCTCAGTAAGTTGATCGGGGAACACTTTAAACCAGCGAGCAGCATGCACATGGCAAGACACCAGTTTTACACGCACCGGCGGCGAGAAGAGCAAAGCGTTCCAGAATTCCTGGCAGACCTCCGGCGACTGGCGAGCCTATGTAAGTTCCCAGATGTATGCAGAGCAGAGATGCTGTGAGACTTTTTTTATTGAGGGCATCGGGCAGGCTGGGGTTTTCAGGAAACTGATTGAGACCAAAGACTTGACCCTGGAAACGGCAGCTTTGATGGCCCAGACATTTATCTCAGGGTAGGAAGAGACCAGAATGATGTTTGACAAAAATCTTGGTTCCCCAGGCAGACAGTGGCAATTGGACATGCCCCAGCATGTAGTCGAACCCAAAGGGGGAATTCAACAGAGATAATGGCTAGCTGAACGGCGATTCATGCCATCGCAAGGGACAATGCGGCCAGTAATGGGGCCATCAACACCTGTTAATGGTGTGCTTAAAAACAGTTACACAAAGTCAGAGACAGTCGACTGGTAATGGGCCTTTTGTTTCCAACAACGGTGTGGAGGCAAACACGCAGCCAGAGCTTGCAGGTAGCAGCAATACACCTGCAGAAATTGCAACGTCAGTGGTCACTTGCCACGTATGTGCAGGAAGCCTGCAGCCAGGTTGATGTACGAGGAGGACGGGGACAATGTAAGCCCTATGGGGCCAAATAGACATTGGGGGAAATCGCTGGAAGCTGAAGTTCAGCGAGTTCATGTGGAGCACATATACAGTTCATACACCAGGACGCCACCGATAATGATGAAAGTGCTCCTCAATGGCATCCCAGTATCAATGGAGCTAGACACAGGGGCCAGCCAGTCCCTGATGAGTATCAAACAGTTCGACAAGTTGTGGGCATCCAAGGACAGGAGGCCAAAATTATTGCCGATTGACGCACAGCTACGGACATACACAATGGAGATCATTCCGGTGCTAGGCAGTGCCACGGTAGTCATGACCCACAAAGATTCGAAGAACAGGTTGCCACTCTGGATTGTTCCGGGGGACGGTCCCGCACTGCTGGGGAGAAGTTGGCTGGCTGTCATGAACTGGAAATGGGGCGATGTCAATGCAATTTCTTCTGTGGAGCGAATATCATGCTCACAGGTCCTGGACAAATCTGACTCACTATTTCAGCCCGGCATTGGCACTTTCATGGGATCAAGGTAGTGATTCATATAAACCCGGACACCAGGCCAGTACACCACAAGGCCAGAGCGGTGCCGTACGTGATGCGGGAAAAGATAGAAGGGGAATTGGACCGCCTGCTGAGGGAAGGCATCATCTCGCCAGTCGAATTCAGTGACTGGGCGAGCCTGATTGTGCCGGTGCTCAAGGCAGATAGGTTGGTCAGGATATGTGGTGATTACAAGGCCACCATCAATCGGGTGTCACTCCAAGACCAGTACCCACTACCGAGAGCGGAGGACCTCTTCACGACGCTATCTGGTGGCAAACTTTTTTCAAAATTGGACCTAACCTTAGTTTACATGACCCAGGAGCTGGCGAGTGAGTCAAAACAGCTGACCACCATCACGACACACAAGAGGTTGTTTGAATACAACAGATGTCCGTTTGGGATTCGCTTGGCCGCCGCGATCTTTCTACGCAATATGGAAAGCCTCCTCAAGTCGATTCCAAGGACAGTGGTTTTTCAAGACGACATCCTCATCACGGGTTGTGATACTGAAGAATACCTCCATAACCTTGAGGAGGTGCCACGCAGACTGGACCGGGTAGGCCTGCGACTGAAAAAGGTGAAGTGCGTCTTCCTAGCTCCAGAGGTAGAATTCCTGGGGATGAGGGTAGCAGCAGACGGGATCAGACCTACAGCGTCCAAAATAGAAGCGATCCAGAGAGCACCCAGACCCCGTAACACGACGGAGCTGCGTTTGTTTCTCGGACTCCTGAACTATTTTGGTAACTTTTTTCTCAAATTGAGCACGCTGTTAGAGCCGCTACAAGTGCTCCTACGCAAAGGTCGTGAATAGGTTTGGGGGGACAGTCAGGAAAGGGCTTTTGATAGAGCACGCCATTTGTTATGCTCCAACAATCTGTTAATGCTATATGACCCATGTAAGAAACTTGTTTTAACGTGCGACGCATCGTCCTATGGGGTCAGGTGTGTGTTGCAGTATGTTAATGCCAAGGGTCAGTTACAGCCGGTAGTTTATGCCTCTAGAAGTTTGTCCCAGGCAGAAAGGGGCTACGGGATGGTAGAAAAGGAAGCGCTTGCATGTGTATATGCTGTAAAAAAATGCACCAGTATCTGTTCGGCAGGAAATTTGAGCTGGAGACAGATCACAAACCCCTAACGTCCCTTTTGGCCGACAACAAGGCCATACAACAAGGCCAAAATTGCAAATGCATCGGCCCGCATACAGAGGTGGGCACTCACATTAGCCGCCTATGACTATACAATTCAGCACAGACCGAGCACTGAAAACTGCGCCAATGCACTCAGCAGGCTCCCACTAGCCACCACCAAGGGGGCAACCGAGCATGCTGCTGAGATGGTCATGGCTGTGGAAGCTTTTGAATGCGAAGGCTCACCTGTGACAGCCCGTCAGATCAAAGTCTGGACAAATAGAGACCCGCTACTGTCTTTAGTCAAGAAATGTGTCCTTATTGGGGACTGGGCAGCCGTGTATGGGGCATGCCCTGAGGAATTCAAACCATTTCACTGGCGCAAAGATGAACTCTCGATTCAGGCCGATTGCCTACTATGGGGAAACTGAGTAGTCATGCCCCAGATGGCCAGAGAGATGTTCATCAGAGAACTCCACAATGCGCACCCGGGCATTGTCATGATGAAGGCAATTGCCAGGTCACACATTTGGTGGCCAGGGATAATGCAGACCTGGAACTTTGCGTTCGCAGGTGCAACACGTGCACCCAGCTGTGCAATGCGCCCAGGGAAGCCCCCCTTAGCCCCTGGTCCTGGCCCGCCAAACCATGGTCACGCATCCATGTGGACTACGCAGATCATTTCATGGGAAAAATGTTTTTGGTTGTACTGGACGCCTACTCCAAATGGATCGAGTGTGACATTCTCAATTCAAGCACATTCTCTGCCGGGTAGAAAGTCTACGGGAAATGTTCGCCGCCCATGGTCTCCCTGACGTCATGGTCAGTGACAATGGCCTATGCTTTACAAGCATTGAATTCCAGGACTTCATGGCAGGAAATGGTATCAACCATGTCAGGACGGCACCGTCAAGCCAGCCTCAAATGGCCAGGCGGGACGAGCAGTGCAGATAATCAAACAGGGGATGCTCAGAATCCAAGGGGGTTCCCTCCAAAACCGCTTATAACGCCTCTTGTTGGCCAATAGATCCTGACCACACTCGCTCACAGGAGTCCCACCCGCAGAGCTGCTAATGAAAAGGACGCTCAAAACCAGGTTATCCCTTATACACACCACCATGAAAGAAATTGTTGAGAGCGGGCGCCAGGCACAATGTGACCAGTAAGACAGGAATGCGAGGGCGCGATGTATTGATGTCAATGACCCTGTCTTTGTTCTCAACTACACTGCAGGGCCTAAATGGCTCGCAGGCACTGTGATTGCAAAGAGGGGAATAGGATTCTGGTAGTTAAACTTACCAGTGGACAAATCTGCCGCAAACACGTGGATCAAACAAAAAGGAAGTTCAGCAACCCCATAGAAGAAGTAGAGGAAGAACACGATGTAGAGTTCACTCCCCCACAGGTGACCGAACACCGGAACCAAGTGGAGGAGAGCCCAGTCACTGTGGGCAGTCCGGACAGGCCTGAGGCACCGCAAACAGCAGACACTCAGGCCAGCCCCAACAATCGGAGCCCCAACTCAGGCGCTCTACAAGGGAGCGAAAACCACCAAAGACTCTTAACCTGTGATCCCAATAAGACTTTGCGGCAGGGGAGGTGGTGATGTCATGTATTTAACTGTCATTGTAACCCATGTATCAACTGACCTAAGTTGTACACTGTGAAAACATTGACCACTAGGTGGTGAACTTGTGAGAGACACTCCTAACCTGGTCTTTCAGGGTATAAAAGGGGAAGCTCCATGCACCTTCATCACTTCAGTGCTGGCTAATAAAGGTTACTGGTCACAGAGTGACCTTCTCTTAAGTATGGGCCTCGTGTGCATTTGTACTGTATAGTAAGGACTTATCAACCACGTTGCTGAAAGCAGCCCTTACCACCAGGCATTACCACTCTGCTCCATTTCAGGCCCGGAAAAGGGCGAATTTCTATCTTAATACCTCCCCATCCATATCAGCAGTACTGGAACACCCATTTCAGGCGGGGGGGGCAATTTCGGCTCCTTGGGATTCAGAGGGGCCTGGGTGTCCTTGTAGACGCATCACTGGAAGTTACCGTGCAGGTACAGCAAGCAATTAAGAAAGTATGTTAGCCTCTATTACAAGAGGATTTGAGTACAAGAGTAAAAACATCATACTGCAATTAAATAGGGCCCTGGTGAGACCACACCTGGAGTATTGTATACAGTTTTGGTCTCCTTACTTAAGGAAGGATATACTTGCCATATGACTGATTCCTGGGTTGGGGGGAGTGCCCCACAAGGAGAGATTGAGTAGACTAGGCCTATATTCTCTAGAGTTTAGAAGAATGAGAGGTGATCTTATTGAAACATACAAAATTCTTACAGGGTTTGACAGGGTAGATGCAGGAAGGATGTTTTCTCTGGCTGAGGAGTCTATAACCAGGGGTCAGTCTCAGTATAATGGGTTGGCCATTTAGGACTGTGATGAGGAGAAACTTCTTCAGAGGATGGTGAATCTCTGGAATTCTCTACCCCAAAGGGCTGTGGAGGCTCAGTCTTTGAGTATATTCAAGAGAGAGATCGATAGATTTTTGGATATAAAGGGAACCAAGGGTGTTGTTTATATAAGAACTCCACAAGGCTGAGTGTGACCTTAGTCTTCTTTATTACAACTCCAGAGTGCCTAAATAACATGGCAGTCAACCTTTCATACTGGCCCTGCACGTGTGTGCAGGTGACCATTAGGACTCCAACAGTCACGCACTCTGGTGGCAAGTATTACATAGTTACATACATAACATCATTCTCCCCTTACCCCCTTCCTCCCCCCCCCCAAAGTCTTAGGTATGTTATTTACAAGTTGAGGTGATCCAGAGCCCTTTGCTCCCTGGTTGATCATCTAAGTTCAAACCCTGGCGTGTGAGAGTTGGCCGGACTATTGCTGCACTGCACCACGGCTGGTCTGACTGGACTGTTAGGAATGGTGGGGATTCATCCTTGTGATTGACAGCAAGGTCCATTGCTGGTTGGGTGTGTGTTGGTGGATTGTAGATGGTGATGTCCTCTTCAAATCGTTCCTGGTCATCAGTAAATCGCAATTTGGTCTGATCTAAATACTTTCTGCACATTTGGCCATTTAACAGTTTGATTATAAACACCCTATTCCCTTCCTTAGCCAAAACAGTGCCAACAACCCACTTGGGACCATGACAAACACAGGGTTGTTAACATAAATGTCACGTGAAACAGCCGCGCGATCGTGGTACATGTTCTGCCGGTGTCGCTGGGTTTCCACGTGATCATTAAGATCCAGGTGGATTAGGGAGAGCCTGGTTTTGAGGGTTCTCCATTAACAATTCTGCCGGGGGAACCCCGGTGAACAAGTGGGGTCGCGTCCGGTAACTGAGCAGAATGCGAGACAAGCAGGTCTGCAGGTAGCCGTCTGGCATGCATTTCATGCTCAGCTTGATTGTTTGGACTGCCCGCTCCACTTGACAGTTAGACGCGGGCATAAACGGAGCAGACCTGACATGCTTGATGCCATTGCGGGTCATAAACTCGTTGAATTCTGGCCTGGTGAAACACGGTCCATTGTCGCTGACAAGGACATCGGGCAAGCCATGGGTGGCTTTCAATGGTGGCTGTGGATGTGCTGGATGACATGATTACGCATTCAATCGATTTGGAGTAAGCGTCCACTGCTACTAAAAACATCCTTCCTAGAAAGGGGCCGGCAAAATCTACGTGGATCCTGTACCATGGTTTGGAGAGGCATGACCACAGACTCAGTGGAGCTTCGCTTGGTGCATTGCTCAGTTGCTGGCAAGTGTTGCACTGATGCACACATGACTCCAAGTCCGAGTCAATGCTGGGCCACCAAACATGCGACCCGGCAATTGCCTTCATCATCACAATGCCTGGGGGGTGGGGGTACTGTGTAGGTTACGTATAAATGTTTCCCTGCCCTTTTTTGGCAAAACCACGCAATTACCCCATAAGAGACAATCCGACTAGCTGGACATTTCATTTTTGCGTCGGTGAAATGGCTTAATTTCATTTTGCATTTCCCCAGGAACGGCCGACCAGTTCCCATTTAGGACACAACTCTTTACTAATGATAGCACAGGATCCTGGCTGGTCCAGGTCCTGATCTGGCGAGCTGTGACAGGTGACCCCTTGCTGCCAAAAGCATCCATGACCAGTAGCAAGTCTGTGGGCTGCATCATTTCAACCCCAGTGGTGGGTAATGGTAGCTGGCTGAAAGCATTGGCACAGTTTTCAGTGTCTGGTCTGTGGCGGATAACAGTCATAAGCGGATAATGTTCGTGCCCATCTTTGGATGTGGGACGAAACATTGGTATTTACACCTTTGCTCTCTGAAACAAGCGAAATGAGCGGCTTGTGGTCAGTTTCAAGCTCAACCCGAAGTCCAAATAGGTATTGGTGCATTTTCTTAACCCCATATACACATGCTAATGCCTCTTTCTCGACCATACTATAGGCTCTCTCAGCCTTAGACAGACTTCTAGATGCGTATGCAACCGGTTGGAGGTTGCCCGATACATTGGCTTGCTGTAACACACAGCCGACCCCGTACAATGAGGTGTTACAAGCTAGCACTAAACGTTTACATGTGACATAGTGTACAAGTAACTTATTTGAACATAGCAGGTTCCTGGCCTTCTCAAAGGCTGTGTCTTGAGATTTGCCCCAAACACAGTCATCACCCTTACTTAGCAACATGTGCAAAGGCTCTAACAACGTGCTCAACCCGGGTAGAAAATTATAGAAATAGTTGAGGAGTACCAGTAACAAACGCAGTTCCGTCATATTCTGTGGTCTGGGTGCATTCTTGATGGCCTCTGTCTTTGAGTCCGGCCTGAGTGGGCCTGATGACGTTTGCTGCAATCTTTCTCCCCAAAAATTCAACTTCTGGCGCCAGGGAAACACACTTGGAGCATTTCAGCCCGAGTCCCATTCTGTCTAGGCGACTTAAAACCTCTTCCAGGTTGTGTAGATGTTCGATGGTGTCATGACCAGTGATCAGGATGTTGTCTTGAAACACAACACTGCGCGGAACAGATTTCAGCAAACTCTCCATGTTTCTATGGAAAATGGCTGCAGCCAGTGAATCCCGAAAGAGCACCTGTGGTATATAAACAGCCCTTTGTGTGTGTTGATGCACGTCAGTTTTTTCGAAGATTCAGTCAGATCCTGTGTCCTGTAGGCGGAGGTTAGGTCCAACTTGGTGACCGACTTCCTCCCCGCTAACGTTGTGAACAGGTCATCCGCCTTGGGCAATGAGTACTGGTCCTGTAGTGAGACTTGGTTAATCGTTACCTTGTAGTCTCCGCACATTCTAACCGTGCCATCGCTTTTCAGCATAGGAACAATTGGACTGGCACACTCGTTGAATTCGACTGGTGATATGATTCCTTTGCGTTGGAGTCTGTCCAGTTCGATCTCGACTTTCTCCCTCATCATGGACGGAACTGCCCAAGCCTTGTGATGGACAGGCCGTGCATTGGGGCCTAGATGGATCTGTACCTTGGCTCCTGTGAAGTTGCTGATGCCTGGTTTGAATAGCGAGGGAAACTTGCTCAGCACTTGAGCACATGAGGCGTCATCCATTGAAGATAGTGCTTTGATGTCGTTCCAATTCCATCTAATCTTTTCTAACCAGCTTCTGCCGAACAGCGTTGGGCTATTGCCTGGAACAATCCACAATGATAAGTCATGCACAGCTCCATTATACGATACCTTCACTGCCGCACTTCCAATGACTGGTATGAGCTCTTTGGTGTAGGTTCACAGCTTTGCATTAATCAGTCTTAGTTTGGGCCTTTATGCTTTATTGTCCCAGTTTCCCGAAAGCCTTCTGGCTCATTATTGACTGACTCGCACCCGTTTCCAACTCTATGGATACTGGAACTCCATTTAATTTGACTTTCAACATTAAAGGAGGGTTTTTGGTAGTGAAGGTATGTACCCCATACACTTCTTCCTCAGGTTGAGTTGCCTGTGCTGTGTGATCCGCGCCGGATCGATCATCCTCTGCCACATAGTATGTCGCAGCACGTTTGCACATTCGCTGGAGGTGCCCCATTGTTGTGTAGCCTTTGCACACGTAGTGCTTGAATCGACATTGATGGGCCCAATGAATACCCCTGCAGCGCCAACACGGTGCTAATGGATTCACATTCACCCCCCGACGGTGGACTCCGAGTCATCACAGGTCTTGCAGCCGCAGACGTATAGATCCTGCCCTATGCAGTTCGGCCTGATAGCGATGTCATTTTATGAACAGTACTTACCGGTGAGCTTCGATGTTGAGAAGATATCTGTTTGGTGTTATCGTGTGTGGCCATGCATGCCTGGGCGATCGCGATGGCCCTGCTCAAGTCTAGGGTTTCGGCATCCAGCAGCTTTCGAAGAATCGCACGGTCCCGCGAGGCGTCTCAGGTCGGCGACATAATCTGCCACTTCCTGGCCCCCGGAGCGATGGTGCGTGTAAAAACGATATCTGGCCATGAGAATACTCTCCTTCGGCTTGAGGTGGTCCCGAACCAGCATGCACAACTCTGTATATTCCTTCTCCGTTGGTTTTGTCGGTGCGAGCAGATTCTTGATGAGGCCGTATATTTTAAGCCCACAGACGGTGAGGAGAACCGCACTGTGCTTGGCCACGTTACTGTCTCCTTCCAGCTCGTTGGCCACGAGACGCTTGACAAAGGATTCCCAATCATCACCCTCTACGAATCTCTCTAATATTCCAACAGCAACCATGGTTGCATGAAGGTTCGTATTCTGTTACTCGTCGCCAATTGTTGTGTATATAAGAACTCCACGAGGCTGAGTACTGTGAGTTAAACTGAGTGTGACAGTCGTCTTTATTACAACTCGAGAATGCCTAAACAACATCGCAACCAACCTTTTATACTGGCCCTGCACATGTGTGCAGATGACCATTCGGACTCCAACAGTCGCACCCTCTGGTGGCAAGTATTACATAGTTACATACATAACAAAGGGATATGGGGCTAGTGCAGGAAAATGGAGTTGAGGTAGACTATCAACCATGATCTTATTGAATGGCAGAGCAGGCTCGAGGGGCTCCTGCTCCTGCTTTTAGTTCTTATGCTCTTATGTAATATAGAAAATACACTGGCTCAAAGTTTCTAATGCAATGAGAGCTTAAGATTCAGGGCTCATGAAAGGCTGCCAGGTCTGCATAAGAGAGAGTACAGTATACATTATGAAGAAATAAGGAGATTATGTGAAAAACACAAAAATTGAGAATACCTAGGTGCAGTAGTCAGATTTAGCAAATGTAATGCATGATTCCTTCGTCATTCAGTGCCTTAGGGAAACCTTCAGAGGGAGTTCTCAGGTTAAAGTGCTAATGGTTAGTGCCCCAACAGCATAAAAGAAAATTATAGCAGCTCTAGGTGGCAATAACCACAACATGCCTAAATTTGATATGATTTGGGATTCGACAATGCCGAGGAGCAATAGCCAAGTATACAATTTCTCATAGCCAATTACAGAGGACTGACAGGAAACTTTCAGAAACAGCTTAGAAGTTTGATCAGAGAAGCAGAGGGAACTGGAAAACAGTATAACTGCCGATACCAAAAATGAAGTGGGAAGAGATCTCGGAGGCTAAATTTGGCAGCCCTAAAAAACGGGCATGGGCATCACGATGCGCGATTAATCTGCACCCATTGCTTCCGATGCAGGCCGCACGCCAACTTCGTGCTATCTGCTAATTTAAATGATTGCTGCGTGCAGCTAGCACTAACCACGCTATTGAGTCGCTGCACGCCTCAAGAGGGGTCCAAAATTATGAGAGGCTAGCACCACTTAAATCTAGCCTACACTTCTTAAAAGGGAGGTGCATTGTAGCTGGAGTAGGCGGTGGAAGTCGTTCTGCGATACATTGTGAAGTGGATAAAGAAAGGCACAACATGGCAGAGGGTGGGCTCCAAGATTTTCTGACATTGCACTAGAGGCCTTGGTGGAGGAGGTGGAGAGCTGTGCTCTATCCACAGGGGGCCAGGAGATCCTCCAGAAAAACTCTCAGAAGGCAGTGGCAGTCAATGCCAGGAGTCTAGGACCTGAATGCAGTGCTGCAAAAAGTTCAATTAACTGACACGAGTGGTCAAAGTCAGTGAACACATTTTCATGCGCTATATCCCACCAGCTGCACCAATAGCCTTAGCAACTGCTCAATGAACCACACCCTCAAATCTCACCTACCAATAATCTCTATCAATCAGGGCTCATTCCTTCAACTCACCTTCATACGCTTAACACTGGTGCAAGCCTCACACCCACATCTCAGCTTGCCTACACTGCCAACTATTCAACCATAACAGTCACATCACCCAAAGAGATTGCACCACACTAACTGACATACTTCCCTTTCTGCTGGAGGACAAGATGGCATGTAACTATAGGCAGCAGGAGCTAAGCTGCGGGAGACAGGCACGGCTGCATGTCCTTACCCCCATGGAGGAGACGGTGGTTGACATCATTGGAGCGGCCATTGCTGAGGCCATGGCCAGCGGTGGGGCTGAAACCACAAATCACGGTATCCTCAAAATCTAATCCTTCCTCACATCCCACTTCCCCCTCCAGTGAGTACAGACCGGTGTTTTATAAAGGTTCATCATAAATAGAGCACAAAGGCAGGGAAGTTATGAAGCCCAGGAACGCGTATACTTTTTTAACCACTTTCTCAACCTGCCCCTTCACCTTCAACAATTTGTGCATATATACCTATGGCTCCCCCTGTTCATGCATCCCCTTTAGAATTGTATCGTTTATTTTATATTGCCTCTCCTTGTTTTCTATCAAAATGTATCACTTCGCACTTTTCTGCGTTAAATTTAATCTGCCACGTCTGCCCATTCCACCAGCCTATGTCATAGAAACATAGAAACATAGAAAATAGGTGCAGGAGTAGGCCATTCGGCCCTTCTAGCCTGCACCGCCATTCAATGAGTTCATGGCTGAACATGCAACTTCAGTACCCCATTCCTGCTTTCTCACCATACCCCTTGATTCCCCTAGTAGTAAGAACTTCATCTAACTCCTTTTTGAATATATTCAGTGAACTGGCCTCAACAACTTTCTGTGGTAGAGAATTCCACAGGTTCACCACTCTCTGGGTGAAGAAATTCCTCCTCATCTCGGTCCTAAATGACTTACCCCTTATCCTTAGACTATGTCCCCTGGTTCTGGACTTCCCCAACATTGGGAACGTTCTTCCTGCATCTAACCTGTCTAAACCCATCTGAATTTTAAACGTTTCTATGAGGTCCCCTCTCATTCTTCTGAACTCCAGTGAATACAAGCCCAGTTGATCCAGTCTTTCTTGATAGGTCAGTCCCGCCATCCCGGGAATCAGTCTGGTGAACCTTCGCTGCACTCCCTCAATAGCAAGAATGTCCTTCCTCAGGTTAGGAGACCAAAACTGTACACAATACTCCAGGTGTGGCCTCACCAAGGCCCTGTACAACTGTAGCTATGAAGACCAACATGCCATTTGCTTTCTTAACCACCTGCTGTACCTGCATGCCAACCTTCAATGACTGATGTACCATGACACCCAGGTCTCTTTGCACCTCCCCTTTTCCTAATCTGTCACCATTCAGATAATAGTCTGTTTCTCTGTTTTTACCACCAAAGTGGATAACCTCACATTTATCCACATTATACTTCATCTGCCATGCATTTGCCCACTCACCTTACCTATCCAAGTCGCTCTGCAGCCTCATAGCATCCTCCTCGCAGCTCACACTGCCACCCAACTTAGTGTCATCCGCAAATTTGGAGATACGACATTTAATCCCCTCGTCTAAATCATTAATGTACAGTGTAAACAGCTGGGGCCCCAGCACAGAACCTTGCGGTACCCCACTAGTCACTGCCTGCCATTCTGAAAAGTCCCCATTTACTCCTACTCTTTGCCTCCTGTCTGACAACCAGTTCTCAATCCATGTCAGCACACTACCCCCAATCCCATGTGCTTTAACTTTGCACATTAATCTCTTGTGTGGGACCTTGTCGAAAGCCTTCTGAAAGTCCAAATATACCACATCAACTGGTTCTCCCTTGTCCACTCTACTGGAAACATCCTCAAAAAATTCCAGAAGATTTGTCAAGCATGATTTCCCTTTCACAAATCCATGCTGACTTGGACCTATCATATCACCTCTTTCCAAATGCACTGCTATGACATCCTTAATAATTGATTCCATCATTTTACCCACTACCGATGTCAGGCTGACCGGTCTATAATTCCCTGTTTTCTCTCTCCCTCCTTTTTTAAAAAGTGGGGTTACATTGGCTACCCTCCACTCCATAGGAACTGATCCAGAGTCAATGGAATGTTGGAAAATGACTGTCAATGCATCCACTATTTCCAAGGCCACTTCCTTAAGTACTCTGGGATGCAGTCCATCAGGCCCTGGGGATTTATCGGCCTTCAATCCCATCAGTTTCCCCAACACAATTTCCCGACTAATAAGGATTTCCCTCAGTTCCTCCTCCTTACCAGACCCTCCGACCCCTTTTATATCCGGAAGGTTATTTGTGTCCTCCTCAGTGAATACCGAACCAAAGTACTTCTTCAATTGGTCCGCCATTTCTTTGTTCCCCGTTATGACTTCCCCTGATTCTGACTGCAGGGGACCTACGTTTGTCTTTACTAACCTTTTTCTCTTTACATATCTATAGAAACTTTTGCAATCCGTCTTAATGTTCCCTGCAAGCTTCTTCTAGTACTCCATTTTCCCTGCCCTAATCAAACCCTTTGTCCTCCTCTGCTGAGTTCTAAATTTCTCCCAGTCCCCGGGTTCGCTGCTATTTCTGGCCAATTTGTATGCCACTTCCTTGGCTTTAATACTATCCCTGATTTCCCTTGATAGCCACGGTTGAGCCACCTTCCCTTTTTTATTTTTACGCCAGACAGGAATGTACAATTGTTGTAGTTCATCCATGCAGTCTCTAAATGTCTGCCATTGCCCATCCACAGTCAACCCCTTCAGTATCATTCGCCAATCTATCCTAGCCAATTCACGCCTCATACCTTCAAAGTTACCCTTCTTTAAGTTCTGGACCATGGTCTCTGAATTAACTGTTTCATTCTCCATTCTAATGCAGAATTCCACCATATTATGGTCACTCTTCCCCAAGGGGCCTCGCACAACGAGATTGCTAATTAATTCTCTTTCATTACACAACACCCAGTCTAAGATGGCCTCCCCCCTAGTTGGTTCCTCGACATATTGGTCTAAAAAACCATCCCTTATGCACTCCAGGAAATCCTCCTCCACCGTATTGCTTCCAGTTTGGTTAACCCAATCTATGTGCATATTAAAGTCACCCATTATAACTGCTGCACCTTTATTGCACGCACCCCTAATTTCATGTTTGATGCCCTCCCCAACATCACTACTACTGTTTGGAAGTCTGTACACAACTCCCACTAACGTTTTTTGCCCCTTGGTATTCTGCAGCTCTACCCATATAGATTCCACATCGTCCAAGCTAATGTCCTTCCGAACTATTGCCTTAATTTCCTCCTTAACCAGCAATGCTACCCCACCTCCTTTTCCTTTTATTCTATCTTTCCTGAATGTTGAATACCCCTGGATGTTGAGTTCCCAGCCCTGATCATCCTGGAGCCACGTCTCCGTAATCCCAATCACATCATATTTGTTAACATCTATTTGCACAGTTAATTCATCCACCTTATTGCGGATACTCCTTGCATTAAGACACAAAGCCTTCAGGCTTGTTTTTTTAACACCCTTTGTCCTTTTAGAATTTTGCTGTATAGTGGCCCTTTTTGTTCTTTGCCTTGGGTTTCTCTGCCCTCCACTTTTCCTCATCTCCTTTCTGTCTTTTGCTTTTGCCTCCTTTTTGTTTCCCTCTGTCTCCTTGCATTGGTACCCATCCCTCTGCCATATTAGTTTAAATCCTCCCCAACAGCACTAGCAAACACTCCCCCTAGGACATTGGTTCCAATCCTGCCCAGGTGCAGACCGTCCGGTTTGTACTGGTCCCACCTCCCCCAGAACCGGTCCCAATGCTCCAGGAATTTGAATCCCTCCCTGCTGCACCACTTGAAGTCTATCACTATCCTCCTCACTGTTCACTATACTTCCAAGTTTTATGTCATCTGCAAATTCTGAAATTATGCCCTGTACACCCAAGTCCATCATCATCATAGGCAGTCCCTTGAAATCGAGGAAGACTTGCTTCCATTCTAAAAGTGAGTTCTTAGGTGACTGAACAATCAATACGGGAATTACAGTCTCTGTCCCACCTGTGACAGACAGTGGTTGAAGGAAAGGGTGGGCAGGAAGAATGGTTTGCCGCACACTCCTTCCGCTGCTTGCGCTTGCTTTCTGCATGCACTCGGCGATGAAACTCAAGGTGCTCAGCGCCTGTCCCACCTGTAACAGAGACTGTAATTACCGTATTGACTGTTCAGTCACTTAAGAATTCACTTTTAGAATGGAAGTAAGTCTTCCTCGATTTTGAGGGCCTGCTTATGATGATGATGGACTTGGGTGTACAGGGCATAAATTTCAGAATTTGCAGATGCTCTTAGAAACATAGAAAATAGGAGCAGTAGTAGGTCATTCGGCCCTTCGAGTCTGCAACGAACCCCACTTTTTCAAAAAGGAGGGAGAGAGAAAGCAGGGAATTATAGACCGGTCAGCCTAACCTCAGTAGTGGGTAAAATGATGGAATCAATTATTAAGGATGTCATAGCAGCGCATTTGGAAAATGGTGACATGATAGGTCCAAGTCAGCATGGATTTGTGAAAGGGAGATCATGCTTGACAAATCTTCTGGAATTTTTTGAGGATGTTTCCAATAAAGTGGACAAAGGAGTACCAGTTGATGTGGTATATTTGGACTTTCAGAAGGCTTTCGACAAAGTCCCACACAGGAGATTAATGTGCAAAGTTAAAACACATGGGATTGGGGGTAGTGTGCTGACGTGGATTGAGAACTGGTTGTCAGACAGGAAGCAAAGAGTAGGAGTAAATGGGTACTTTTCGGAATGGCAGGCAGTGACTAGTGGGGTACCGCAGGGTTCTGTGCTGGGGCCCCAGCTGTTTACATTGTACATTAATGATTTAGACGAGGGGATTAAATGTAGTATCTCCAAATTTGCGGATGACACTAAGTTGGGTGGCAGTGTGAGCTGCGAGGAGGATGCTATGAGGCTGCAGAGTGACTTGGATAGGTTAGGTGAGTGGGCAAATGCGTGGCAGATGAAGTATAATGTGGATAAATGTGAGGTTATCCACTTTGGTGGTAAAAACAGAGAGACAGACTATTATCTGAATGGTGACAGATTAGGAAAAGGGAAGGTGCAACGAGACCTGGGTGTCATGGTACATCAGTCATTGAAGGTTGGCATGCAGGTACAGCAGGCGGTTAAGAAAGCAAATGGCATGTTGGCCTTCATAGCGAGGGGATTTGAATACAGGGGCAGGGAGGTGTTACTACAGTTGTACAGGGCCTTGGTGAGGCCACACCTGGAGTATTGTGTACAGTTTTGGTCTCCTAACTTGAGGAAGGACATTCTTGCTATTGAGGGAGTGCAGCGAAGATTCACCAGACTGATTCCCGGGATGGTGGGACTGACCTATCAAGAAAGACTGGATCAACTGGGCTTGTATTCACTGGAGTTCAGAAGAGTGAGAGGGGACCTCATAGAAACGTTTAAAATTCTGACGGGTTTGGACAGGTTGGATGCAGGAAGAATGTTCCCAATGTTGGGGAAGTCCAGAACCAGAGGTCACAGTCTAAGGATAAGGGGTAAGCCATTTAGGACCGAGATAAGGAGAAACTTCTTCACCCAGAGAGTGGTGAACCTGTGGAATTCTCTACCACAGAAAGTAGTTGAGGCCAATTCACTAAATATATTCAAAAGGGAGTTAGATGAAGTCCTTACTACTCGGGGGATCAAGGGGTATGGCATGAAAGTAGGAAGGGGGTACTGAAGTTGCATGTTCAGCCATGAACTCATTGAATGGCGGTGCAGGCTAGAAGGGCTGAATGGCCTGCTCCTGCACCTATTTTCTATGTTTCTATGTTTCTATGTTTCTATGTCATGGCTGATCCTCTATCTCAACACCATATTCCCGCTTTTTCCCCATACCACTTGATGCCTTTTGTTTCTAGAAATCTATCTCCCTCTTAAATATATTCAGTGACTTGGCCTCCACAGCCTTCTGTAGTAGAGAATTCCACAGGTTCACCACCCTCAGTGAAAGTATTTCTCCTCATCTCGGTCCTAAATTTCCTACGCTGTATCCTGAGACTGTGACCCCTTGTTCTAGACTTCCCAGCCAAGGAAAACATCCTCCCAGCATCCATTCTATCCAACCCAGTCAGAATTTTATACATTTCAATGAGATACCCTCTCATTCTTCTAAACTCTGCAGGCCTAGTCGACCCAACCTTTCCTCATAAGACAGTCCTGTCACCCCAGGAATCAGTCTGGTGAACCTTCGCTGCACTCCCTTTATGGCAAGTATATCCTTTCTTAGGTAAGGAGACCAAAACTGCACACATTACTCCAGGTGCGGTCTCATCAAGGCCCTGTATAACTGTAGTAAGACATCCTTGCTCTTATACTCAAATCCTCTTGCAATGAAGGCCAACATAAGATTATGGCCAGTACTTATGCAATTGCCAACTTTACTTCCCATAAAAAGGAAAGGAGTGGCTAAAATAAATGTTGGTCCCCTAGAGGATGAGACGGGGGAATTAATAATGAGAAACAAGGAAATGGCAGACATGAACAAATATTTTGTATCTGTCTTCACAGTAGAAGACACTAAAAACATCCCAATCGTGGATAATCAAGGGGCTATAGGGAGGGAGAAACGTAATACAATCACTATCACTAATGAAGTAGTACTCAGTAAAATAATGGGACTAAAGGCTAGGATGCCTCCTATCCGGTCCTTATCAACTTTAAGTACAGCCAGCCTTTCTCGTATTTCCGCTCTTTATCAATATTTATCCCATCCAGTATCTCAACCACCGTCTCTTTCACTATGACTTTGGCAGCCTCTTCTTCTTTGGTAAAGACAGAAGTAAAGTGCTCATTTAGTACCTCAGCCAAGCTCTCTGCCGCCATACTTGGGTCTCCTTTTGGATCGCTATTTGGCACCACCCTCTTCTTACTACCCGCTTATTATTTATATGCCTATCGAAGACTTTTGGATTGCCTTTTAGGTTAGCTGCCAATTTATTCTCATGCTTTCCCTTTGCCCCTCATTTCCTTTTACACTTCCCCTCTGAACTTTCTGTATTCAGCCTGGTTCTCACTTGTATTGTCAACCTCACAGCTGTCATATGCTCCCTTTTCATCTTGCTCTCTATTTCTTTCGTCATCCAGGGAGCTCTGACTTTGGTTACCCTACCTTTCCCCGTTATGGGAATGTACCGAGACAATACCCGAGCCATCTCCTCTTCAAAGGCAGCCCATTGTTCGATTACAGTTTTGCCTCCAATCTTGGATTCCAATTTACCCAGGCCAGATCCATTCTCAACCCACTGAAATTGGCCTTCCCCCAATTAAGTATTTTTACTCTAGATTGCTCTCGGTTATTTTCCATAGTTAATCTAAACCTTATGATCCTGTGATCACTGTTCTCTAAATGTTCACCTACTGACACTTGCTCCACTTGACCCACCTCATTCCCCCAGAACCAGATCCAGCAATGCCTCCTACCTCATTGGACCAGAAACATACCGATCAAAAAAGGTCTCCTGAATACACTTCAGAAATTCTTTCCCTTCTCCACCCTTTACACTATCCCAGTCTATGGGCTAGAATTTCCTTAACCTGTTTTTCTGGCGGCCTCACTTGAGCTGCGCCACTTTCGTCCGTCTCCAAGCGCGCTGAAAAAAAGACCTCCCTAATCTGGCCGCTCCCCAGCCTCTCCTCGTCGTGACGCAGCGTGGGCCAATGGATTGGGGGCAGAGCCAGATCCTGGCGCTGAAAACAGTGTCGGGACCTCTGAACATGCGTGCTAGAATCTGCGCGCATGTGCAGTAGCTCCAGGCAGGCCGTTCCTGCAAACGTGTGCTGCAGGCTGTGTGGGAGGGGCTGGAAAGAACGGTGTCTCTGGCCCTGGCCAAATGGGCTCCCTCATTGGCAGCCAGAGCGTGCTCTGCAGGCTGTGTCATCTGATTGTTTTCTTCCCTTCATGTCAAAAGATGATTTGATTCCTTTCAGCCTTGGATTAGGGGATTTACAGTTTACGAAACACTAAGAAAATCAAGATGGAACTTTGGCCTGGGAGGGGCCCGTGGTGATGGTTCTTGAATCCACCAATGGCGACGCCTCTGACCTGATTGTAAAACTCGAAGTTTCTGGGGGTCTGGGTTTGTAACTCTCGACCAGATGAACCGGGGAGTCGTGCGGGTGTTTGATGCCATGCCGAACATCAGTCTAGACGTGCTTCGCAAAAGGGTACTGCCACCTCCCCCCACCCCTTCCTCCTCCTCCCCCACCCCCCCCAGCCCTGGCTCCCTAATCAGCGGCCCGCTGCATTCCATAAGGTAGGACTTCTATTTTTTATTTGTTTTTACTGATTGATTTTGGTGCTTTAGGTGCAGGGTTCCTTCTATTTTATGTGTTATTTATTGATTGCTTATTACTTTGTGCTTTGTTTGGTGCTTGGTGGTGCTTTAAATGTAGTTACTTGCGCCAATTCCTTAACTGTAAATTCTTTCTGTGCAGACAAAAGTGGACACATACGCTGCCCTAAGTTAGTTTAGTACAAATTTTTTTTTGCCAAATTGGCATAAATGGTGTAAGTGGCTGGGAACGCCCACTTTTGAAAAAAAAACTGACCTAACAAAAAATCTAATCAACTCACTTACACTGATGCAAATTAAATGGCCATATTTGCAACTAAAAAGTTACCAGAAAAACCAAGTTACACCAAAAAAAACAGTGCAACTCATGGGGAAATTTGGGCCCCATATTAGGCTAATTGGAATCTCCCATTATCACTACTCTATAGTTCTTGCACCTCTGTAATTTCCCTGCAGATTTGCTCCTCTATATCCTTCCCACTATGTGGTGACCTATAGAATACACCTAGTGATGTAATGGCACCTCTATTGTTTCTTAACTCTAACCAAATAGATTATGTCCTTGACTCCTCCAGCACATTCTCTCTCTCTCTTGCACACTGTAATATTCTCCTTAATCAATACTGCCACCCCACCTCCTTTCTTTTCTGCCCTATCTTTTCCAATCACCATATATCCAGGAATATTTAGTACCTAATCTTTCCCTTTTTTGAGCCAATCTCTGTTATTGCCATGTCACCATGTGGCTATTTATGTCTGCAGCTCACCAACCTTATTTACCACGCTTTGTGCATTTACACATATGTACTGTAAACATATCTTAGACCTTGTATTCTCTCCCCACCTAATACCACTAATAAACATGCATGGAGGAGCCCAACACCAACTTAGCACAGGGCTTTGTGTAGAGCTTGGAGCCCACAATTTCAGGTATGTAAGTGGTGGCCAACTCCATTGGCACATTTATGGATACAACCATTGTGCAGTGTCTAAAGGTTGATGTTTCAGCTTCCATTGCAGTACAGGCAGAAGCCACCCAATGTCTGGGTGCTGCAGTGGAAGCTCAGATGTCTGCCATACAAGGTCAGCTTGCTGTCGTGCAAGCTCAAGATACTCTCATGCAAGCTCAGATTGATGCCATCATAGCTGCGGATACCAACGTTCCATGGGGCTTGCAGGGTGCCAGAGCAGTCCAGCAATCTATCCTCTCAACAGATTACTCAGATTGCTGAGGTGCTGGCTGGGAGGAGTGGAGATGGGTCCATGGAACATACACGTGTTGTCCTCTCTCAGGATGACAGTATTTGTGCTCCTACTACTGCCATCCTGCCAGTACCCTTGCTGTTGCCTATCAGCCAGCCAGGACTGCTGCTGCCCATGCCAAGATGGTGCAGTCTGAAGCCGGGCCTTCTAGGCCTAGAGCCGTTTGAGGTCGTCCTCCAAGACCAACTGCAATCTCCTTCATTGAAAGTCAGCAGTCTTCCACCAGCCATGCTGCAATCACTGGGGTAGCACTACGTGGGAGTCATCATCATAGGCAGTCCCTCGGAATCGAGGAAGATGTGCTTCCACTCATGAAGTGAGTTCTTTGGTCGCTGAACAGTCCAATACGAGAGCCAGACTCGGTCACAGGTGGGACAGATAGTCGTTGTGGGAAGGGGTGGGTGGGATTGGTTTGCCACGTACTCTTTCCGCTGCCTGCGCTTGATTTCTGCATGCTCTCAGCATTGAGACTCGAGGTGCTCGGCGCCCTCTCGGATGCACTTCCTCCACTTAGGGCTGTCTTGGGCCAGGGACTCCCAGGTGTCAGTGGGGATGTTGCACTTTATCAGGGAGGAGTTGAGAGTGTCCTTGTAAAGTTTCCGCTGCCCACCTTTGGCTCGTTTACCATGAAGGAGCTCCGAGTAGAGCACTTGCTTTGGGAGTCTGGCATGCGAACTATGTGGCCTGCCCAGCGGAGCTGATCAAGTCTGGTCAGTGCTTCAATGCTGGGGATGTTGGCCTGGATGAAGATCCTGATGTTGGTGTGCCTCTCCTCCCTGGGGATTTGTAGGATCTTGCGGAGTCATCGTTGGTGATACTTCTCAAGCGACTTGAGGTGTCTGCTGTACATGGTCCATGTCTCTGAGCCATACAGGAGGGCGGGTATTACTACAGCCCTGCAGACCATGAGCTTGGTGGCGGTTTAGAAACACTCCTTTCCTCAGGCGGTCGAAGGCTGCACTGGCGCACTGGAGGCGGTGTTGGATCTCGTCGTCAATGCCTGCTCATGTTGATAGGAGGCTCCCGAGATATGGGAAATGGTCCACGGTGTCCAGGGCCGCACCGTGGATCTTGATGACTGGGGGGCAGTGCTGTGCGATGAAGACAGGCTGGTGGAGGACCTTTGTCTTATGGATGTTTAGCGTAAGGCCGTAAGAGTACTAGGACAGTGAAAGGCACACAGGGAAGTCAGAAGGGTGATTAGATGATGTTTGTATGCAATATGGGATGGTTTGGTGCATAAATTTGGTTTGGAATGTTTATTTTGTCTTGGCTTTTATTTTTGTATTGTGGTCAAGCAGATGCTGTGATGGTCAGTAACAGAGGGAAAGTAAGGAGCAAGACAGTTTGTGAATGGGAAATTGGGGTTACTTTTAGTGGTATCGCAGTTGTTCATGGACAGCCTGGCCATAAAAGGAATGTCTAGATTGCCTCCTCTCTTCCTGTTCCTGCTCAGCTGCTCGCCATATAGTTGGTGGCATTGGCTGTGCCCTCATGATGGCAAGGTTGTGCAGCTTGTAGCAGACCACCGTGAATCTTGACATACGCTCTGTCAAGTACTGCAGTGCTCCTTCAGAGCTGTCCAGGCAGCGGAATCATTGTTCTAGCACACAATGCTGTGCTCTATCACATTTCGTACAGCAGCATGGCTTTTGTATGTATGTATGCTACCCATGTCTGCGTGGGTTGTGCACCGGAGTTATGAGCCATGTTGTCAACAGATAGCCCTTGTCGCTCAGTAGCCACCCTCTAGTTTGTCATGATGGGTCAAATACAGATGGCACAGCAGACTACCGCGGAAGTCTGCATCATGACTGCTGGCAGGATACACGGCATTGACCAGCATGATTTGCTCCGTATGGTTGAGGGAGTGGAATCACTTTCGGATCTGGTATATCTCAGAGTTGACATGCAGCGCGTGCAAAGTGTCGTGCATGCAGTCAATGGCACCTTGCATTAAGAGGAAGCCTGCAAACCTTACAAAGCTGTGTGGCTCGCTCTGCCTGCTGGTCTCTGGCAAGAAATGTGATCAGAGACAGGGTTTTTAATATAAAAGTGTGTTTAAATTTAAGTTTTATTTGTCTTAAAACTCTTATGCTGGTAAAAGTAAGCTATGCGCCCGCTTTTACCAGGCGTAAAAGTTTGAAGGACATTCGCTGGGCAAGAGTTGGACAAATAGCCCAATCTCTCCCGCAAGGATGTCCTTCTCCCAGAGGATAAAATCTTGACAGATTGGAAAAGCCGGTTTTCGGCGCATGTGCATTGCACCCCAAAAAATGGCTTTTGCGAGGCATCACCAGGTCCGTGCACATATCGTACAGACCCGGTGAGGCTGGAATTTTCAGCCCAATGTTTCTCGTTGAGGTTCAGGTAGGAGAATTGCTCCCTGAACACCCTGGATGGTATGGCCTTTTACTGAGAGCCCTTCTTCCCCCTCCTAGCAGCTTGTCCTGCTACATGTGGCCTCTGCTCGCTCTCCCAGTCATGCTATATTCCATAAGAAATAGGAGGAGTAGGTCATTTGGCCCCTCGAGCCTGCTCCGCCATTCAATAAGATCATGGCTGATCTGATCGTGGACTCAGCTCCATTTCCCTGCCTGCTCCCCATAACCCTTTATTCCCTTATCACTCAAAAATCTGTCCATCTCCGTCTTCAATATATTCAATGATCCAGCCTCCACAGCTCCCTGGGGCAGAGAATTCCACAGATTTACAACCCAGAGAAGAAATTCCTCCTCATCTCAGTTTTAAATGGGTGGCCCCTTATTCTGAGACTATGCCCACGAAATTTAGTTTCCCCTATGAGTGGAAATATCCTCTCTGCATCCACCTTGTCGAGCCCCCTCATTATCATATCACCTCTCATTCTTCTGAACTCCAATGGGCTAGATTTTCCATTGTTTTTGCATGCATATCATCCACTTAACGTCCATTTTAATGCTGAAATGAGGCGTATCCCACCAAAATATCGCCCATTTAGCCACAAAATGGAAACTGATGCCCACTTTTCGGCCTGTACGTAATGCTGGGAAAAAATAATACCGCCCGCCCACTTTTTTGGGGCAGAATCATCAGAATGGGCGAAACCAACGCCCATAATATCATCCAGCGTTACTTTCCACACATAATTAACGCCAAGATTCAATAATACCGACCGCCCACTTTTTTTGGTCCGGCAAACGGTCGCTGCGTGCGCTAATGCCCTCACCAATATGGTGTCTAGCTTGACTCGCACGTGAAGTATGCATGCGTGATGCACATACCATTTTGATCCCGAGTGCACTCATTGCGCCCAAAAAACGGCACTACGGCTATGAATTTTGCACCCCTTGGGAGGTAGTGGATTTTGTATTCAACTTCAAATTACCATGCAGTAGTTAATAAAACAAAGCAAACAAAATGCTCGATTGCATTGCAAGGTTAATTAAGTATAAGTTGGAAACAGCATTCTAAAACTATACAGTGCCTTGGTCAGACCAGAGTTAGAGAACTGTGTTCAGTTTTGGTCACCAGATGTAAGGAAAATATTTAAGCCATGGAGGCAGTGCACAGAAAAGCTAAAAGGCTGAACCCTCGCGTCAAAGAATTTAGAGGCTGAAATTGGTGGAGGGTGCGCCCGCAGCCGCCGAGGTTCCGCCGGAAATGTAGTTTTTCTGGGTGATTCCTTCGGAAACGCCCATTTGCCATCCATGTTCCGCCCGGTGGGAGATTGGTCACGGAGGGTTTTGCTGGTGTGACGCCATGCCATGTCACCCGCCCATGCCAGATGCTGCAAATCGCCCACTTTGGTGAGGGATGCTGGCCTCGGATCTACCTGCCGCCCGCCAGAAGGACCGCTCGCAAAAGCAGGTGTGACCTGACCGTGAGTCGGGTGGCAGGGAGAAGGACTCCAAGTGCTGCAGCGCTGCACATCGCAACTATGGTGCAGATGCTGGACCCTCAGGAGTGGGACTGCTGGAAAAAAGTTAGGTGGATGTTGCTTTACTTTATTGCTAATGGTCATATTTAATTTGGATGTGATAAAAGCGACTGAAATATGTCCAGGTGTGATGGAAACTTTTTTCTTTGGCCTTGCTGAAAGACCTTCATTGAGAAGCCCAATGGCGAAGGCAAAATAATTATGAATAAGTCAAAAGTCTTCAGCATGTTACATTTTGTCCAGCCAAGCCGATTAATTAATTCTGTGACAATCTTTCAAGAAGTTCTCAGGCAAACACAAATATAACAGAGGATGAGAGGATTAGGGTTAGAATGATCTATTGTAAGCCTGAGGTTTCAACAAATAAACTGTCACTATCGCCTTGTTAATGTGATTTTATTTGTATTGCAAGGAAACTACTTCATAAAATCTGTTCCGATTCATCACAAAAGACCTGTACCCAGCATGCCTTGTTATGGTGACAGACAGAAGTCTATTCTGAGAGATATAATAAATCAGACAGATTGAATAACCCTCACAGCACATAAAGAGTAATGTGATGGACCCTAACCCGCACAGAAATAGTTCAGATAGTTTCTCCATATGACTCCGTTGAAGGGAAGGTGTGGTGGACAAAGCGGTAATGAGTAGCGAAAGATGGTAAAGGCTCAATGGAGATGCCCCCCAAGAGTTATGAGAGCATTTAATGCGGAACATATTTAGGCGCACAGTGTGACTGCGCAGAGGGTATGGGATTATGTCAGGCTGAATAAGTGAGAGGTAGAAGATGTAAAGAAATGGCACATTGCTGCAACTGATAGTCAGAAGAGCATTACATGAGGTATGGAATACAGGAAAAGATATTTAATGTACTGCAATGTAATTGATGACCATTTCATCTCGGGGTGGCACTCCGCCATGTTTGGCCTCGGAAAAAGAGGGTTGAAGTGCAAGCTTTAAGATCTGCCCTGCAAGTAGGTAAAGTGAGAGTAATTGAATGGCAGCCTTCCTGCATTGGAGACCTTTCCTTGTCGTGTTGCGATGGCCTGATGACAGGACCCATTATACAGTGCAGTCATATATGGATGGGAAGATATTCCTGATAAAGCAATTCCTGACCTGAGGGACAGATGTGTGTTTCTCACAAGGCATCACACATGACGTTAAAATCAGGCACTCCCCAAGAGAGGGTCAACAATGTGAGTGTATTTACAAGTGCACAATAACAAAGATGACATATCATTACATTTACAAACATTTACACCACCAACACCCACCTCTCTACCCAGCACCACTACCTCGCTTTCCCCCATGAAGCGATACGCAAGCTCCTCTTCCTCACCCCGCCTACGCTACGGCATGCTGTTCCCCTGCCCCTCACTGCCTCTGATTGACGAGGTTGTGCAAGAGGGCAGCGGAATTGTCTGCAGACATGTGCGTCTTGGTGAGAAGGCAGGGGGTGTGACCGAAGGCGCCGGGATCTCCTGCTCCTCCGGATCAGTCTGTCTTGAGGGTGTGGGGTCGGGGACTTGCACTACGAATCCAGAAGCCATCTCTTGTTTCATCGCCTCAACGGTCTCGGTTGTGCGTTCCAACACAGTATCGGTCCATCCTGTCATCATGCTGCTGGGTGAACGTGGCCATGCAGGCAGCTATCCCAGTCATGGTCTGGAGCATTTCGCGACCTGTCTGCACGCCTGTCTATGATAGCTGGACCATCTCCTGAATTGCAGAGAGCCGTGCCACATCCTCAGGTGGTTGCTCGCTCCTGGTGGGTTCTGGCGCCTTGCTTGCCTTCGTCGCCAAGGCTTCTGCGTTTGGTAGAGCTTGCCAGTGTGGAGTCCGTTCCAAACCCCAGGAACTCGGAGCCCGATGCTGAGGTTCTGCGGATAGCTGGCTCACATGGCAGGAAGCTGCTGTCATCCTGTTCCAGCTCCTCGAGCTCAAGGGCCACAAAGACGGCCCTTCTCCCTCCTCTTCATCGTGGCTCTGGGTGGCGGAGATGGGAGAGGTGAAATGGAGGTGGAGGAGGGGGGTACAATCTGCTGTCTTGGACTGCGGGCAATGTCGGGGTGGGAGACGTTGGGGTCTGATAGCTTCTCTGAAGGCCAAAGGTCACTGGCGTGCCTTGATCTGTGCTGTCCTCTCCAACTTGCAAACTCTCTCTTCTCCAACCTGCAAATTCTCTCCTCTCCCCTCTCACATTCACAACTGGAAGAAAGTAGTGTGCCTTTATGCGCAAGCGCAGAAGAACCAGCTGCCTCAAATGTGGCCGAAATGATGTGACGTGGGATAAAAAAAGCAACACAAAATAAAATTGCCAAGTCTCGCGCATGCGCATTGGAGGGACTCTGAAGAGCCCAGAGTGGAGAGGCCTGCAACTGCCAAGTAGAGGACAGCATTTCAGTCTAGAGGAGGGACGGGGGGGCGGTGTGTGGTCCTATTTCTTATGTTCTGATGATGAAACGAATGGCTGCTCAAGAGTCTGTAGGTCTCAAATGTTCAGACTGCCCCCTCTACAACCTGCAAACTCTCTCCTCTCCAACCTGCAAACTCAAATTCTTCCCTCTCAGTCACAGCTGGAAGAAAATGGTGTGCCTTTATGCGCAAGCGCAGAAGACCCAGTTGCCTCAAATGTGGCCAAAATGATGTGACGTGGGATTAAAAAAAAAATGCCCAAACCTCGTACATGTGCATTGGAGGGACTCCGAAGATCCCCAAGTGGAGAGGCCTGCAACTGCCACACACTGATAACGCCGACCGCTCCCTCTCTCCCTCTCTCCCAGTGCTGCTGCTGCCCACACAACAGAGCCGAAAGTGGCTCCTGACAGGACCCGGTGGCAAAAGGGTAGGTGCCGCCTGGGGACCGCCAAGAAATGGGCGGGCCTTACCGGCGACCAATTTTGGCCTCTTAGTTACTAGGAAAGATGGGAAACTAAAACTCGGTAACCTTGAAGGTGTTGTCTAAAGGAAGTATATACGAGATATTAATCTGGAGAAGTATTTCAAGATATGCCAGAATACGAAAAAGCAGAAACAGGTTAAAACTGGTGAAAGGAATATTAGGACAGATGTCAGGAGCTGCTTTTTTATGAAAAGAGTTATCCACACTTGTAATTACTTTCTGGGTGGGATAGTGGAGGTAAAAGCCTTAGACTTATTCAAGAGACAATTAAACAGTGTCATGAGGGCAATATGACTTTCTTTATCCCCAAACATGGTATAAAATGGGTCAATGTCCTCCCCTGCAACTGACATATAAGAACATAAGAAATAGGAGCAGGAGTAGGCCATACGGCCCCTCGAGACTGCTCCGTCATTTAATACGATCATGGCTGATCCGATCATGGACTCAGGTCCACTTCCCTGCCCGTTCTCCATAACCCCTTATTCCCTTATCGTTTAAGAAACTGTCTATTCCTGTCTTAAATTTATTCGATGTCCCAGCTTCCACAGCTCTGTGAGGCAGCGAATTTGACAGATCCACAACCCTAAGAAATTTCTCCTCATCTCAGTTTTAAAAGGGCGGTGTAGTTTCCATGCACACTACTATAAATTCACACGAGGCACATTCTGCAGACAAGGTCACTCTGTGACCCGAACCTTTATTCACAGGACCAAGAAGTGATGATCCTGCGTTGGACCTCCCTTTATATACCTGGATGACCAGGTGAGGAGTGTCTCCCACAAGTTCACCCCGTGGTCAAGGTGTGTATTTCTTAGGTGTATACAGTATGCAGTGTTGTTACATGAGGGTTACAGTTACATGAAGGTTACATGCATGACATCACCCCCCCCCCACCCCCCCAACGTCTTATGGGGTCAAAGATTAAGTCTTTCAGGCGGTCGACGCTCTCTCGTGGAGCGCCGCAGTTGGGGCTCTGGTTGTTGAGCCTTGGCATGCGTCTCCGTCACCTGTGGTGATTCCGGCTTGTCCAGGCTGGCCGCAGGGACTGTGCATGCTGCTGAATGTTCTTGTTGCTCGTTCACTGGCAGTGGTGTGGGCAACATCTCATGATCTTCCTCAGGTTCCACAGTGTCCATGCTGAACCTTTTTTTTTTTTACTTGCTTGCAGCATATCTGTCCATTGTTGAGTCTGACCACTGAAACCCTATTCCCCTCTTAGCCAATTACAGTACCCTCAAGCCACTTGGGCCCCAAAGCGTGATTAAAAACAAATACAGGGTCATCGATTTCTATACATCTCTCCTGAGAGTTACGGTCATGGCACTCATTTTGGGATTGGCGCTTGCCCTCAACAATTATTGACATGTCTGGATGAATGAGGGACAGCCGAGTTTTAAGTGTACGTTTCATGAATAGTTCCACGGGCGGGACTCCCGTGAGCGAATGTGGTCGGGATCTATAGGCCAGCAGGAGGCGCAATAGGCGGCATTGAAGGGAGGGTCCTTCAATCCGGAGCATGCCCTGTTTTATGATTTGGACCGCACGTTCCGCCTGGCCATTGGAAGCCGACTTGAACGATGCTGTCCTGACATGTTTGATGCCATTACCCGACATGAACTCTCAGAATTCATAGCTAGTGAAACACGGGCCGTTGTCGCTAACCAGGATGTCCGGCAAGCCGTGGGTCGCAAAGACCGCACGCAGGCGCTCCACAGTGGTGGATGTCGTGCACGAATTCAATATGATGCACTCGATCCATTTCGAGTACGCATCAACAACAATGAGGAACATTTTTCCCATGAATGGGCCCGTGTAGTCTACGGGCTGAGTGGGGCCTCCCTGGGGGCATTTCCCAGCTGGGCACACGTCGAGCACCTGCGAACAGTGTTCCAGGTCTGAGTCAATTCCCGACCACCGTACATGTGACCGGGCAATGGCCTTCATTAGCTCGATGCCCGGATGCTCGCTGTGGAGTTCCCTGATGAATGCTTCCTTTCCCTTCTGGGGCATGACTACTCGGCTGCCCCATAGTAGGCAGTTGACTTGGATGGAGAGCTCATCCATCCGTCTGTGAAACGGTCTGACCTCCTCGGGGCATGCTCCGTGTGCGGGCGCCCAATCCCCAGTCAGGACACATTTCTTAATCAAAGATAGGAGGGGATCTCTGTTGGTCCAGATTTTGATCTGGCAGGCTGTGATGGGGGAGCCTGTGCTGTCAAAGGCATCAACGGCCGTGACCATCTCAGCGCTTTGCTCCGCTGCCCCCTCAGTGGAAGCCTGCTGAGCGCGTCAGCGCAGTTTTCAGTGCCTGGCCGGTGCTGTATGGTGTAGTCATATGCAGCCAGCGTGAGAGCCCATCGCTGTATGTGAGCTGACGCACTGGCATTGACAGCTTTGCTGTCTGACAACAGGGATGTTAACGGCTTGTGGTCCGTTTCTAACTCGAACCTTCTGCCAAAAAGGTACTGGTGCATCTTTTTCACCCCGCAGACACATGCCAGTGCTTCCTTTTCAACCATCCCATATCCCCGTTCAGCTTGGGAGAGCAACCTGGAGGCATAAGCCACAGGTTGGAGTTGACCCTCGTCATTACTCTGCTGCAACACGCACCCAACCCCATAAGATGATGCATCACATGTCAAAACCAATTTCTTACAGGGGTTGTACAGGGTCAACAGCTTATTAGAACAAAGCAGATTCCGCGCCCGATTGAAAGCACGTTCCTGACAGTCCCCCCAAAACCAATCGCAACCCTTACGCAGGAGCACGTGTAGCGGCTCCAACAATGTGCTTAAATTCACCAGAAAGTTCCCGAAATAGTTCAACAGTCCCAGAAATGAATGCAACTCCGATGTGTTGCCGGGCCTGGGCGCACGACGAATTGCCTCAGTTTTGGATTCGGTAGGCCGGATCCCATCTGAGGCAATCCTCCTGTCCAAAAACTCGACCTCTGGGGCCAAAAACACACACTTGGACTTCTTTAGTCACAGACCTACCCGATCTAGTCGGCGTAGCACCTCCTCCAGGTTGTGGAGGTGTTCCTCGGTGTCTCGACCCGTGATAAGGATGTCGTCTTGAAATACCATTGTTCCAGGGATGGATTTGAGCCGGCTTTCCATGTTCCTTTGAAAGATAGCGGCTGCTGAACAAATGCCAAACGGACACCTGTTGTAGACAAACAGCCCCTTGTGCGTGGTGATGGTGGTCAGTAGCTTGGATTCTGCGGCCAGTTCCTGGGTCATGTAGGCTGAAGGTGAGGTCCAACTTGGTGAAGAACTTGCCGCCTGCCAGCGTGGCAAAAAGATCCTCCACTCTCGGAAGCGGGTATTGGTCTTGTAGTGACACTCGGTTGATAGTGGCCTTGTAGTCGCCACAGATCCTGACCGAGCCATCCGTTTTTAGGACAGGGACGATGGGACTTGCCCAGTCGCTGAATTCAATGGGCGAAATTATGCCCTCTCTTAGCAACCTGTCCAACTCACTCTCAATTTTCTCCCGCATCACATACGGCACAGCTCTGGCTTTGTGGTGCACTGGTCTGGCGTCCAGGGTGATGCATATCACTACTTCGGAAACTTTGAAAGTCCCGACACCAGGTTGAAATAGTGACTCAAATTTCTGTAGGACCTGTGAACATAAACTTCGCTCCACAGATGAAATGGCGTGCACATCCCCCCATTTCCAGTTCATCTCGGCTAACCAGCTCCTCCCCAAAAGCGCAGGACTATTTCCCAGGACAATCTAGCGTGGCAGCCAGTTCTCTGATCCATTATGAGTGACCACCAACATTGCACTGTCTAGCACTAGGATGATCTCTTTGGTATACGTCTGTAATTGCGTGTCAATGCGTTCTAGTTTGGGTCTGCTAGCTCTGAGTGGCCATAGTTTCTCGAATTGTTGGACACTCATAAGTGACTGGCTGGACTCCGTGTCCAGCTCCATGCATACCGGGATGCCGTTTAATAGGACTTTCATCATCATAGGTGGCGTTTTGGTATATGAGCTGTGGATGTTTGCCACATGAACCCGCTGAACTTCAGCGTCCATTGCTTTGTCCCAAGCATCAACATGACTTGCAGACCCCTCTTCTGGTTTATCTGCCTTGTAAATTTGCCTCACTGCGGGCTTCCTGCACATTCTGGCTAAATGTCCACTGAAGTTACAATTTCTGCAGATGAATTGTTGAAATCTACAGGTTTTTGCAGCATGTCTGACCCCGCACCTCCAGCAGGAGTTGAGATTGTTGTGAACAAAAGAGCTGTTACCAGGCATTCCTCTCTGATTGGCTCTTTGATTACTCTTGAGCACTCAGTTAGTGGATGTCAATGGCCCCTCCCGGGACGCATTGTCCACTGTGATGGTGTAAATGTCCGTTCAACCACCCATTGTCTCTGTTGAGGACCCACTCTAGAGTCTGTTACTGCCTGGGTGGTGTCGAATTGCCCTTGCCTGCCTGTGGGGTTTTGAGTCGCGTTTACAATGTTAACTCCCTAATCCATCACCACGTTGGAAGCAGAGTTGCGCGCATATATTATCTTGGTTTCCTCCTCCCCCGCCATGAAGGTCTGAGCCATCAACGCCGCCGCTTCCAAGGTCAAGTCCTTGGTCTCAATTAGCTTTCTGAAAATCCCGGCATGACCAATGCCCTCAAGAAAGAAATCCCATAACATCTCCCCCCTGCAGGCGTCTGTGAACTTAGAGGCTGGCCAAGCGCCGAAGGTCCGCAACGAAGTCCGGTATGCTCTGTCCTTCCCGACGTCAGTGTGTATAGAATCGGTGTTGGGCCATGTGTATACTGCTCGCTGGTTTGAGGTGCTCACCAATCAGTTTGCTGAGCTCTTCAAAGGTTTTGTCCGCCGGCTTCTCGGGTGCGAGCAGGTCTTTCATCAGCGCGTACGTCTTAGGTCCACAGCTGGTCAGTAGATGCACCCTTTGCTTGTCAGCCGCTGCATCTCCCAGCCAGTCCTTCGTGACAAAGCTCTGTAGGAGCCTCTCAATGAAATCGTCCCAGTCCTCACCAACACAGTACCGTTCCTCTGTGCTACCGGTGGCCATTCTCGTAAGTGTTGATTCCCGTTTCTCGTCGCCAAATGTAGTGTCCTTACACACTACTATAAATTCACATGTGGCACATTCTGCAGACAAAGTCACTCTGTGACCCGAACCTTTATTCACAGGACCAAGAAGTGATGAACCTGTGTGGGACCTCCCTTTATATCCCTGGATGACCAGGTGAGGAGTGTCTCCCACAAGTTCACCCCCTGTGGTCAAGGTGTGCATTTCTTAGGTGTATACAGTATGCAGTGTTGTTACATGAAGGTTACAGTTACATGAATGTTACATACATGACAGGCGGCCCCTTATTTTAATATTATGCTCTCTAGTCTCCCCCATCAGTGGAAACATCCTCTCTGCATCCACCTCGTCAAGCCTCCTCATAATCTTATACGTTTCGATAAGATCACCTCTTATTCTTCTGAATTCCAATGAGTAGAGGCCCAACCTATTTAACTTATCCTCATAAGTCAACCCCCTCATCTCCAGAATCAACCTTGTGAACCTCCTCTGAACTGCCTCCAAAGTATATCCTTTCGTAAATATGGAAACCAAAACTGCACGCAGTATTCCAGGTGTGGCCTCACCAATACCCTGTACAACTGTAGCAAGACTTCCCTGCTTTTATACTCCATCCGCTTTGCAATAAAGGCCAAGATTCCATTGGCCTTCCTGACCACTTGCAGTACCTGCACACTAACCTTTTGTGTTTTGTGCACAAGTACCCCCAGGTCCCGCTGTACTGCAGCACTTCACAATCTTTCTCCATTTAAATAATAACTTGCTCTTGGATTTTTTCCGTCAAAGTGCATGACCTCACACTTTTCAACATTATACTCCATCTGCCAAATTTTTGCCCACTCACTTAGCCTGTCTATGTCTTTTGCAGATTTTTTGTGTCCTCCTCACACGTTGCTTTTCCTCCCATCTTTGTATCGTCAGCAAACTTGGCTACATTACACTCAGTCCCTTCCTCCAAGTCGTTAATATAGATTATAAATAGTTGGGGTCCCAGCACCGATCCCTGCGGCACCCCACTGGTTACTGATTGCCAACCAGAGAATGAACCATTTATCTCAACTCTCTGTTTTCTGTTAGCTAGCCAATCTTCTATCCATGCTAATATATTAACCCCAACCCCGTGAACTTTTATCTTGTACAGTAACCTTTTATGTGGCACCTTGTCAAATGCCTTCTGGAAGTCCAAATACTCCACATCCACTGGTTCCCCTTTATCCACCCTGTTTGTTACATCATCAAAGAATTCTAGCAAATTTGTCAAATTTGTCCAGCAAATATGAACTTAAAAATGTAGAATATTAAATAACTAAAACTATGCACAAAGATAAAATGAAAAACTACAAATACTGCAAATCCCAAAACAGAAAATGCAAGAAGTACACAGCAGGTAAATCAGCACCTAAAAGAAAAAGACTGGAAAATATTTTAGGTGGGAACCTTCATTAGAAGAATAAATTTAGGTGTGTACAGCATCCTTTAAAAGCATCCATCATAAACACAATCTAAACTTTGCACAACTGCAGATTAAATACATGTCGAATACAGAATTTACACAAAGCAAAATACTGCAGATAAGGGAAATTTAAAATAAAACCAGAAAATGCTAGAAATATTCAGCAGGTCAGGCAGTATCTGTGGAGAATGGAAAAAGCTGACCGTTTAATGTTTGCCAGTTCTGAGGAAGGGTTATACCTGAAAAGTTAACTTTTTTCCTTTCTCCATAGATAATGTCTGAACAACTGAGTTTTTCCAGCATTTAATATTTTTATCACAGAACTTACAAGGATTTTAGCAGCTCTTTTTACTCAAGTTAATTGAATTAGTCTGAGGAATATACTTACCATTTGTAGGAGTAGGGGCAGGAGTAGGGGCAAGAGTAGGTTCAGATTCTGTACATGGGAGAGAAAAAATAAATTACTCAATTGACTCAAAAAAAGGAACGTCTTACCATAAAACAGTGCTTCTGAAAACATGTGGTGTTTATAAAGGAAAGGAGAATCTAGAGTATGCCTATGGCCCAGAATTTCATACAACGGCATGGATCAGCAATGCACTGCATAACTATTGCTGTTTCACACGTCAATCTTCCGATTATGAACTGTGCTAGCATTTCCGCCAAAAGTAATTTGAATACGCCAGTGAACACAATGGAACCTCAGAAATGGCACAGCCAATGGCTTACCTCAACTGCATCAATAAACCTATTAAGCAGATCACTATTGGCGTTACCCAAGTCATAGATTTCTGAATTGTAAATCATTTCACTATGCAGAGCTTGATCACTTACAGAAAAATGTTTCAGTTATGCCCACTCAGCTGTTGGTATTCAGTTTTCAGGAACATTCTAAGTTAGAGATTTATTTTTCATTTATTTAGAAGAAGATGACATTAATAATTAAAGCTACCGAAAAACAGTCTCAGATGGTCTGACTTTAGCCAGTGGCACATACAAGAACTTTAATACCTTCCACCTATTATATAGAAAATCTAACACACAATGAAGTATATTGATGCATTTTAGCTCAGAATTAAATATATCAAGAGCAGAGATTTTATTTTACTTTAACAATTATTTTGAACACAGATCAAATGAATGGATTTAATGATTTGTATTTACCGCAAGGCCTCTACATCTAAATGATAATATATTTTTGATGATGAAATGTGAAAGCCTGTTTCTTTTATGTATGCATAAAAGACTATTTGCATATGGTTCCAGATATAGATATGAAGCTCCACATCTTTTTATAAGAATGTAAGAAATAGAAGTAGGGCTAGGCCATTTGACCTTTCGAGCCTGCTAGTCATTCAATATCATTGCTGATCTTCTACCTTAACTCCACCTTTCCACATTATTCCCACAACCTTGATTCCCTCAGTTTCCTAAAACCTGTCGATCTTTATCTTGAATATACTCAGCTCAGCATCTGCAACCCTCTGGGATAGAGAATTCTAAAGATTTACAACCCTTTAAGTGAAGATATTTCTCATCATCTCAATCCTAAATGGCCGATCCTTTATTCCGAGACTGTAAACCCTATTTCTAGACTCCCCAGCCTGGAAACATCCTCCCAGCATCTACCCTGTCAAGCCCCTTAAGAACTCTATATGTTACAATGAGATCACCTCTTATTATTTGAAACTCTACATCGTATTACATAGGATATATGACACAGAAACAAGCCATTCGGCCCAATCAGTCCATGCCAGCAATTTTTTTCTGGAAGGAGCCAGTAAATATAGGCCTATTCTACCCACTCTGTCCTCATAGAACAATCCCTCCATCCCAGAAATCAATCTAGTGAACCTTCGCTGCAATCCCTCGAAGGCAAGTATGTCCTTCCTTAGGTAAGGAGACCAAAACTGTATGTAGTACTGCAGGTGTGGTCTCACAATAGCCCTATGTAATTGCAGCAAGACTTCTTTACTCTTATACTCCACTCCTTTCTAATAAATGCTAACATACCAAAAAAAACAGCCATGGACGACTAAAGAGGTAAGAGACAGCAAAAAATGAAGAGAAAGCATACAAAACTGCAAAAAATAACACGGATCCTGGTGAATGGGAAAGATACAAAGAACAGCAAATGGCGACAAAACAGATAGTAAGATCTATAAAAAGGAGTATGAAAAGAAGCTTGTAAGGATATCAAAACCAACATAATTTTTTTTTTAGGAAAAAGGGGGTGGTCAGGAGCAATGTTGGTCCCTTGAAAACTGCTATCAGTAATATTGTCAATAATAATAATAATAATAATAATAAGGAAATGGCGGACATATTGAATAATTACTTTGTGTCAGTATTTACAGTAGAGGAACATGCCGGAAATCCCAACAAAACTAATATTGAATCAGCGACAAGGACTCAATAAAATCCACATTACAGCAAAAATGTGATTGCACTAGAGGGTACAGAGGAGATTTACGAGGATCTTGCTTGGACTGGAGAACTTTAGCTATGAGGAAAGATTGGATAGGCTGGGTTTGCTTTCTTTGGAACAGAGGAGGCTGAGGTGTATAAAATTATGAGAGGCCTAGATAGAGTGGATAGAAAGGACCTATTTCCCTCAGCAGAGGGGTCAACAACTAGGGGACATAAATTTAAAGTAATTGGTAGGATGTTTAGAGGGGATTTGAGGGGAAATGTTTTCACTCAGAGGGTGATGTAGGTATGGAACTCAATGTCTGAAAGGGTGGTAGCGGCAGAAACACTCACCATTTTAAAAAAGTACTTGAATGTGCACGTGAAGTGCCGTAACCAACAACGCGACGGACCAAGAGTTGGAAAGTGGGATTAAGCGGGATAGCTCTTTGTCGGCCAGCATGGACATGATGAGCCAAAATGGCCTCCTTCCATGCTGTAAATTTCTATGATTCTATGTAAACAAAATAGGAGTATTGAAGAAAACAATGGCACTAAACATTGACAAATCCCCAGGACCAGATGATTTCCATCCCAGGGTTTAAAAGGAAGTAGGTGAGCACATTGCAGATGCCCTAACTATAATCTTCCAAAGATCTCTCAATTCAGGAACTGTCCGTTTAGTTTGGAAAATTGCGCATGTCACTCCGCTACTAAAGAATGGCGAGGGGGGGAAACCGGGGAATTATACACCAGTTAGCCTAACATCTGTTGTCGGAAAATTGCTAGAGTCTATTAAGGAGAGAGTGACTGAATACCTTGAAAATGTTCAGCTGATCAGAGAGTGCCAGCATGGATTTGTGAAAGGTAAGTCATGCCTGACAAACCTGATTACTTTAGTCACCTCTTCAAAACATTCAGTGATGTTATTTATATGGACTTCCAGAAGACATTTGATAAAGTCCCACATAAGAGACTGTTATCTAAGATTGACTAGGTTGAAGCGCATGGAATTGAAGGCAAATTATTGACTTGGTTAGGAAATTGGCTGAGTGGCAAGCGACAGAGAGTAGGGATAATGGACAGGTACTCTAATTGGCAGGATGTGACCAGCGGTGTTCCGCAGGAATCTGTGTTGGGGCCTCAACTATTCACAGTATTTATTAATGAATTAGATGATGGCAGATAAAGCTACATATGCAAATTTGCCTATGACACAAAGATAGGCGGCAATGTAGATGAAAGCATAAAATTACAAAAGGATATTGATAGATTAAGTGATTGGGAAAAACAGTGACAAATGGATTTAAATGTAGGCAAATGTGAGATCATCCACTTTGGACCTAAAAAGGAGAGAGTCGGGTACTTTCTAACTGGTGACAAGCAAAACACAGTGGAGGTCCAAAGAGACTTGGGGGTCCAAGTGCATAGATCATTAAAATGTCATGAACAGGTACAGAAAATAATCAAATGGCTAATGGAATGCTAACCTTTATATCTCGAGGACTAGAATACAAAGGGGTAGGTGTAATGCTGAAGCTATACAAAGCCCTGGCTAGACCACATCTGGAGAACGGTGAGCAATTCTGGGCATCACACCTTTGGAAAGATATACTGGTGGTGGAGGAAGTGCACCGTAGGTTTACCTGGATGTCAAGGGTTAAATTACGAGGAGAGGTTACACAAATTAGGGTTGTATTCCCTGGAATTTAGATCTTTATGGGGTGATTTGATCGAAGTTTTCAAGATATTAAAGCAAATAGATAGGGTAGATAGAGAGAAACTATTTCTGCTGGTTAGGGAGTCTAGGACTAGAGGGCATAGTCTAAAAATTACAGCCAGACTTTACAGAAGTGAAATTAGGAAACATTTCTAAACACAGGTGGTACAAGTATGGAAGTTTGGAATTCTCCTCCGCAAATGACAATTGATGCTAGATCAATTGTTAATTTTAAATCTGAGATTGATAGATTTTTATTAACCAAATGTATTAGGGGAGATGAGGCAAAGGCGGGTATATGGAGCTAGGTTGCAGATCAGCCATGATCACTCTGAATGGTGGAACAGGCTCAATGGCCTAAATAGCCTACTCCTGTTCCTATGTTCCGACAATTTGCTTTCCTAATTGCTTGCTGTACCTGCATGTTAACTTTCTGTGATTTGAGTACAAGGATACCCAGGTCCTTCTGAATACCAGCATTTCCTAATCTCTAACCATTTAAAAAATATTCAGATTTTCTATTTTTCCCACCAAAGTGGATAACGTCACGTTTCTCTTCATTATATTCCATCTGCCACATTCTTGCCCATTCAATTAACCTGTCTATATTCCTTTGCAGCCTCTTAGCATCCTCCTCACAATGTACTTTCCCAACTAGCTTTGCATAGACCGCAAACTTTGATGTACAAGTGCAGTGTCAAAAATCCGGAGTTCCAGAATCCGGACCGATCGGTGGCAGGGTCATCCAGAATCCTTAAAATGTTCCGGAATCCGAACCCGCCGACCCTGGGGTCCCGCCGCTGCCCAACCTCGGGCGCCGCTTCACCGTCCCTCGCCGCGCTACCCTTATCTCGCTGCTGCTCGCCTCGCCTGCTGCCGTTACCTCGGGGCCGCCTTGCCAGCCAGCCCAAACACCACCTCCGCGGTGGGGCCCGCCTGAACACCTCCTTGGCGACAGGGGCCCGCCCACACAGCTCCACCACGGCGGGGCCTGCCCGCACACCTCCTTGGTGGCGGGGCCCCGCCCAACGACCTCAGCGACAGGGCTGGAGGCCCGAACAGCTCCTCGGCAGGGATCCCACCACTTTTCTGACGTTCCGAAATCCGGAAATACCTGAACCCGGGCTCAGGATTCGTGACGTCAGAAAGACGATCGAAAGTCCGGAAAAGCCCGGAATCCGGAAGGGCTTCAGGTTCTGGATTCTCGACGGTGCACCTGTATTACATTCAGTCCCCTCATTTAAATCATTAATATAGATTGTAAATACCCTGGCCCAAGCACTGAGCCTGCCAACCTGAAAATGACCCCTTTATACCTATCTCTGTTTTCTGTCCATTAAGAAATGCTCAATCAATGCTAAAATATTATCCCAATCCCCTCAGTCCTAATTTTATATAATACCTCGTGTGGCACATTATCGAATGCTTTTTGAAATTCCAAATAGAGTACCATTCACTGGGTCCCCCCTATATACCCTGCTAGTTACAACCAACATGCCCTTCAGCTCCCATGCAGCCAGAGAGCCGGCTTTTAAATAGGAAAAAACGCCATGCATGATATTTTAAATGAGCTACGCCCCCCAAACAAATTGAACGGAACATTGGTTGCAACTTCAAAAAACTGGCACAGATTTGTCAAACACAATTTCGCTTTCATAAATCCATGTTGACTTTGCCCAATATTATATAATTTTCAAAGTGCCCTGTTGCAACATCCCGAATAATAGATTCTAGCATTGCTCTACTATTGATGCCAGGCTAACTGGCCTATAGTTCCCTGTTTTCTCTCGCCTTCCTTTCTTGAATAGTGTGTTTATGTTTGTTACCTTCTTATCTGCGGGGATCTTTCTAACATCTATGGAATTTTGGAGAATCAAAACCAGTGCATCCACTATCTCTGCAGCCACCTCTTTTAAAACCCTAGGGTATAGGCCGTCAGGTACCCGCCACTAGCCTGGCATGAAGTTGAAAAGGCCATCCGACAGCTGAAAAACAGCAAGGCTTCAGGAGCAGATGGAATCCCCGCTAAAGTATGAAAGCATGTCGGAAAAGTACTCTTGGCGCCAACCCATGACCTGATCTCTTTAAACCATTTGGAGGCTGGAGTAAATTGTTAGTGGCAATTGCCAGTAGCTTCTAAGTCAGCAGCAGTTTAATTTAAAGGGGAAAAGTTAAATAGTTGGGAATCTTTCAGTTTAGGCAGAGAAAAACAAGGTAACTCTCCAGTAGGAGGCAATTAGCAGCTAGTTAAAACCAGTTCTGTAAACGACTGACCAGTAGTGAGTCATCTGACCTGGATACAGTTTAAAAAGAGGCAGCTCGTGCAGATCACGGAGTGCAGCAGCATAGAGTGGCATTCGTGAGTTTGGCAAGTGGGTGAGTTTTAAAGGCAAGTGGGGGTGGCAGGTGCTGCTTTGTCTTGTTTTTCCTACCAGTGCTGACACTAGAGCAGCTGATAAGGAGTGCGAGAGTAGGAGACGGAGGCCCAGAGACCAGCCCAACCAGCTGCAGACAAAGATAGAGGGGTGCAAAATCGAGAGGTGATGTCACAGGCAAGCTGGTAAGTGGTTGGCTGTTTGACTGGTAAGTATAACTCTCTTTTAGACTGACTTTTAGATTGGTTTAATTGGCAGCGAACTGCTAAGTAGCTGTTTGGTGTTTAAGTAAATTTTAGTAAGTAAATTAATTTAAGGGTTAAGTCATGTCAGGAGAGCTCGGACCCGTGTCATGCTCCTCCTGTGCTATGTGGGAAATCAGGGACACGTGTGTGCGGGAAGTGTGTCCAGCTGCAGCTCCTGACAGACCGCATGACGGCACTGGAGCTGCGGATGAACTCACTCTGGAGCATGCGCGATGCTGAGAATGCTGTGGATAGCACATTTAGTGAGTTCGTCACACCGCAGGTAAGGGTTAGGACAGATAGTGAATGGGTGACCAAGAGACAAGGCAAGAGCAGGAAGGTAATGCAGGAGTCCCCTGCGGTCATCTCCCTCCAAAACAGATATACCGTTTTGGATACTGGTGGGGGAGATGACTTACCAGGGGAAGGCATCACCAGCCAGGTTCATGGCACCATGGGTGGCTCTGCTGCACAGAAGGGCGGGAAAAAGAGTGGGAGAGCTTTAGTGATAGGGGACTCTATTGTAAGGGAAATAGATAGGAGTTTCTGCGGCTGCAACCGAGACTCCAGGGTGGTATGTTGCCTCCCTGCTGCAAGGGTCAAGGATGTCTCAGAGCGGCTGCAGAGCATTCTGGAGAGGGAGGGTGAACAGCCAGTTGTCGTGGTACATGTAGGTACCAACGATATAGGTAAGAAGCGGGAAGAGGTCCTACAAGCTGAATTTAGGGAGCCAGGAGTTAAATTAAAAAGTAGGGCCTCCAAGGTAGTAATCTCTGGATTGTTACTAGTGTCACGTGCTAATCAGAGTAGAGGGAGCAGGATAGTTAGAATAAATACGTGGCTTGAGCAGTGGTGCAAGAGGGAGGGATTCAAATTCCTGGGACATTGGAACCAGTTCTGGGGGAAGTGGGACCTGTACAAAAGGGACGGTTTGCACTTGGGCAGGACTGGAACTGATGTCCTGGGGGCAACATTTGCTAATGCAGTTCGGGAGTGTTTCAACTAATATGGCAGGGGGATGGGAACCTATGCAGCGAGACAGGGTGAAGTAATATGGAGTCAGAAACAGATGGTAGAAAGGTAAAAATCAATAGTGGAAGGCCAAATAAACAAAGGCAAGAAACAAAAAGGGCCACACTACATCATAATTCTAAAAGGACAAAGGATGTTAAAAAAACAAGCCTGAAGGCTTTGTGTCTTAATGCAAGGAGTATCCGTAATAAGGTGGATGAATTAACTGTGCAAATAGATGTTAACAGATATGATGTGATTGGGATTACTGAGACGTGGCTCCAGGATGATCAGGGCTGGGAACTCAACATCCAAGGGTATTCAACATTCAGGAAGGATAGAATAAAAGGAAAAGGAGGTGGGGTAGCATTGCTGGTTAAAAAGGAGATTAATGCAATTATTAGGAAAGACATTAGCTTGGATGATGTGGAATCTATACGGGTAGAGCTGCAGAACACCAAAGGGCAAAAAACGTTAGTGGGAGTTGTATACAGACCTCCAAACAGTAGTAGTGATGTTGGGGAGGGCATCAAACAGGAAGTTAGGGGTGCATGCAATAAAGGTGCAGCAGTTATAATGGGTGACTTTAATATGCATATAGATTGGGCTAACCAAACTGGAAGCAATACGGTGGAGGAGGATTTCCTGGAGTGCAAAAGGGATGGTTTTCTAGATCAATATGTCAAGGAACCAACTAGGGGGGAGGCCATCTTAGACTGGGTGTTGTGTAATGAGAGAGGATTAATTAGCAATCTCGTTGTGCGAGCCCCCTTGGGGAAGAGTGACCATGATATGGTGGAATTCTACATTAGGATGGAGAATGAAACAGTTAATTCAGAGACCATGGTCCAGAACTTAAAGAAGGGTAACTTTGAAGGTATGAGGCGTGAATTGGATAGGATAGATTGGCGAATGATACTTAAGGGGTTGACAGTGGATGGGCAATGGTAGACATTTAGAGACCGCATGGCTGAACTACAACAATTGTACATCCATGTCTGGCGTAAATATAAAAAAGGGAAGGTGGCTCAACCATGGCTATCAAGGGAAATCAGGGATAGTATTAAAGCCAAGGAAGTGGCATACAAATTGGCCAGAAATAGCAACGAACCCAGGGACTGGGAGAACTCAGCAGAGGAGGACAAAGGGTTTGATTAGGGCAGGGAAAATAGATTACGAGAGGAAGCTTGCAGGGAACATTAAGACGGACTGCAAAAGCTTCCATAGATATGTAAAGAGTAAAAGGTTAGTAAAGACAAACGTAGGTCCCCTGCAGTCAGAATCAGGGGAAGTCAAAACGGGGAACAAAGAAATGGCAAACCAATTGAACAAGTACTTTGGTTCGGTATTCACTAAGGAGGACACAAACAACCTTCCGGATATAAAAGGGGTCAGAGAGTCGAGTACGAAGGAGGAACTGAGGGAAATCCTTATTAGTTGGGAAATTATGTTGGGGAAATTGATGGGATTGAAGGCCGATAAATCCCCAGGGCCTGATGGACTGCATCCCAGAGTACTTAAGGAGGTGGCCTTGGAAATAGCGGATGCACTGAGAGTCATTTTCCAACCTTCCATAGACTCTGGATCAGTTCCTTTGGAGTGGAGGGTAGCCAATGTAACCCCACTTTTTAAAAAAGGAGGGAGAGATAAAACAGGGAATTATAGACCGGTCAGCCTGACATCGGTAGTGGGTAAAATGATGGAATCAATTATTAAGGTTGTCATAGCAGCGCATTTGGAAAGAGGAGACATAATAGGTCCAAGTTAGCATGGATTTGTGAAAGGGAAATCATGCTTGACAAATCTTCTGGAATTTTTTGAGGATGTTTCCAGTAAAGTGGACAAGGGAGAACCAGTTGATGTGGTGTATTTGGACTTTCAGAAGGCTTTCGACAAGGTCCCACACAAGAGATTAATGTGCAAAGTTAAAGCACATGGGATTGAGAACTGGTTGGCAGACAGGAAGCAAAGAGTAGGAGTAGATGGGTACTTTTCAGAATGGCAGATTAGTGGGGTACCGCAAGGTCCTGTTCTGGGGCCCCAACTGTTTACATTGTACATTAATGATTTAGACGAGGGGATTAAATATAGTATCTCCAAATTTGCGGATGACACTAAGTTGGGTGGTAGTGCGAGCTGCGAGGAGGATGCTATGAGGCTGCAGAGTGACTTAGATAGGTTAGGTGAGTGGGCAAATGCATGGCAGATGAAGTATAATGTGGATAAATGTGAGGTTATCCACTTTGGTGGTAAAAACAGAGAGACGGACTATTATCTGAATGGTGACAGATTAGGAAAAGGGGAGGTGCAACAAGACCTGGGTGTCATGGTACATCAGTCATTGAAGGTTGGCATGCAGGTACAGCAGGCGGTTAAGAAAGCAAATGGCATGTTGGCCTTCATAGCAAGGGGATTTGAGTACAGGGGCAGGGAGGTGTTACTACAGTTGTACAGGGCCTTGGTGAGGCCACACCTGGAGTATTGTGTACAGTTTTGGTCTCCTAACTTGAGGAAGGACATTCTTGCTATTGAGGGAGTGCAGCGAAGGTTCACCAGACTGATTCCCGGGATGGCGGGACTGACATATCAAGAAAGACTGGATAAACTGGGCTTGTATTCACTGGAGTTCAGAAGAATGAGAGGGGATCTCATAGAAACCTTTAAAATTCTGACAGGTTTAGACAGGTTAGATGCAGGAAGAATGTTCCCAATGTTGGGGAAGTCCAGAACCAGGGGTCACAGTCTGAGGATAAGGGGTAAGCCATTTAGGACCGAGATGAGAAACTTCTTCACCCAGAGAGTGGTGTGGAATTCTCTGCCACAGAAAGTTGTTGAGGCCAATTCACTAAGTATATTCAAAAAGGAGTTAGATGTAGTCCTTACTACTAGGGGGATCAAGGGGTATGGCGAGAAAGCAGGAATGGGATACTGAAGTTGCATGTTCAGCCATGAACTCATTGAATGGCGGTGCAGGCTCCAAGGGCCGAATGGCCTAGTCCTGCACCTATTTTCTATGTTTCTATGTTTCTATCTCTCTTATCTGGAAGGAAGAGAGCATGCTCGGGGATTTTAGAGGTGTCGTAATCGTGACCATCTTCAAGAAAGGGGACGAGTCCGATTGCGGTAATTACAGAAGAGTTTCCCTGCTGTCTGCCAGAGAAATTTATCGCAAAATCCTCCTCAATCGTCTCCTCCCAGTGGCTGAAGAGCTTCTCCCAGAGTCGCAATGTGGATTCTCCACTAAGAGGCACCAACGGACATGATTTTCACACGCGACAAATCTAAGAAAAATGTAGGATGCAGCGTCAACCTCTGTACATGGCCTTTTTTGACCTCACAAAGGCCTTCAACTCTGTCAACCGAGATGGATTATGCAGTGCCCTACTCAAATTCGGCTGCCCTCAAAAATGTGTCACCATTCTCCTCCTGCTTCACGACGACGTGCAAGCCGTGATCCTTACTAACAGATCCACCACAGATCAAATACAAGTGCAGACCGGGTCAAGCAAGGCTATGTCATTGCACCAACAATCTTCTCAATCTTTCTCACTACAATGCTTCATCTCACCTTTAACAAGCTTCCCACTGGAGTGGAGCTAAGCTATCGGACAAACGGGAAATTGTTCAATCTCCGTCACCTCCAGTCCAGAACCAAGGTTGTTCCAATCTCTGTATGCAGATGACGCTTGTGTTTGTGCGCCCTCGGAGGCCAAACTCCAAACCATCGTTGACACCTTCACTGAAGCATACGACAGACTGGGCCTTACATTAAACATCCGTAAGACAAAGGTTCTCTACCAACCTGCCCCCGCCACACAGAACTGCCCCCTGATTATCAAGATTCATGACAAGACCTTGGACAATATGGACCACTTTCCATACCTTGGGAGCCTCTGTCAGCGAAGGGAGACATTGATGATGAAATCCAACACTACCTTCACTCTGCCAGTGCATCCTTCGGTCTCCTGAGGAAGTGTGTGTTTGAAGACCAAGATCTCAAACCCAGCACCAAATTCATGGTCTACAGAGCAGTAGTGACACCCGCCCTCCTATCTGGTTCAGAAACATGGACAACGTACAGCAGGCACCTCAAAGCACTGGAGCAATACGACAAACGCTGCTTCCGCAAGATCCTGCAAATCCATTGGCAGGATAGGTGTACGAACGTCAGTGTTCTCTCTCAGTTCAACATCCTACCAGCATCGAGGCATTGCTCATGCTCAATCAGCTCCGACGGACAGGCCACATTATCTGCATGCCTGATGCAAAACAAGCACTCTATTCCAAGCTCAGTCACAGCAAGGTGAGTCCCAGGAGGACAGAGAAAATGCTTCAAGGACACCCTCAAAGTCTCCTTGAAAAAGTGCAACATCCCCAGCGACTCTTGGGAATCCCTGGCCCAAGACCGCTCAAAGTGCAGAAGCATTCGAGAAGGCGCCGAACACTGAGTTTCTTGGTCGGGAGCATGCGGAAGCCACGTACAAACAGCAGAAAGTACATACGACAAACCAAGCACCCCACCCACCCGTCCCTTCAACCACGCCTGCCCCACCTGTGACAGAGTCTGTCGATCCGCATTGGACTCATTAGTCACCTTAGAACTCATTAGTGTGGAAGCAAGTCATCCTCGACTCCAGGGGAATGCATAAGAAGAAGAACTATCTTTAACTTCTCTCGTTAGCCACTGTTGGATCATTTTTCCCATGGGGTTTTTATTCCTAAGGGAATGTATATTCGTTGCATATTAAAGTTTTTTAAAATGTTTGCCATTGCTCATCTACCGTCACATCTTTTAATCTAGTTTCCAAATCTATTTTAGCCAACTCGCCCCTCATGCTTTGTTCAGTTTTAAGACTCTAGTTTCGGACATAACTAAATCACTTTCAAACTCAATATAAAATTCTATCATATTATGATCCCTCTTCCTCAGAGACTCCGTTACTATAAGGTTATGAATTAACCCTGTCTCATTGCACAACTTTAGAACTAGAATAACTTGTTCTCTAGTTGGTTCCTGAACCAAATGATCTAGAAAATGATCTTGAATGCTTTCCATGAACTCATGCTTCACACTATTACTGCAAATTTGGTTTGCCCAGTCTATAAAGCTAGATCCCCCATGAATACTGTATGACCCTTGGTATATGCACCTCTAATATACTGATTTAAACTCTGCCTGACATTATGGCCTAACATCTGTCATCTGGAAAATGCTGGAGTCCATTATTAAGGAAGCAGTAGGACATTTAGAAAAGCATGATGCAATCAAGCAGAGTCAACATGGTTTTATGAAAGGGAAATCATGTTTGACAAATTTGCTGGAGTTCTCTGAGGATGTAATGAGCAGAGTGGATAAGGGGGAACCAGTGGATGTGGTGTAATTGGATTTCCTGAAGGCATTCGATAAGATGCCACATAAGAGGTTACTGCGCAAGATAACAATTCACAGGGTTAGGGGTAATATATTAGCATGGATAGAGGATTGGCTAACTAACAGAAAACTGAGAGATGGGATAAATTGGTCATTTTCCAGTTGTCAAACAGTAACTAGTGGGGTGCCGTAGGGTTTGGTGCTGGGGCCTCAACTATTTTCAATCTATATTAATGACTTGGATGAAGAGACTGAGTGTAATGTAGCCAAGTTTGCTGATAATACAAAGATGGGTGGGAGCAAATTGTGAGGAGGACACAAAAAATCTGCAAAGGGATATAGTCAGGCTAAGTGAGTGGGCAAAAATTTGGCAGATGGAGTATAATGTGGGAAAGTGTGAGGTTAGTATGAGGAAAATGCTGCAGTACAGAGGAATCTGGGGGTCCTTGTGCATGAAACACAAACAATTAATATGCAGGTACAGCACGCAATCAGGAAGGCAAATGGAATGTGACTTTCATTGCAAGGGGAATAGAGTATAAAAGTAGAGAAGTCATGCTACAACTATACAGGATATTGGTGAGGCCATACCTAGAGTACTATGTACTGTTTTGGTCTCCGTATTTACGGAAGGATACATTTGCATTGGAGGCTGTTCAGAGAAGGTTCACTAGGTTGATTCCAGAGATGAGGGGGTTGACTTATGAAAGTAGGTTGAGTAGGTTGGGCCTATACTCATTGTAGTTCAGAAGAATGAGAGGTGATCTTATCGAAACATATAAGATAATGAGGAGGCTCGACAAGGTGGATGCAGAGAGGATATATCCACTCATAGGGGAAATTAAAACTAAGGGACATAGTCTCAGAATTAGGAGCCGCCCATTTAAAACTGAGATGAGGAGGAATTTCTTCTCTCAGAGGGTTGTAAATCTATGGAATTCTCTGCCCCAGAGAGCTGTGGAGGCTGAGTCATTGAACATATTTAAGGCAGAGATGAGGGTTATGGGGAGCGAGCAGTGAAGTAGAACCGAGTCCATGATCAGACGAAAACTGAGGTGGGGTGGGAAATTTACTGGCTGATTAACGTTTGCGCTTTGTGGCGCAACGTTCGTCATTTGGCCCTGCGCCAGAGGCACAGCGCAAAGGGAGGCGTGCACTTTTGCAGCGCATAAACGGGATCCTTGCCAACGTTAGTGCGGGGCCGGGATTGCTGAGAGAGAGGCCTTGGGAGGGAAAAAAACAAATTACAAAAACGTTCAAAAAACATTGCTAACACCCTTACCACACAAATCGCTGCAAAAATATATAAAAAATAAAAACTTTAACTTACCTTTTTTACAGTTTATCCAAGTCACGACTGCCGACAGGGTTGGGTTTTCCCTGGCAGTCATTGGGAGATGCGTTTTGCGGCGTACAGATCGGGTGATTGACGAAACTTGTGCCGGTGTCGCAATGCGAGCCATTGGCACACCCGGCGCAGCTCTCCCCGGCAGTGCTTCTAAACGCTGCCGCAAAAACCGACCAGAGGATCACGCCCGGACGTAAAACAGCTGACCGCTCCATTTTTCGCCGTGGAGGGTCAAAAACTTTGTGAAAACCCGGTCGCAAACGACCCGCACATCCAGCCCGAAAACTACTGTTGGGACGAAAAACTTCTCCCAACAGTGTTTTCTGCCCCTTGTTGTTTCTTAGCTCCACCTAAAATGATTCTACATCTTGATTATCTTTATCCCATCCTTAAATCAGGGCTATCACCTCTCCTTTTCCATTTTTTGCCTATCTATTCTAAAAGTCAAGTATGCAAAAATATTTAGTTCCTAACCTTGGTCACTTTGCAACCACGTATCCATATGGGCTATTACATCCAAGCCATTTATTTCTATCTGTGCTATTAATTCATCGATTTTGTTGTGAATGCTTTGCGCATTCAGATGCTGTGCCTTTAGCTTTATATGTTTTTCTTTTTCTCCCCCAATGTCACTGTAGTCATTAATGCCCTATTACCTTTGTTAAGCTCTCGGTCCCTTCCTGCCAACTCTGCTTATTTTTACCCAAATCGCTACTCTGCCCTATAGCCTTGACATTACTTTTACCGCTTTTGAATTGACTCTTTCCTGAATCCTCCCAGCAGCCCCCGCACCCACCCCCCCTCCAATAATTTGAAACCCTATCTACCACCCGAGTTATTTGATTTGCCAGGACACTGGCCCTAGCCCAGTTTAAGTGGAGTCTGTCCCAATGGAACAGCTCCCTCTTTCCCCAGTACTGGAGGCAGAGCCCCATGAATCGAAACCCCTGCCTCCCACGCCACTCTTTCAGCCACACAATTAATCTCCTAATCTGTTTGTCCCTATGCCAATTTGCACGTGGCTCAGGTAACAATCCAGAGATTACCAGTTTGATTTTGTGTTTTAACTTTGACCCGAATTCCTCAAACGGTCTCAGCAGAAACTCATTCCTAGTTCAAACTATGTCGTTGGTTCCTATATGGACCACAACAACTGTATCCTACCCCTCTCCAACTGTGAGGCAATGTCCTTAACCCTGGCATCCGGCAGGAAACACCACCTTCGGGACTGTCAGTCACAGTTGCAGAGAACAGTATCTATCCCCCTAACGATACTGTTCCCTACCACTACCACATTCTTTATCACTTCATCCACTTGAATGACCTCCTATGTCACATACCATGGTCAGTTTGCTCATTCACCCTGCAGACTTTGCACTCATCCACACAGGCAGCAAGAACCTCGTACCCGTTTTTGATAACGGCAAAGGCCGATCCTACAGCACTGCAGCTGGGGTTCCCTTACCTGCCTGACCAGCAGTCACACCATCATGTCCCTAACCACTAACCAGACCTGTACTACTGCCTCACCGAAGGGGTGTGATGTCTCCTGGATCAAAATGTCCACGTAACTATCCCCCTCACTGATGCCACACAATGTCTGCACCTTGGACTCCAGCTCAACAACTCTAAGCTGAAGTTCCTCGAGATGCAGATGTGGCGGTCGGTGATCGCGATGCTCTCCATAAACTCCTACATGCTGTAGTTGCAGCACACCTCATGCACTGCCATCATCTTATAACCCGGTTTTATTTATTTAATTAAAGGTTGTGTTTAATCAACATATCCTATGCTTTTTAGTTTTAATTACTTCATCTAGTTTAAGTAGATTAAATTAAATATTCACCTGCAACTTACCCCACCGTCCCTCCTTGTGCTGTGATGTCACTTTGCAATTTTTTTTCTCCCAGCTGCTTGCAGATTCACAGCTGCTCAGCGCCTCTACTTCCTTTTTAAGCTGATGCTGCTCAGAGATTCTGCTCTTTTCAGCTTGCTCTTTTAAATCCTCTTAGGCTGAAAATTGTGCGAGAGCCATGAATCATGTGTGTCATGTATTCAACTGTCATTGTAACCCATGTATAAGCTGACCCAAGTTGTACACCTTGAGAACACTGACCACAGGGAGACACTCCTAACCTGGACTTTCAGGTATAAAAGGAGAAGCTCCATCCACTGTCTGTCTCTTGAGGTCTTGGTAATAAAGTTAACAGGTCACAGAGTGATCTTCTCTCAAGTATGGGCCTCGTGTGCATTTATACTGTATGGCAAGGACATATTATTGGCGACGAGAAACTGGGATTTAAACCACGTGAGCATGGCCACTAGTAGCACAGAAGAGAGGTACTGTGTTGGGACGACTTTATTGAGAGACTACAGCAAAGTTTTGTCACTAAGGAATGGTTGGGACAGGATTCGGCCGACAAACGCAGGGCTCATCTCCTGACGGTTTGTGGATCCAGAACGTACTTCCTGATGAAGGACCTTCTAGCGCCAGGGAAGCCGGCAGACAAGACTTTTGAAGAGCTCAGTAAGTTGATCGGGGAACACCTTAAACCGGCAAGCAGCATGCACATGGCGAGACACCGGTTTTACACGCACCGGCGGCGAGAAGGGCAAAGCGTTCCAGACTTCATGGCAGATCTCCGGCAACTGGCGAGCCTATGTAAGTTCCCAGATGCATGCAGAGCGGAGATGCTGCGAGACTTTTTTTTATTGAGGGCATCGGGCACACTAGGGTTTTCAGGAAACTGATCGAGACCAAAGACTTGACCTTGGAAGTGGCGGCTATGATAGCCCTGACAATTATCTCAGGGGAGGAAGAGACCAGAATGATTTATGGCAACAATCTTGGCTCAAATGCGGCAAACGACCAGGGAGTCAACATTGTTAACGCGGCACACAGTTCTCTAGGCAGACAAGGGCAATCGGACATGCCCCAGCATGTACTCGAACCCAAAGGGGGAATTCAACAGAGACGATGGCTAGCTGATCGACGATTCATGCAATGGACAATGCGGCCAGTAATGGGGTCATCAACACCTGTTAATGGTGCACTTAAGGACAGTTACAGAGATAGTCAGAGAAGATCAACTGGTAATGGACCTTTTGTTTCCGACAATAGGGCTTCAAGCTCATGCTGGAGGTGTGGAGGCAAACACCCAGTCAGAGCTTGCAGGTATCAGCAATATACCTGCAGAAACTGCAACATCAGCGGTCACTTGGCGTGTATGTGCAGAAAGCCTGCAGCCAGGTTGATGTACGAGGAGGACAGGCCCGATGTAGGCCCTAGGAGGCCAAATGAATACTGGGGGAAATCGCTGGAAGCTGAAGTTCAGAGAGTTCATGTGGAGCATATATACAGTTCATATACCAGGACGCCACCGATAATGATGAAAGTGCTCCTCAATGGCATCCCAGTACTAATGGAGCTGGACACAGGGGCCAGCCAGTCCCTGATGAGTATCAAATAGTTCGAAAGGTTGTGGGTGTCCAAGGCCAGGAGGCCAAAATTATTGCCAATTGATGCACAGCTACGGACATATACAAAGTAGACCATTCCGGTGCTAGGCAGCGCCACGGTAGTCGTAACCCACAAAGATTCGGAGAACAGGTTGCCACTCTGGATTGTCCCAGGGGATGGTCCCGCACTACTGGGGAGGAGTTGGCTTCCTGTCATGAACTGGAAATGGGGCAATGTCATTGCAATTTCTTCTGTGGAGCGAGTATCATGCTCACAGGTCCTGGACAAATTTGACTCGTTATTTCAACCCTTCATTGGCACTTTCATGGGGGCCAAGGTAGCGATTCACATAAACCCGGACGCCAGGCCAGTACACCACAAGGCCAGAGTGGTGCCGTACGTGATGCGGGAAAAGATAGAATGCGAATTGGACCGCCTGCTGAGGGAAGGCATCATCTCGCCAGTCGAATTCAGTGACTGGGTGAGCCCGATCGTGCCGGTGCTCAAGGCGGATGGGTCGGTCAGGATATGTGGCGATTACAAGGCCACCATCAATTGGGTGTCACTCCAAGACCAGTACCCGCTACCGAGAGCGGAAGACCTCTTTGCGACGCTATCCGGTGGCAAACTTTTTTCAAAATTGGACCTGACCTCAGCTTACATGACCCAGGAGCTGGCGAGTGAGTCGAAGAAGCTGACCACATCATGACACACAAGGGGTTGTTTGAGTATAACAGATGTCTGTTCGGGATTCGTTCGGCCGCCGCGATCTTTCAGCGAAATATGGAAAGCCTCCTCAAGTTGATTCCAAGGACGGTGGTTTTTCAAGACGACATCCTCATTACGGGTCGCGATACTGAAGAACACATCCACAACCTGGAGGAGGTGCTACACAGATTGGACTGGGTAGGGCTGCGACTAAAAAAGGCGGTGCGTCTTCTTAGCTCCAGAGGTAGAATTCCTGGGGAGGAGGGTAGCAGCAGACGGGATGAGACCTACTGCGTCCAAAACGGAAGCGATCCAGAGAGCACTCAGACCCCGCAACATGACGGAGCCGTGTTCGTTCCTGGGGCTCCTGAACTATTTTGGCAACTTTCTTCCCAAATTGAGCACACTGTTAGAGCCACTACACGTGGTCCTACGCAAAGATCGCGATTGGGTCTGGGGGGACAGCCAGGAAAGGGCTTTTGATGGAGCATAACAAATTGTGTGCTCTAACAAACTGGTAACATTATATGACCCGTGTAAGAAACTTGTTCTAACGTGCGATGCATCGTCCTATGGGGTCGGGTGTGTGTTGCAGCATGTGAATGCCAATGGTCAGTTACAGCCAGTAGCTTATGCCTCCAGAAGTCTGTCCCAGGTAGAAAGGGGCTACTGGATGGTAGAAAAGGAAGCGCTAGCATGTGTATATGCAGTAAAAAAATGCACCAGTATCTGTTTGGCAGGAAATTTGAGCTGGAGACAGATCACAAACCCCCAACATCCCTTTTGGTTTTCAAGGCCATAAATGCAAATGCATCGGCCCGCACTTACGTTAGCCACCTATGACTACACAATTCGGCACAGACCAGGCACTGAAAACTGTGCCGATGCACTCAGCAGGCTACCACTAGCCACCACTGAGGGGGTAGCTGAGCATGATGCTGAGATGGTCATGGCTGTTGAAGCTTTCAAAAGCGAAGGCTCACCTGTGACAGCCCGTCAGATTAAAGTCTGGACAAATAAAGACCCGCTACTGTCTTTAGTTAAGAAATGTGTCCTGAATGGGGACTGGGCAGCCACGTACGGGACATGCCCTGAGGAGTTTAAACCATTTCATAGGCGCAAGGATGAACTCTCGATTCAGGCCGGTTGCTTACTGTGGGGAAACCGAGTAGTCATGCCCCAGAAGGGCAGAGAGGTGTTTATCAGAGAACTTCACAATGAGCACCCAGGCATTGTCATGATGAAGGCAATTGCCAGGTCACACGTTTGGTGGCCAGGGATGGATGCAGACCTGGAACTTTGTGTTCGCAGGTGCAACACGTGTGCTCAGCTGGGCAACGCACCCAGGGAAGCCCCCCCCTTTAGCCCCTGGTCCTGGCCCGCCAAGCCATGGTCACGCATCCATGTGGACTATGCAGGTCCTTTCATGGGAAAAATGTTTTTGGTTGTAGTAGACGCCTACTCCAAATGGATTGAGTGTGCCATTTTAAATTCAAGCACATCCTCTGCCACGGTAGAAAGTCTACGGGGAATGTTTGTCGCCCATGGTCCACCGGACATCTTGGTCAGCGACAATGGCCCGTGCTTCACAAGCACTGAATTCCAGGACTTCATGGAAGGCAATGGAATCAACCATGTTAGAACAGCACCGTTCAAGCTGGCCTCAAATGGCCAGGCGGAACGAGCAGTGCAGATAATCAAACAGGTGATGCAGAGAATCCAAGGGGGTTCCCTACAAAGCTGCTTATCACGCCTCCTGTTGGCCAATAGATCCCGAACACACTCGCTCACAGGGGTTCCACCCGCAGAGGTGCTAATGAAAAGGACGCTCAAAACCAGGTTATCCCTTATACACCCTACTATGAAAGAAATTGTTGAGAGCAGGCGTCAGTCACAATGTGACTACCATGACAGGAATGCGAGGGCGTGATGTATTGATGTCAATGATCCTGTTTTTGTCCTCAACTACGCTGCAGGGCCCAAATGGCTTGCAGGCACTGTGATTGCCAAAGAGGGGAATAGGGTTTTGGTAGTTAAACTTACCAATGGACAAATCTGCTGCAAACACGTGGATCAAGCTAAAAAGAGGTTCAGCAACCCCATAGAAGCAGAGGAAAAACACGACGTAGAGTTTACTCCACCACAGGTGACCGAACACCGGAACCAAGTGGAGGAGCGCCCAGTCACTATGGGCAGACCGGACAGGCCTGAGGCACCACAAACAGCAGACACTCAGGCCAGCACCCAACAACCGGAGCCCCAACTCAGGCGATCTACAAGGGAGTGTAAACCACCAGAGAGACTTAACCTGTGATCCCAATAAGACTTTGGGGAGGAGGTGATGTCATGTATTCAACTGTCATTGTAACCCATGTATAAGCTGACCTAAGTTGTATACCTTGAGAACACTGACCACAGGGGGCGAACTTGTGGGTGACACTCCTAACCTGGACTTTTTGGTATAAAAGTGAAGCTCCACCCACCGTCTGTCTCTTGAGGTCTTGGTAATAAAGGTAACAGGTCACAGAGTGATCTTCTCTCAAGTATGGGCCTCGTGTGCATTTATACTGTATAGTAAGGACATATTAATGTGTCTATCAGCTGACCAAAGGCCCAGCTATGCCATTCATTTTCAGTCTCAATTGCTGCAGTGAGAAAACTAGCGTAAATCCAGGAAATTTGCAATCGACTTTCTTAAAGGAGCAACATTTCAGTTTAGGTGGAGCACCACAAAAGCCTCAGATTATGGAGCAGCAAGAAGAGTAGTGTAACTCACTTACATCAAGTTCCTATGTCTTTTGCTCCAAAAAAAACCAAACCTAAAATCGTAGATATGCCATTGCAGGAAATTCTAGGCCATCAAGTCAAAGCAATAGACTTACTACACAAAATATTGTTATTCAACTCGCATGGTGAACGGTTAGTTTAAAAAAAGTTCTCAGACTGCAGGGTACTCAGATGATAGACTACGTATGGCCATGCACTGCTTAGCACCACTTTTGTGTTCTCACAGATAACTTGTTTGTTAGACATACAAATTGCAGAATCCATTGCTAAAGGGATGCAAGAGTCCAAGACTTGTTTGGTGGGGCAAGTTCTGAAACACTTGAAGAACTGTTGCAACAAATATCAATGAATATTTTATGCGGAAATATGCCTGCAACAGTCCACAAAGCCATGTTTGGAGGAGTCAGGGATCGGCTGAAACCACAGCTCATGACCCTATTACACAAGAAATATCAGTACACGAGTCATCTTCTCCTCCTTAGGCAGTCCCTCAGAATCGAGGATGACTTGCTTCCACACCAGTTCTTAGGTGACTGATGAGTCCAATGCAGGGCCTACAGTCTGTATCACAGGTGGGGCAAATGATGGTTGGATGGTGGGGAGCTTGGGTTGTCGTGCGCTCCTTCCACTGTTTGCGCTTGGCTTCCGCATGCTCCCGGCGAAGAAATCCGAGGTGTTAGGCGCCTTCCCGGATGCTTCGCCTCCATTTTGAGCGGTCTTGGGCCAGGGATTCCCAGGTGTCGGTGGGCATGTTGCACCTTTTCAAGGAGGCTTTGAGGAGGTCCTTAAAGCGTTTCTTCTGCCCACCTGGGGCTCGCTTGCCGTGTCGGAGCTCCGAGTAGTGCGCTTGTTTTGGGAGTCTAGTATCGGGCATACGGAAATGTGGCCCGTCCATCGGAGCTGATCGAGCGTGGTCAATGCTTCGATGTTGGCCGGAGCAAGAACACTGACGTTGGTGCACCTATCCAGCCAATGGATTTGCAGGATCTTGCGGAGGCAGCGTTGATGGTACTTCTCCAGTGCTTTGAGGTGCCTGCTGTACATAATCCATGTATCTGAAGCATATAAGAGAGTGGGTAGCAATACTGCTCTGTAGACCATGAACTTGGTGCCGGGTTTGAGGTCCTGGTCTTCAAACACCCTCTTCCTCAGGCGACCGAAGATTGCACAGGCACACTGATGGCGGTGTTGGACTTCGTCATTGACATGTGCCCTAGTTGACAGTAGGCTCCCGAGGTATGGAAAATGGTCCACATTGTCCAAGGTCTCGTCATGGATCTTGATAATTGGGAAGCATTACTGTGTGGCAGGGGCTGGTTGGGAGAGAACCTTGGTCTTACGGATGCATAAAAGTGTTACACAAGAAATACAGCCCCTCGAGCCTGCTCCGCCATTCAATAAGATCATGGCTGATCTGATGATGGACTCAGCTCCACTTCCCTGCCCGCTCCCCATAACCTCTTATCGTTTAAGAAACTGTCTATTTCTGTCTTAAATTTATTCAATGTCCCAGCTTCCACAGCTCTCTGAGGCAGCGAATTCCACAGATTTACAACCCTCAGAAGAAATTTCTCCTGATCTCCATTTTAAATGGGCGGCCCCTCATTCTAAGATCATGCCTTCTAGTTCTAGTCTCCCCGATCAGTGGAAATATCCTCTCTGCATCTGTGATGTCCCTGCACCTTACTACAAATTCACATGACCTTTTTCTTATTCCCAGGACCAAGGAGTGCTGACCCTGGGTGGGACCTTCCCTTTTATACCTGGAAACTCAAGTGAGGACTGTTTCCCACAAGTTCACCCCCTGTGGTCAGGGTGCGCATTTCTAGGGTATATGTACAGTGTACAGGAGTTGCATGAAGGTTAAAGTTACATGAAGAGTACCGTTGCATGATGCTTACATACATGACATCACCTCCCCCCCTGATGTCTTTTTGTGTCAAAGGTTAAATCTTTCAGGTGGTCGACGCTCTCTCGTGGACCGCCGCAGTTATGGCTCTGGTGGCTGAGCCTTGGCATGCGTCTCTGTCACCTGAGGTGATTCCGGCCTGTCCGGGCTGGCCGTAGGGACTGTGCATGCTGTGGACTGTCCTTGTTGCTCGTCCACTGGCAGTGGTGTGGGTGACATCTCATGCTCTTCTTCAGGTTCCTCAGTGTCTATGCTGAACCTTTTCTTTACTTGGTCCAAGTGTTTGCAGCATTTCTGCCCATTGTTTAGTCTGACTACTATGACCCTATTCCCTTCTTTGCCAATTACTGTGCCCTCAAGCCACTTGGGTCCCAAAGCATGGTTAAGAACAAATACCGGGTCATCCATTTCTATACACCTCCCCTTTGAGTTTCGATCATGGAACTCTGTTTGGGACTGGCGCTTGTCCTCAACAATGTCTGCCAGGTCTGGGTGAATGTGGAACAGCCGCATTTTAAGCGTGCGTTTCATGAGCAGTGAACGAGTGCTGACAGGACCTGTAGGCCAACAGGAGGCGCGATAGGCGATACTGAAGGAAGGGTCCTTGGATGCGTAGCATGCCCTGTTTTATGACTTGGACTGTGCGTTCTGCCTGGCCATTGGAAGCTGGCTTGAACAGCGCTGTCCGGACGTGTTTCATACCATTGCCCGACATAAACTCCTGGAACTCATGGTGAAACACGGGCCATTGTCGTTGACCAGGATGTCCGGCAAGCCGTGGGTCGCAAAAACCGTATGCAGACTCTCCACGGTGATGGATGTCGTGCACGAGTTTAATATGATGCACTCGAACCATTTTGAGTATGCATCGACAACGATCAGGAACATTTTCCCCATGAACGGGCCCGCAAAGTCTACGTGAATACGTGACCATGGCCTGGTGGGCCAGGGCAACGGGCTGAGTGGGGCCTCCCTGGAGGCATTGCCCAGCTGGGCACACGTCGTGCACCTGCGAACCCAGTGTTCCAGGTCTCAGTCAATCCCCGGCCACCATACATGTGACCGAGCAACGGCCTTCATTAACACGATGCCGGGGGCTCGCTGTAGAGTTCCCTGATGAACACTTCCCTTCCTTTCTGGGGCATGACTACCCAGCTGCCCCATAGCAGGCAGTTGGCTTGGATGGAGAGCTCATCCATCCGTCTCTCAAACAGTCTGACCTCCTCAGGGCACGCCCTGTGTGCGGGCGCCCAATCCCAAGTCAAAACACATTTCTTTATCATGGATTGGAGGGGGTCTCTGTTGGTCCAGAGTTTGATCTGGCGGGCCGTGTTGGGAGAGCCTGTGGTGTCAAAAACCTCAACGGCCATGACCATCTCAGCGCTCTGCTCCGACGCCCCCTCGGTGGTGGCCAGTGGGAGCCTGCTGAGCGCGTCAGCGCAATTTTCGGTGCCTGGCCGGAGCCGTATGATGTAGTCATACGCAGCCAGCGTGAGAGCCCATCACTGTATGCGGGCTGACGCATTGGCATTGACAGCCTTGCTGTCGGACAACAGGGATGTTAACGGCTTATGGTCTGTTTCTAGCTCGAACCGTCTACCGAAAAGGTACTGGTGCTTCTTTTTCACACCGTAAACACAAGCGAGTGCTTCCTTTTCGACCATGCCGTACCCACGCTCTGCCTGGGAGAGCGACCTGGAGGCATAAGCCACTGGTTGGAGTTGGCCATCACCATTACCCTGCTGACGCACACCCAACCCCATAGGATGATGCATCACATGATAAACAAGGGTCATACAAAGTCAACAGTTTGTTAGAATATAGCAGGTTCCTCGCCTTATTGAAAGCTCATTCTTGACAGTCCCCCCAAATCCATTCACAACCTTTACACAGGAGCATGTGTAACGGCTCCAACAATGTGCTTAAGTTCGGCAGAAAGTTCCCGAAATAGTTCAAAAGTCCCAGAAATGATCGCAACTCCGACGTGTTGCCAGGCCTGGGCGCCCGGCGGATCGCCTCCGTTTTTGATTCAGTGGGCTGGATCCCGTCTGCGGCAACCCTTCTGCCTAAAAACTCGACCTCTGGGGCCAAAAACACACACTTGGCCTTTTTCAGCCGCAAGCCTACCCGATCCAGTCGGCATAGCACCTCCTCCAGGTTGTCGAGGTGTTCCTCGGTGTCTCGACCCGTTATAAGGATGTCGTCTTGGAATACGATTGTTCCAGGAATTGATTTGAGCAAGCTTTCCATGTTTCTCTGAAAGATAGCTGCTGCCGAACGAATGCCAAATGGACACCTGTTGTCGATAAATAATCCCTTGTGCGTCGTGATGGTGGTCAGAAGCTTGGATTCTTCAGCCAGTTCCTGAGTCATGTAGGCCGAAGTGAGGTCCAGCTTTGTGAACAGCTTGCCACCTGCTAGCGTGGCAAAAAGGTCCTCCGCTCTCGGGAGCGGGTATTGGTCTTGCAGCGACACTCGGTTGATGATGGCTTTGTAGTCGCCACAAATCCTAACCGAGCCATCTTTAAGGACAGGAACGATGGGACTTGCCCAGGCGCAGAATTCAATGGCCAAAATTATGCCCTCTATGAGCAGCCTGTCCAATTCACTTTCAATTTTCTCACTCATCACTTACGGCACCGCTCTGGCTTTGTGGTGCACTAGTCTGGCGCCCGGAGTGATGTGTATCACTACTTTGGTGCCTTTGAACGTTCCGACACCGGGTTGAAACAGTGACCCGAATTTTTGTAGGACCTGTGAGCATGAACTTTGCTCCACAGGCGTGCACATCCCCCCATTTCCAATTCATCTTGGCTAGCCAACTCCTCCCCAAGAGCGCGAAGCCATTTCCTGGGACGATCCAGAGTGGCAGCCGGTTCTGTGATCCTTATGTGTTACCACCAAGTTTGCACTGCCTAGCACTGGGATGATCTCTTTGGTGTATGTCCGTAGCTGCGTGTCAATGCGTTCCAGTTTGGGCCTGCTAGCTCTATATGGCCATAGTCTCTCAATATGTTGGCCGCTCATAAGTGACTGGCTAGCTCCTGTATCCCGCTCCATGCGCACCGGGATGCCATTCAATAAGGCTTTCATCATCATGGGTGGCGTTTTAGTGTATGAGCTGTGGACATCAGCCACATGAACTCGCTGAACTTCAGCATCCATGGATTTTCCCCAGGCATCATAATGCAGCTTTTCGCAGTATGTCTACCCACGCACCTCCAGCATTGGCCGAGATTGTTGTTAACAAAAGGACTGTTACCAGGCATTCCTCTCTGATTGCCCATTTGGTTGTTTCTGAGCACTCTGATGGTGGGTGATAATGATCCCATCGCGGGACGCATTGTTCCTCGTGATGGCGTGAATTGCCGATCCCCTTTCCATTGTTCCTGTTGCGGGCCCACCCTAGAGTCTGTTGCTGCCTGGGCGGTTTCGAAATGCCCTTGCCTGTTTACGGGGTCCCAAGCCGTGTTCACCATGTTAATTCCCTGGTCCATCACCACGTTGGGACCAGGGCTGCGCACGTAAATTAGCTTGGTCTCCCCTCTTCCCCTGCCATGAAGGTCTGAGCTATCAACGCCACCCCTTCTAAAGTCAAGTCCTTGGTCTCTATGAGCTTCCTGAAAATCCCAGCATGATTAATGCCCTCAATGAAGAAATCCCTTAACATCTCCCCCCTGCAGGAGTCTGTGAACTTAGAGACTGACCAAGCGCCGCAGGTCCGAAACGAAGTCAGAGATGTTTTGTCCCTCCCGACGCCGGTGTGTGTAGAACCAGTGCCGGGCCATGTGTACACTACTCGCCGGCTTGAGATGCTCACTGATCAGCTGGCTGAGCTCTTCAAAGGACTTGTCCACTGGCTTTTGGGGTGCGAGCAGGTCTTTCATCATCGCATGTGTCTGTGGTCCGCAGCTGGTCAGTAGATGCGCCCTCCGCTTGTTAGCCGCTGCCGCTCCCAGCCAGTCCTTTGTGACAAAGCTCTGCTGGAGTCTCTCCACGAAGTCGTCCCAGTCCTCACCCAGTCCTCTGTGCTACCAGTGGCCATCCTCGTGGTTCGTTGATTCCCGTTTCTCGTCGCCAAATGTGGTATCCCTGCATCTTACTGCAAATTCACACGAGGCATGTACTGCAGACACAGTCACTACATGACCTTAACCTTTATTCCCAGGACCAAGGAGTGCTGATCCTGGGTGGGACCTCCCCTTTTACACCTGGAAACCCAGGTGATGAGTGTCTCCCACAAGTTCATCCGCTATGGTCAGGGTGTGCATTTCTAGGGTATAAGTACAGTGTACAGGAGTTGCATGAAGGTTACAGTTACATGAAGAGTACCGTTGCATGATGGTTACATACATGACAGCATCCACCTTGTCAAGCCCCCTCATAATCTTATACGTTTCGATAAGATCGCCTCTCATTCTTCTGAATTCCAATGAGTAGAGGCCCAACCTAAACCTTTCCTCATGTCAACCCCCTCATCTCCGGAATCAACCCAGTGCACCTTCTCTGAACTGCCTCCAAAGCAAGTATATCCTTTTGTAAATATGGAAACCAAAACTGCACGCAGTATTCCAGGTGTGGCTTCACCAATACCCTGTATAGTTGTTGCATGACTTCTCTGCCTTTATACTCCATCCCCTTTGCAATAAAGGCCAAGATTGCATTGGCCTTCCTGATCACTTGCTGTACCTGCATACTATCCTTTTGTGTTTCATGCACAAGTACCCCCAGGTCTCATTGTACTGCAGCACTTTGCAATCTTTCTCCATTTAAATAATAACGCGTTTTGATTTTTTTCTGCCTAAGTACATGGCCTCACACTTTCCAACATTATACTTCATCTGCCAAATTTTTGCCCACTCACTTAGCCTGTCTATGTCCTTTTGCAGATTTTTTGTGGCCTCTTCACACATTGCTTTTCCTCCCATCGTTGTATCAGCAGCAAACTTGGCTACATTACACTCGGTCCGTTCTTCCAAGTCGTTAATATAGATTGTAAATAGTTGGGGTCCCAGCACTGATCCCTGCGGCACACCACTAGTTACTGATTGCCAACCCGAGAATGAACTATTTATCCCAATTCTCTGTTTTTTGTTAGTTAGCCAATTCTCTATCCATACTAATATATTACCCCCAACTCCGTGAACTTTTATCTTGTGCAGTAACCTTTTATGTGGCACCTTGTCAATGCCTTCTGGAAGTCCAAATACACCACATCCACTGGTTCCCCTTTATCCACCCTGTTTGTTACATCCTTAAAAAATTCCAGCAAATTTATCAAACATGATTTCCCCTTCATAAATCCATGCTGACTCTGCCTGACCGAATTTTGCTTTTCCAAATGTCCTGTTACTGCTTCTTTAATAATAGACTCCAACATTTTCCCAACCACAGACTTAGGTTAACTGGTCTATAGTTTCCTGCTTTTTGTCTGCCTCCTTTTTTGAATAGGGGCGTTACATTTGCAGTTTTCCAATCTGCTGGGACCTTCCAAGAATCCAGGGAATTTCGTAAATTACAACCAATGCATCCACAATCCCTGCTGGTACTTCTGTTAAGACCCTAAGATGCAAGCCATCAGGTCCAGGGGATTTATCTGCCTTTAGTCCCATTATCTTACTGAGAACCCCTTCCTTAGTGATTGTGATTGTGTTAAGTTTCTCCCCCACCCCGCCCCCTCATAGCCCCTTGACTATCCATTGTTGGAATATTGTTAGTGTCCTCTACCGTAAAGACTGTTACAAAATATTTCTTCAGAGTTTCTGCCATCTCTCTGTTCCCCATTACTAATTCCCCAGTCTCGTCCTCGAAGGGACCAACATTTACTTGAGCCACTCTTTTCCTTTTTATGTACCTCTAGAAACTCTTGCTATATGCTTACTGCAAGGCCCATACTTTCATACCTTCGGTGAAGGTGTTGACGATAGTTTGGAGTTCCACCTCCGAGTGCGCGCAAATGCAAGTGTCGTCTGCATACTGTAATTCAATGACAGAGGATGGAACGACCTTGGATCTGGACTGGAGCGATGGAGGTTGAACAGTTTCCAGTTTGTTCTGTAGATTAGCTCCACTCCAGCAGGGGGCTTACTGAGGAGGAGATGGAGCGTTGAAGCAAGGAAGATCGTTGGTGCGGTGACACAGCCTTGCTTGACCCTGGTCCGCCCTTGTATTGGGTCTGTGGTGGATCCGTTGGTCAGGATCACAGCTTGCATGTCATTGTGAAGCAGGTGGAGGATCGTGACAAACTTTTGAGGGCAGCTGAATTTGAGGGCGACACTCCATAATCTCTCATAGGCGACAGTGTCGAAGGTCTTTGTGAGGTCAAACTTGACCATGTACAGAGGCTGGTGCAGCTCCCTGCATTTTTCTTAAATTTGATACGCGGTGAAAATCATGTCCATTTTGCCCCTAAGTGGGCGGAATCCCATTGTGACTCTGGAAGCTCTTCAGCCACTGGAAGAAGGCAACTGAGGAGGATTCTTGTGATGACTTTCCCTGTAGCAGTCAGCAGGGAAACTCCTCTGTAATTACCGCAATCGGACTGGTCACCTTTCTTAAAGACGGTCACGATTACAGCATCTCTAAGATCCCCTGGCATGCTCTCCTCCTTCCAAATAAGAGAAATGAGTTAATGGATTCGCGCCAATTGTGCTTCTCCGACATGCTTTAGTGCTTCGGCGTGGATTCCACCTGCTCCTGAGGTATTGTTGTTCTTCAGCTGTCGGATGGCCTTCTCAATCTCATGCCGGGCTGGGGTTGTGCCGAGGTGGTGGCGGGTAGCATGCTCTGCATTGGAGTCGAGGGCACTCGCGTGGAAGACAGAGTCTCAGTTAAGAAGATCTTCGAGGTGCTCCTTCCAGCGGGCACTGACTGCCTCGCTGTCCTTGATGAGTATCTCTCCGTTCTGGTCCTCAGTGGGGTAAGACCTTGGGTGCTTGGACCGTAGGTGGTCTTGACTGCACTAAAGAATCCATGCACGTCGTGGTTGTCGGCTAGTTGCTGGATCTCCAGCGCTTTTCCCACCCACCATTTGTTCTTTAGGTCGCGAGTTTTATGTTGGACCACGGCCTTCAGACATCCATAGAGCTGCTTTCTTGCTCTCTAGTTGTGTTGCTGTTTCCTTGCGCTTGTGGCTTATCAGCTCCTGGATATCCTGGTCGTTCTCTTCGAACCAGTCTTGATGTTTCCTGGTGGAGTGACCAAGCGTCTCTTCACAGGCGAGAATTATGGAGGCCTTGAGAGCAGACAAGGCGCTGTGGACACTGGAAGTCGTCGGGTTGGTTGTGAAGCGCAGACTGAATAGGGCTTTCTTAGCAGGGTGTTTTGAGTGCTCTAGCGTTGATTTACCTGCGGCAGAGTTTCTGTTCTCGCCAGTTTTGGGGCTACATTGATGGAAATGGCCAAGCGGATTAGGTGGTGGTCAGTCCAGCAGTCGCAGCTCCAGTCATGGCAAGGATGATGCGGACGTCCTTGCGGTCCCTTGCTCGGACGATGACATAGTCTAGCAGATGCCAGTGCTTGGAGCGAGTGTGTTGCCATGAGGCCTTGTACTTGTCTCTCTGACAATCATGTACATAAACTGATGGTTAATTGTAGAGCAAATTTTTGGTGTCCTCAAAAGAGCACTGTAGGAAAATTGATCAGTTAAAGAGTACTTTGCAGTATGAAGCACTCAAGTGTTAAATAAAGAGAATTGCATGTGCCAAAGTGGCTATAGGCATCACAGAACTGCCACTTTCAAACACTCAACCATTCAATATTGCATGACATAAAGCTAAGTCCATCTGAAAAAGATGGAATCCTGGAATCCAACCAGCAAATATTTTTATCAATTACATTCCAATCAACAAATGGGCCAGATGCACATTATTTGACATTAAAAAAAATGCACGTATCTCTTGAAATTATCTGATGGTAATACTACAACTACTAGATAAAGTCACCTGCTATTGGGAATGTGCATATTAGTGTGGAGGATCAGTGACGCTTCATAAGATTGACATATAAGGGAAAGCAATATCAACCATTGCCATAGGCAGAAAGCTCAGTGGTCTTGTGGTCCCACTTGTGAAAATATACGGCTTCAGTTTTCCACAACAAGTTTTCTTCTATGATGTGCTACAGCTGCTCCAGTCAGCCATCAAATGGTTGAGGACAGACCAGAAACATGCGCAAACTATTAAAAGCATCCCTTATGAGTGCCTCCAATTATTCTTTAAGAACTGCTGTCATGAATTTAGAGCTGCTTGGAGAGTTGACTCCATACCCGCAAAAGAATGGCATTTGCAACTGGTGTCTGAAATGTCTAAATCAGAAACTCTTTCTTACTTTTTCCTTCCATCATAAGGTTTTATTGTTGTATTCAGTGCTCCTGTTCAGCATGCAATTGAGGGGAAATTGTTCTTACTTTTCAACATTTGATCCTTTACACTGAACAGTTGACTGATAGCACTATGGATATCATTGTTACACCAGCACCCTTACTATGAAGATAGGCAGATTGACCTCCATACCACCTGATCTGCTGCTGCTGTCCTTATCCCATGAAGACTGCAACAGACTATGACTATGTCAAACGAGCCTTTAACCAGTGTAAACGCCAGGTAAATTACCATATGTGGGTGCAGGTGCCTCAGTCTTTATGCTGTTGCTTACAGTAAATGTTTATGGTTTGTGTTGCTTCTGTCGCAATTTGTTGAGAGTAGTTTTGGAGTCAAGTTGGTTTGGCTTCACCAGGAATAACATTTTCCTTACTTTTAAATGAGAGAAACATCTTTCCACGCATTCCTGTATGAAATGAGTATGTGACATATGTGTTTGCAACTATAAAATAAATAATAACAAGCCTCAATTTGAAAAGCAACCAATGAGTAGCATTGAAACATCACATTTTTTTCATTAAGTTACAAAAAATAACTAAATTTAGATTTTTAGAACTCTTTGTAAAAATGAAGAGAAACAAGAACAAAGTCAGCATGTCATGTTAACTGGGGAAAATCCACACATTTATATAGTTCTCACAGACTTGAGAAAAACTCAATCCACATCTAATTCTATCCTCGAGTTTAAGAAATGATTACTCACGATTTCTGCAGGTAGGTGCTGGTGGCACAAATATGCTATGTTCACCACATGTAATTATACTACTGCCAACTATTTCAAAACCGTCATTACAGCTGAAGCTAATTGTATCCCTGTACATGTATGTAGGTCCAAATCCTGCTACTATTCGACCATTTTCAGGCATTGCAGGACGATAACACCTAACAACTGAGAAAAAAACAAAGCATTAGTCTTCACAAAATAGCTGACTTTACTTCAGGCACTTGAAGGTTCATCTTAACCGCTGCCTGATAAAATGGATTTCAAGCAGTCAGCAGAAAAAAAGTTTTGTGCTGGTTAAGGTCTTACTAAAGGCAAGGCAACTTCTGAACAACTATGTAGAGTGATGTAAACAAAAGGTATTTCTGAACTCCATAAAATGAGGAAAATGGTCACTTGGTAACTCCAACTCCTCCATTTTGAATTCCCCTGATGTTTGACCTTGTTCCAAATGTTTATTGTCTTTTGAGTGAACAAATCTTTCAAGTTTTATTTTTATTTTCACTAACTTCAATTTATATCCTCTGTCCTAACATGTCTAACTTTGCTTGAATATTTGAATTCATCTCATTCATGCCAACTAATAATATTCCACAATGAGATGCCTCAAATCTTTCTTTCCTCCAGACTGTAAAGTTTAAAGTTTCTTTTCCCTTTCAACATAGCTAATTTTATTTACATTTAGATCTAGTCTGTTATAGCCTCACTAATATAACTTCTGTTGTATTGCAATGCATCGACACTATAATGTCCCTATTCTTATTAGGAGGCTTTTTTTCACACAATGATCAATACATGGAATAAACTCCTGGATAGATCAGTGAATAATTTAACAACTGGATGCTACAATGCTGGAAGGACTTTAGGGTCTTTCTGGATGGATGATGATCTAAATGGCCTTCTTCATCTGTGATTATCTTGTGTATCTATATGTTTGTTTCCATTACTTCGCCGCATGGAAGAATCAATGTACCTCACAAAATAGGGTCAGCGGTTAAATCAACAAAATTGTGGCGTGTAACAGTTTTATAAAACTTAGTATTTATGAAAGCAAAAATGTATCTGCTGCTAATACTCCAGCCCCAGACAACCAAAGCCAAAACATGATTGCATTTCTACTCTGTTGGAGGATCAAAAGGCTTTCAATGGTGCTTTTCACTCTATCTCCACAAATACTTTATTGTTCATCGTCTATATACAATCAAGAACAGCCTTCATTTCAATGACAACCTGTGCAATTATCAGCTGAATACATCACCATCACCTTAGCATGCAAGACATAATGTTGTGAACTCGGATTCCTCTATACATCACTATCATAGCAATTGCAAAGGTTGTGCACATAAGAATTGACAAACCAAGCAAATGGAGGAGGGAGCCATGAAAAGTTGGCCTGGAATAATGATTGGGCTGAAAGTTACCTCAACAACACGTTTAATGCAGTACAATGCCACAATAGGCTTCACAGGAGCGTTATCAAACTAAATTTGACACCGATCCACATAAGGAGATGTTAGGGCAGATGACAAATGCTTGGTCAAAGAGTTGGTTTTAAGGAATGTCTTGAAGGAGGAAAGAGAGGGAGAGAGGTTTAGGGCAGGAATTCCAGAGATTAAGGCTTCGACAGTTGAAGGCAAGGCCACCAATTGTGGAGCGGTTAAATTCGGGGATGAGTAAGAGGCCAGAATTAGAGGAGCACAGATATCTCAGAGGGTTGTAGGGCTGAAGGAGGTTGGGAAGATAGGGAGGGGCGACACCACAGAGGGATTTGAAAACAAGGATGATAATTTGAAAATCGAGGCATTGCTTAAGCGGGAGCCAATGTACGGCAGCAAGCACAAGGATGAAAGGAGACCGGGACTTGGTGCGAGTTCGGACACGTGCAGCAGAGTTTTGCATGACCTCAAATTTATGGAGGGTGGAAGATGGGAGGCCGGCGAGGAGTGTGTTAGAATAGTCAAATCTAAAGGCACGAATGTGGGTTTCAGCAGCAAATCAGCTGAGGTTGGGGCAGAGTCCGGCAATATTACATAGGTGAAAATAAGTGGTCTTCTCTACCAGATGTAACAATCTTACATGAATTAGTTCAGACAGGTTTTTAACTTAGTCCCTACTGAACATGGGACACAGTATGATTATGTTACTCAGGGACATTATGAGATTGGCTGGGAAGTGAAAGTTCAGATTTGTGTAGCAGAGGAGCTCTTCTGAAGATGAGGCTGCGGTACATCCTTCCGCACCTTAAATTAGAAAAGTGCTTTAGCACTAACACAAATGGCTTAGCAAGCCAGGAAAGGGGCACCCAGAGTCTCGCGCGCAGCACTCCAGCTTTGTACAGGCAAAGGAGGTCCTCTACTCATAGAGGCCAAGAGACCTTCCAGAAAGAACGATGTGGGACCACATCAATGAGGCCATTACTGCCAGCAAAATCGTCCCCGCGACTTGGCTCCAGTGCCCAAATAAGCTTCATGACCTCAGACCACTTTTCAAGGTCAATGAATGCATCTTCAAAATCCATGTCCTACCAACTGCATCACGTGCCTCTCATACTTTTCAATGCACGACTCCCCTTGCCCCTCACTCACCTACCAACAATCTATACCGATCACTAGGCACATCTCCCATTCAAAGATTCATCTTTTTAAATTGTTAGTGTGTGAAGAGAGAAGGTAGGAGATATTTACGCAAAGGGTTTAAGTATTCAAGGCAGAGACTATTTCAGTTTTTAAGGGAAAAACTGGATTAATATTTGAATCAGATTATGATGCAGGGCAGATAGCAAGGCTGGAAAACTTGGAGGAGATGACGCGGCCCTTCTAGTCAGGGGCAAGGCTGAGCCCTTGGCTAGCGGCAGGGCTGAAAGAATACAAAATGCTGGTATCCCCATTCGTTATCCTCCTTCTCACATGCACCTCTTGCTTTCCCTCCCTCTCCTCACTACAACTCCAGGAGGAGGAGAAACACAGTCACTCGATTTCACACTCCCAGCCACCAGCTCCTCAAGGTCGACCAACAAGATCATTTGCAGTGTCCCCCACTGAAAGGCAACAGCCTTCCACCAGCCATGCTGCAGCCACTGGGGTCGCACTGCGTGATATCCATAGGATAGGCAAAGGCACACACAAGACAGTCACTAAGAGAATGCATAAGGGTGATGAGTTGATTACGATGTCATATTGGATGGATAGATGTATAAAGTTGGATTGAAAAGTTTGCTATGTGATGGCTTTTATTTCAGCATGTGGCCAAGAGGATGCTGAGATGGTCAATAACAGAGGGAAGGTAAGCTGTGGGACAAAGGTTGAAAGGGGAATTAGGGTTGAGGTCACTGGTACGGCAGCATTGCCTGACTTGCTGAGTATTTGCAGCATTTTCTGTCTTCTCAGAAACCTTTCTTTACAAACCGAGGCCTTGCAAGCATCCAGCAGCACTCCCTGCACACTTGAAAAAAACATTTGACGTGTATTGCAGCAAGCCACTACTTCAATAAATTTTTTAAAAATCCAGTCCAAAAACTTAAATGCAAAATGACATGCGAGTCCCTTTAAGAGGTGCTGACTGTACCTCTGTCAGTCTGCTGAATGTTGGATTTTCACGGTGAGGTTAGGACCCAGTGCTGAACTCAGCGCTAAGGTCCAAGTTCGTCGAGGTGATAAGTCAGAGTGTAACGTCACCCTCTCCCAAACATGCATTCCCTTTAACTAACAGCTCTGCCGGCCCTCGCAAAATAGCGGACACCAAGGGACCCACCACCAGCTGACGAATGAGTGCCAGCCGCCGTGTTTTCACAAAATTATGCCGGTAACAGGTAGCGTAAAATACACTCATTTTTAGCCTTTAGTGTTGTCCTTGATATAACTCAAGTTTTTTCTCGTATTCCCTTTTTGCAGCTGTAACTGCTTTCGATGTATCCCAACTGCAGAATAAGGCAACTCTTGGGAATGGGAGAATCATACTATCAGAAATGTTACTAATTTTAAATTTAAAAAAGCTGTCTCTGAGCCTGAAAAGCTTGCGATATACAAAAACACCAAATATAAAGCAAGAAAAATATAACATTCCACTCCAAACCACTCTTTCATTTTTGGATGATATTGCAAAAACTTGCATATAGTTAAACAATTTCAGATCATAACCACTGTTCACATTTTTTCGGACAGCAGCTATTGATAATCATCCTGCTGCAGTCATTTACAGCTCCTAAAGACCCATCTTTTGTTTATTTTCTTGCCCCATTACCATCCCATTCTGCTTTGCATCATCATCACTTTTATCATATGGAGCCCAAGTTTGCCCCCACGCTTAGAACGGCGGAACTCCGTGAGCTGCAACGACTTTTTAGAACAAAAACCGTGCCTAAAACTTACCTCGGTATTCTCCCCGCTGCTGGAACGTTCCAGGCCCTTGGCGCAGCACAGCACAAGCTGTGGGGGACGGAGCCAGGTCCCGGCGCTGAAAACAGTGCCGGGATCTCTGCACATGCGCGCTAGAGTATGCGCGTATATGCAATAGCTCCAGGCCACCGAGGCTGCGTGGGAGGGGCCCGAAGCACGCCGCCCCTAGCCCTGGGGCTACTGCACATACGCGCTCACTGGGGCGGCGAAGATCGGACTGGACCTCCCTCGTCTTGAGCTTCAGCTCCCGCTCCCCCCAGCGCCCCCCCCCCGTTCAGGTCCGCTGCCTGCAGCTCACCCCTCCACCCCCCCAACCCGGTTCAGGTCTGCTCCCACTATCTCCCCCCGCTCACCCCCCTTTCTCCACAGATACTGCCTGGCCTGCTGTGAGCATTGCCAGCATTTTCTGTTTTTATTTCACATTTCCAGCATCCGTAGAATTTTGCTTTTGCACATGGTTAACTCAGTGACTGTTAGTGAGTTGACCTGGAAAACTTAAACACAAGTATTAATTAACTATTTTTCAGCTTCCCAACTTCAGCTGAAAAAGGGCAACTGAAACTAATTCTGATCCTGTATTGAATTACCTTTGCATATTGGTGGGTTCTGGTCCCACTTTCCAGTTGCTGTACAAGTAAGTTCTCGTGGACCAATCAATGAAAATTCAGCATTACATGAATATTCTGCTACCATTCCATATTCCCAGTTCGGCTGATAAACTGGTGTTGGAGTTCTCCCATTACTAATAGGTGGAAGATCATCACATGTGACAACTGGGGATAAATGAAATTCAGTTAATGTTGTGAACAGACTGTCAGATTAAAAATTTAACTTCATGGATTAAAATCAGTCCAGCTCAGTAACACAGCACACTAGTGAACCAATACACTGCAGCACAATGCAGCACAATGGCATTCTTCTACCCTTGCTCCACTGTACTCCCCCTGACCGACCCTCAAAAGCCCACAGCAAAGTCCCGATCACATCCAGATGCGTTAGTTGACCGCAGCCATTAAGCTTTAACTTTCCCTGAGCACTTGTTTCCTTCTTCCTGAATGTACTTGACGGTGGAAGATTTTCTCTACTTGTAATAAAGTCACAAATTTATTTATAGAGAACTGTTCTAGGGTCTTGCTCTGCATTGAATACAGAGGAAATCCCCCTTGGCTGTGGGAACATCTCGCCTGAGTGAGAAGGTTGTGGGTTTTAAGTTGTGGGATGGGAAAAGAGGAGTGATAATCAGGAAAAGGGACAGAGAACCAGAAGAAAAGATAGAAGAGGACTGAATAATAAAAGCTGGAATAGAGACAAGCAAAAGAGATAATGGGGGGATTTGGAGGCAGGGGGTGGCGGAGGGAAGTGAAAGATTTAAACCTCTAAAACCCAACCCCAATCCGCCTACTTTCACCTTTTACTCAGGTGGGACAGGGGAGGTCAGCCAACCCACTGCAAGAATATTTGGCCCCTTGAGCCTACTCCGCTATTCAACAAGATCATAGCTGATCTTCTACCTCAACTCCACTTTCCTGCACTGTTCCCCATATCCCTTGATTCCCTTCATATTCAAAAATCTATCGATCTCTGTCTTGAATATACTCAACGACTGAGCATCCACAGCCCTCTGGGATAAAGAATTCCAAAGGTTCACCACCTACTGAGTGAAGAAATTTCTCCTCATCTCAGTCTTAAATGGCCCATCCCTTATTCTGAAACTGTAATCTCTGGTTCTAGACTCCCCAGCCAGGGGAAACATCCACCTTGCATCTACCCTGTCAAGCCCTGTAAGAATTTTGTATGTTTCAATGAGATCAGCTCTCATTCTTTTAAACTCTAGAGAATATAGGCCGAGTCTACTCAATGTCTCCTCGTGTCAATCAGGCTGGCTTCCAGGCGGGAAGCTTTCTGGCCGGGAGGAGCATTACGTCACACGCCACTATGGAGTTAAAACTCCACAGCATGCTGGAAAACCTGGACTTCCAGGTTTCCCACTGTCTACTGGATTCCCCCTGCCCCCCCACCCCACTCCGTGTGGGTGGGAAATGGGAAAACCCGGCTTCTGTATCTCCTGATTTACCACGAGCAATACCAAAGAAGATCCAGTAGAATACAAGTGTAAGGCTGGTTAATCATTTTTGCACAAAATATTTCTCCCTCTAAAGAAAATAGAACCCTAACTTACTGTCGCAAGTTGGGACCTGGCCATCCCAACCGGTAGAAACACAAAGCCGGAATGGCCTACCAACTATCCTGTACCTAGAAAAAGTAAAAACAATCCAGTGTAAAAGGAAAATAAAAATTACTCATCAGACAAAAAGCTTAAAGTTAAATTCAAGTGGCACAATATACTGATTAGAAAACAGATGCAAGAGTTATAGCAAAAATAAAGAAATTGCAGTTATTTAGTGCCTTTCGCAGCCTCTGGATGCCCCAAAGTGCTTTACAGCCAATTAAATACTTTTGTAGTCACTGTTGTAAAGTAGGAAGCGCAACAAGCAATTTGCGCACAGCAATTATCCCACAAACAGCAATGACATAATGGCCATACAATGTTTTAGTGATATTAGTTGAGGGAAATATACTGGCCAGGACACCAGAGAGAGCATAGCTCGATTTTTTATATCCACCTGAGGGAGAAAAGGGGGCCTTGGTTTAATGTCTCATCTGAAAGATTGCATCAATTCCTCAGAACTCCACTCAAGTGCAAACCTAAATTGTGTGCTCAAGTCCCTAGAGCCACAGCCATCTGACTCTGAGGCAAGAGTGCGACCACTGACCCAAGGCTGACACCTAAACAGTGGATATAAATAAATGAAACTATAAGGTAAAAGTTAATTAAACTGTCTTGAAGTATCTTTCCATTGTAATATTAACTTATAGCTTTTGCCTGATGGAATGTCTGTAGCGCCACACTGTGGACGCCTGTGTTACTGCAGCTAGTGCTGGTTAATAAAGAGCAAGTCACCTGACCAGCAAGTCAGAGGTTGCCGGAACTTGCAACCATCTTACAAGTTGTGAGTTGTGTGCTTCCCTGAAGATATCACATTTGGCGACAGGAATGGGATGTAATCGGATAATACAATGCTGAAATTTTTGTTGGTGAAGGATTCAGCCAGCTGACAGAGACTTTGAGAGCTTCTCTGTTTTTGGAAACAGCTACAAATCAGAGGTAAATTATGAGCACACTTGGTTAAATTGCCAGAGTCAAAATGACTGTCCCTATGGGAGTTGTAGGGCATTTCAATGCGACCGTGAAAGTTTCAGAGCGTATGTGGATCGGCTAGAAATGTTTTTCACAGCAAATAATATCAAAATTCCCGGTAATGAAGACAATAACCAGGCGGTGTTGGAACGAAAAAGAGCTATATTCTTAACTGAGGCCAGGCCCGAGTTGTATTAAAAGCTGATAAATGTGCTTGTGCTTGACAAGCCAAAGGATACAACTCTGAAACAGATTCTAACTAAGCTAGAACAACATTACAGCCTCGTTCCGTTAGAAATTGCTGAAAGTTATCGTTTCAGAATACAAAATTAGAAGGCCGAAGAAAATATCAGTGAGTCCATTGTAGCATTAAAAAAGCTATCTATTCACTGTAATTTCGGAGACTTTCAGAATCGGGCGATGCAAGACCGCTTTGTTTGTGGGATGAAAAATGATGCGATCAAAAGAAAGTTATTTCCGACACTTAACTTGATTTTTGATTTAGCTTGTCAGACAGCTAGGTCAATGAGCATAGCCAACCAATATTCCCAAGAATTTCATACTAATTTCAGTCATCAGACAGCCGAGGTGAATTGCCTGCAGGTTCAAAGTAAAAGGTGGTGGGGCCCCAAAGTCTCAGAAACTGGAAATGGGAACAGAGCATGGACTTCCTGCTATCGTTGCCTGGGACAACACATTGCCTTCACATATGAACAACTTTGAGCAGAGTGTTTCGTCTGCAGGAAAACTGGGCATCTTGTGAAGGCATGCCGACTGAAGGGTAAACCAGCGTTCAAAGCTAGGAGTAGAAATCCTCAGAGACTACATAGCATGGAACAACAACAGGACAAGGAGATGTTTGAGTTAAAAGTCATCAGGAGCACGAGGTTAATGGATGGCGATTCGTAAAGTATCATAATCCACATAGATGGTGCAGGATTCAAGATACCCATGGAAATCGACACTGGTGCATCAGTGAGTGTAGTACCAGAGTCGCTATACGTTGACAAATTGCAGTGTTTTCCCATTGGAGAAAGCAAAGATAGAGCTGTGAGGCTACTCGGGAGAAAACATTCCAATGATAGGTCATATCATCGTACTGGTGAAATACAAGGATCAAGTTCAGAGTTTGCCTCCAATAGTAGTGGCAGGAGACAAGCCTGCCTTACTAGGAAGAAATTGGTTGGGATCACTGAAGCTGGACTGGAGTGAGATTTTTCGTGTTGAAACGAGATTTGCGTCAAAGGATGATGGCATCAAGAATTATCCGAAGGTGTTCTGCGAAACGAGCAGTCCGATCCAAAGCTTCTAGGCGAGTGTCAGGGTACAGAAGGATGCGAGATCAGTTGACTGCAAGCCACGTTCCATACCATATGCACTCAAGGAGAAAGTTGAGCAAGAACTCAAAAAGACTAGAGACTGAGAACATTATTTGTAAGATAGATCAATGTAATTGGGCTATACCCATTGTTGTTGTACCTAAGTCCGATGGTAAGGCAAGATTGTGTGGTGATTATAAAGTAACCGTGAAAAAGGTTTGAGAGGGTAATGTCCCCAATAGATTGCCAAATACAGAAGATTGGTTCACAGCACTGACAGGGGGTCAGATTTTCTCAAAGTTGGATCATACGAATGCCTACTTACAGCTTGAACTAGATGAGAAGTCCAAGTAATGCTTGACTATAAATACTCATCTAGTCCTATATCTATTTAATAGGCTACCATTTGGAGTGTCTTCCGCCCCTGCCATATTCCAAGGGGTAATGAACCAAATTTTGCAAGGTATTGAAGGGGTAGTATGTTATTTAGAAGACATACTAATTTCAGCACCAAATAGGTAAATTCATAATAACATAGTGAATGAAGTCCTCAAACGGCTAGAGAAGCACAGAGTACGAGTGTCTGCTCACAAGTGTGAGTTATTTCAAAACTCAGTGGAGTACTTAGGGTACAGAGTAGACAAAGATGGTTTACATCCAACCAAGGAAAAACTGGATGCAATTAGAAATGCACCCAATCCCAAGAATGTCACAAACTTCAATCATTTTTGGGTCTTTTGAACTATTATGGGAAGTTCCTACCACATTTGGCTACAGTATTACATCCACTGAATGAACTATTGAAAAAACAGGTCCATTGGAAGTGGTCAAAAGAATGCGATACAGCATTCAAGAAGCGTAAAAGCATCTTGGTAGAGAGCACCATGATAGTTCACTATGACGTATCGCAGGAAATCAAGCTAGCATGTGATGCCTCTCCATATGGAGTTGGGTCAGTAATCTCTCATGTATTACGTAGTGAGGTGGAGAGATCAATTGCTTTTGCTTCACACACTCTCAGTGCCAGTGAGCGTAATTATGCGCAAATCAAAAGGGAAGCTTTGGCATTCATTTTTGGGGTCGAGAAGTTCCACAAACACTTGTATGGTCATAAGTTTACTCTCGTTACGGACCATAAGCCCCTGACAGCAATTCTCCATCCAAAGTCCCCAGTTCCAACATTAGTTGCAGCCCGAATGTCGAGATGGGCTTTGATTTTGTCAGCATATGTATATGATATTGAATACAGACGATCAGCTGATCACAGTAATGCTGATGCTATATCTAGATTGCCTTCCCCATCACAAGTTACACCCGATAGGGAAGTGGTGTTCTATTTTTCCATACATACCTGCCAGTCACAGCTGAAGAGATTGGTAGAGCAACCAAACATGACCCAGTTATGTCAAAGGTGTATGATTATATTGCAAACGGATGGCCAAACCAGGTAACAGACCAAGATATTCATCCATTCTTCAATCGTAGGAATGAATTATCAGTCGATAAAGATTGTATCGTGTGGGGTGCAAGAGTGGTTATACCAAATAAATTCAGGTCCAAATTATTAGGAGACCTCCATGACCAGCACCTGGGAATGTGCTTGACCAAGAGTTTTGCATGCAGTTACTTATGGTGGCCAGGTCTTGATAAAGATATACATCGTAAGTCAATGTACGACATGTCAATCGGTAAGCAAGCAACCTCCATCAGTACCATTACAGCCATGGAAATGGCCGCCCAGGGTGTGGCAAAGGCTACATACTGATTTTGCCGAGCTGGAAGGAAACAATTGTTCACTGTGATTGATAGCCATTCGAAGTGAGTCGAGATGTTTCCAATGTGGAAAATAACAAGTAAAACATTAGACATTTTGCAAGATTATTTTCTTCATTTAGCCTCTCAGAAGAAATTGTTTCGGATAATGGACCACAATTTCGGTCAGAAGAATTCGCACAGTTCACGAGCAAAAATGGTGTGAAACCTATCAAGGTTCCACCCTGCTTCGAATGGTGCAGCAGAGCGCACTGTACAAATTGTAAAACGTGCCCTCATCAAACAAATGTTGGATCCAAATCCAAGGAAACGATAGTTGTCATTGGACCACAAATTGGCTAATTTTCTAATAACGTATCATAATACTCCTCACACAACTACTGGTAGAACACCAGCAGAGTTGTTTTTCAAACGACAGCCACGAACCAGATTCTCGCTGTTAAAACCAAACTTGGCACAGTCTGTAGAAGAGACACAATTAAGACAGAAAGAGAATCATGATAGAAAAAGAAAGAAGCGTGAAATTAAATCAGAAGGTGAGAGTGAAGTATCACCACCATAAATGGGTAAAGTGGTTACCAGGAAGAGTGGTGAAGATATGTGGTCCTCGCACCTATTTGGTCAAGATGTTTGATAATGGACAGGTTAGGTATGTTCACATTGATCATATTTTACCCACAGACATGGAAGTAGTTGAGAGTGGGAGTGATCCAATTATTTCTGACTCATAATACTCCCGGAAAGCACCTTGGGATGTTTCACTACGTTAAAGGCTACGTTATTAGCTATATAAATACAAGTTTGTTTAAAATAAAATGATCCTACTGTGGATGGGCATGTAGGATCAGGCTTTCAATCATCAGGTGAAGCAAGGAAGCATTTTAGCAGAGAGAAGAATGATTAACACAAATTTAGCTTGCTTTTATTTGCTTCTTTTTAATAAATCCAATATTGCACTGGGTTGGAATTATAATTTGTCTTGTTGCTCATGAAAGTTAATAAAAACCCGACATAAAAAGTAGGAAAAATTGGAGCTTAGTTTTGAAAATCAGAATTCTGGTGTCAGCTTTAAATTTTTTTCAGAAATGTTGAGTCATTTCATTTCCTACAGGCCAACCCAATTAGCACACGTCTGCTGAAGAATTCAGAATGCCTGGGGGCAACCAAGGTTGCCTTTTGTATTGGATGGTAAAGTGAGCATAGCTAGTTTAAGGCACGGCCGTCAATGGTGGAGTGATTAAAATTGGGAATGTGCAAGAGGCCCACACTGGAGGAGCGCAGAGATCTGAGGGTTGTAGGTACTGTTCCCAGTAAGGCGCACAGCGATCTGCAAGGTCCTGCACACTTAAATTCAAAGGGTGTGTAGTGAGCTGGAACGGGGAGGGAGGCAATACACTATAGCCTGTCCGTCACCTCAGAGTGCACATTGATCGGCCAGTCGCACAGGCTCGCAAAAAGCAATCACTGGTCAGAATTGGGTCATTCACGGATGATGCAAGTAGACGTAGGGCAATTTCTAAGCCTGGCCCAGGAATCTTCACAGAGTCGTTTGTGACCTCAGAGCTGATCTAAATTGGAACAGCATTTGCGAAGAGACAGAGCTCTGGAACCCAGCAAGCGATGTCTCGGGATTCTGTCAGTAACTTTTTTCTGTGGAGATGTGTGCAGTCCGATCTTGGGGACTGAATGGCAGTTGCACTTTGGAACAACACAGGTGGAGGCAGAGCACATGTACAACGGCTTCTCCCTGTGGCCGAGGAGCCCCTCCCGGAGTCACAGTGCGGATTTCGTCCCGACGGATGTGATTTTTACAGCGCGACAGCTGTAGGAAAAATGCAGGGAGCAGCGTCAGACCTTATACATGGCCTTCTTCGACCTTACAAAGGCCTTTGACACTGTCAACCACAAGGGGCTATGGAGTATCCTCCTCCGTTTTGGATGCCCTCAAAAGTTTGTCAATATCTCCGCCTGCTCCATGACGACATGCAGGCTGTGATCCTTACCAATTTCCTTACCAACGGATCCATTACATAGAAACATAGAAACATAGAAAATAGGTGCAGGAGTAGGCCATACGGCCCTTCTAGCCTGCACCGCCATTCAATGAGTTCATGGCTGAACATGCAACTTCAGTACCACATTCCTGCTTTCTCACCATACCCCTTGATCCCCTTAGTAATAAAGACTACATCTAACTCTTTTTTGAATATATTTAGTGAATTGGCCTCAACAACTTTCTGTGGTAGAGAATTCCACAGGTTCACCACTCTCTGGGTGAAGAAGTTCCTCCTCATCTCGGTCCTAAATGGCTTACCCCTTATCCTTAGATTGTGACCCCTGGTTCTGGACTTCCCCAACATTGGGAACATTCTTCCTGCATCTAACCTGTCTAAACCCATCAGAATTTTAAATGTTTCTATGAGGTCCCCTCTCATTCTTCTGAACTCCAGTGAATACAAGCCCAGTTGATCCAGTCTTTCTTGATTGGTCAGTCCCGCCATCCCGGGAATCAGTCTGGTGAACCTTCGCTGCACTCCCTCAATAGCAAAAATGTCCTTCCTCAGGTTAGGAGACCAAAACTGTGCACAATACTCCAGGTGTGGCCTCACCAAGGCCCTGTACAACTGTAGCAACACCTCCCTGCCCCTGTACTCAAATCCCCTTGCTATGAAGGCCATTTGCTTTCTTCACCGCCTGCTGTACCTGCATGCCAACCTTCAATGACTGATGTACCATGACACCCAGGTCTCGTTGCACCTCCCCTTTTCCTAATCTGTTACCATTCAGATAATAGTCTGTCTCTCTGTTTTTACCACCGAAGTAGATAACCTCACATTTATCCACATTATACTTCATCTGCCATGCATTTGCCCACTCACCTAACCTATCCAAGTCGCTCTGCAGCCTCATAGCATCCTCCTCGCAGCTCACACTGCCACCTAACTTAGTGTCATCCGCAAATTTGGAGATACTACATTTAATCCCCTCGTCTAAATCATTAAAGTACAGTGTAAACAGCTGTGGCCCCAGCACAGAACCTTGCGGTACCCCATTAGTCACCGCCTGCCATTCTGAAAAGTACCCATTTACTCCTACTCTTTGCTTCCTGTCTGACAACCAGTTCTCAATCCATGTCAACACACTACCCCCAATCCCATGTGCTTTAACTTTGCACATTAATCTCTTGTGTGGGACTTTGTCGAAAGCCTTCTGAAAGTCCAAATATACCACATCAACTGGTTCTCCCTTGTCCACTCTACTGGAAACATCCTCAAAAAATTCTAGAAGATTTGTCAAGCATGATTTCCCCTTCACAAATCCATGCTGACTTGGACCTATCATGTCACCTCTTTCCAAATGCACTGCTATGACATCCTTAATAATTGATTCCATCATCTTACCCACTACCGATGTCAGGCTTACCGGTCTATAATTCCCTGTTTTCTCTCTCCCTCCTTTTTTAAAAAGTGAGGATACATTGGCTACCCTCCACTCCAAAGGAACTGATCCAGAGTCAATGGAATGTTGGAAAATGACTGTCAATGCATCCGCTATTTCCAAGGCCACCTCCTTAAGTTCTCTGGGATGCAGTCCATCAGGCCCTGGGGATTTATCGGCCTTCAATCCCATCAATTTCCCCAACACAATTTCCCAACTAATAAGGATTTCCCTCAGTTCCTCCTCCTTACTAGACCCTCTGACCCCTTTTATATCCGGAAGGTTGTTTGTGTCCTCCTTAGTGAATACCGAACCAAAGTACTTGTTCAATTGGTCTGCCATTTCTTTGTTCCCCGTTATGACTTCCCCTGATTCTGACTGCAGGGGACCTACATTTGTCTTTACTAACCTTTTTCTCTTTACATATCTATAGAAACTTTTGCAATCCGTCTTAATGTTCCCTGCAAGCTTCTTCTCGTACTCCATTTTCTCTGCCCTAATCAAACCCTTTGTCCTCCTCTGCTGAGTTCTAAATTTCTCCCAGATCCCGGGTTCGCTGCTATTTCTGGCCAATTTGTATGCCACTTCCTTGACTTTAATACTATCCCTGATTTCCCTTGATAGCCACGGTTGAGCCACCTTCCCTTTTTTAGTTTTACGCCAAACAGGAATGTACAATTGTTGTTGTTCATCCATGCGGTCTCTAAATGTCTGCCATTGCCCATCCACAGTCAACCCCTTAAGTATCATTTGCCAATCTATCCTAGCCAATTCACGCCTCATACCTTCAAAGTTACCCTTCTTTAAGTTCTGGACCATGGTCTCTGAATTAACTGTTTCATTCTCCATCCTAATGCAGAATTCCACCATATTATGGTCACTCTTCCCCAAGGGGCCTCGCACAACGAGATTGCTAATTAATCCTCTCTCACTACACAACACCCAGCCTAAGATGGCCTCCCCCCTAGTTGGTTCCTCGACATATTGGTCTAAAAAACCATCCCTTATGCACTCCAGGAAATCCTCCTCCACCGTATTGCTTCCAGTTTGGTTAACCCAATCTATGTGCATATTAAAGTCACCCATTATAACTGCTGCACCTTTATTGCATGCACCCCTAATTTCCTGTTTGATGCCCTCCCCAACATCACTACTACTGTTTGGAGGTCTGTACACAACTCCCACCAATGTTTTTTGCCCTTTGGTGTTCTGCAGCTCTACCCATATAGATTCCACATCATCCAACCCAATGTCCTTCCTAACCATTGCATTAATCTCCTCTTTAACCAGCAATGCTATCCCACCTCCTTTTCCTTTTATTCTATCCTTCCTGAATGTTGAGTTCCCAGCCCTGATCATCCTGGAGCCACGTCTCTGTAATCCCAATCACATCATATTTGTTAACATCTATTTGCACAGTTAATTCATCCAGCTTATTACGGATACTCCTTGCATTAAGACACAAAGCCTTCAGGCTTGTTTTTGCAAGTGCTGAATTGGCAGTGCTGAAGTCAATGTCTCCTATGATGGAGCAGTACACAAACTCCAGCTATGGATTGTGCCAGGGGATGGCCCCACGTTATTTGGCAGAAGCTGGCTGGGGAAAATCCGCTGGAACTGGATTTGCGGTGACTATAAAGTAACAATTAACCGTTTTTCGCTGCAGGACCAATACCCGCTACCCAAGGCAGACGACCTATTTGCGACCCTGGCTGGAGGAAAGATGTTCACCAAGCTGGACCTGACCTCGGCCTACATGACGCAGGAGCTGGAGTCGTCTTCGAAAGGCCTCACCTGCATCAACACGCATAAAGGTCCATTTATTTACAACCGGTGCCCGTTTGGGATTCGGTCGGCTGCAGCAATCTTCCAGCGAAACATGGAAAGCCTGCTCAAGTCAGTTACTTGTACAGGGGTCTTCCAGGACGATATACTGGTTACAGGTCTGGACACCATGGAACACTTGAAGAACCTGGAGGAGGTTCTCAGTCGGTTGGATCATGTGGGGCTCAGGTTGAAACGCTCGAAGTGTGTTTTCCTGGCACAAGACATCAAATTCTTAGGAAGAAGGATCACAGCAGACGGCATCAGACCCATCAGCGCCAAGACGGAGGCCATCAAGAACGTGCTGCGACCACAGAACGTGACGGAGCTGTGGGCGTTTCTGGGACTCCTTAACTACTTCGGTAATTTCCTACCTGGGTTAAGCACCCTATTAGAACCCCTACATGCGCTCCTACGCAAGGGAGACGACAGTGTATGGGGGAATTCACAAGAGGCTGCCTTTAAGAAAGCCAGAACTTTACTGTGTTCTAACAAACTGCTTGTCCTGTATAACCCATGTAAATGACTAGTGTTAGCTTGCGATGTGCATCATACAGGGTCGGGTGTGTGTTACAACAGGCTAATGAATCGGGAATTTTACAACCAGTTGCGTATGCATCCAGAAGTTTGTCCAAGGCCGAGAGAGCCTACAGCATGGTTGAAAAAGAGGCTCTGGCGTACGCTTACGGGGTAAAGAAAATGCACCAATACTTGTTTGGCCTCAAGTTCGAACTTGAAACAGACCACAAGCCGCTCATATTGCTATTCTCAGAGCAAAGGGATTAATACCAATGTCTCTGCCCGCATCCAAAGATGGGCGCTCACGCTGTCAGCATACAACTACAGGCTACTCTCAATTATCCGGGTCCCTCGGGAATTGGGCTATGCCGGGTAAATGATTTCTCCGTTAGAGCGATTGACATTATAAAAGTTAAAACCGGTTGCTTTCCAGGGCCGAAAAGGACTCCAAACGCACCAGCCCCATGCCTTCCTGGGGCGAAAGGACACCGAACTCACTGGCCCGATAGGACTCTGATGTCAGCGGCCTGATGCCTTTCCAGGCCGAAATTTTAAATCTCGTTACAATGCTTTCCTTTTGGATCAGTGTGCGGATAATCGAGAGTTGCCTGTATGTAATTCGCCACAGACCGGGCACAGAGAACTGCGCAGATGCTCTCAGTCGGCTACCGTTGCCCACACTGGGGTGGAAATGGCACAGCTAGCAGACTTGCTCATGGTCATGGAGGCATTTGAGAACGAGAAATCCCCCCCGTTACGGCCCGCCAGATCAGGACCTGGACCAGCCAGGATCCTTTACTGGCCCTGGTAAAAAAAAACTGTGTCCTCCATGGGAGCTGGTCCAGTGTCCCAGTGGAGATGCAGGAAGCGATTAAGCCATTCCATAGACGCACAGATGAGCTGTCCCTGCAGGCGGACTGTCTCTTGTGGGGCAATCGTGTGGTCTTGCCCAAAGAAAGGCAGAGACACATTTATTGTGGAACTACACAGCACCCACCCGGGCATCGTTGATGATGAAAGCCTAGCCAGATCCCATGTATGGTGGCCAGGCATCAACTCAGATTTAGAGTCATGTGTACGCCAGTGCAATGCTTACTCTCCGTTGAGCAATGCACCCAGTGGGGCACCGCTAAGTCTATGATCCTGGCCATCCAAACCGTGGTCGAGGATCCATGTAGACTATGCAGGCCCATTCCTAGGCAAAATGTTTTTGGTTGTCGTGGACGCTTACTCAAAATGGATTGAATGTGCAATAATGTCTGGAAGCACATCCACGGCCACCATTGAAAGTCTAAGAGCTATGCCACGCACGGCCTGCCGATGTCCTCGTCAGTGACAATGGGCCGTGCTTCACAAGTGTCGAATTCAAAGAATTCATGACCCGCAACAGGGTCAAACATGTCACATCTGCGCCGTTCAAGCCCGCATCCAACGGCCAGGCAGAACGGGCAGTCCAGACCATCGAGCAAAGCTTAAAACGCATGTCGGAAAGCTCCCTGCAGACCCAGTTGTCCAGAGAACTTGCTCAGCTACCGCACCAGATCCCACTCAATTACAGGGATTCCCCCAGCCGTGCTGCTCATGAAAAGGGCGCTTAAAACAAGGCTCTCTCTGGTCCACCCTGATCTACGTGATCATGTGGAGGACAAGCATCAACAGAGTGTGTATCATGACCGCGCAAACTTGTCACACGATATTGAGATCAACGATCCTGTGTTTGTGCTCAATTATGGACATGGTCCCAAATGGCTTGCTGGCACGGTCACAGCCAAAGAGGGGAGTAGGGTGTTTCAGGTCAAATTGACCAATGGACAAACACACAGAAAACAGTTGGACCAAATTAAACTGTGGTTCACCGACAGCTACGTACAACCCGAAGAAGACACTACCAACTTTAACCTTCCAACACACACAGAAGTGGAAACTGACATCACAGTTGACTACGGAACAGAGCTCATCATCCCCAGCAGCCCGGCAAGGCCGGCTGTCCAACAGCCCAATGAAGAACTGACCAACCCAACCACATGAACATTTGTACCGAGACGATCGACAAGGGAGCGCAGAGCCCCAAATCGTCTCACCTTGTGTATTGTTGACTTCACGTTATGTATTTAACCCTTTATAACCTTGTAACCTACATCACACCTGTCCACCAGAGGGCCTATCTGTTGGGAGACCCAAGGGATCCCAGCATCCCTTGGGAGCACAGTATATAAGCAGGTCAGCCACGAGAGCCTGCACTCTGGAACTACAATAAAAGGAGCTAAGGTCACACTTGCTCATTACACACAGTACTCGGTCTAACCATTTATTATGAGTATAACACGATCACTTAACTAAATTTGTATCCATGCTGTTACTGCACCTTTTATCCCACGGACTTCAATTTTGCTAACAAGCCAGATATGTGGTACTTTATCAAATGCCTTTTGAAAGTCCATAAACATATCAACTGCACTGCCCTTAACTACCCTCTCTGATACCTCATTAAAAAACTCAGTTAGTTAAACACGATTTGCCCCTAACAAATCCATGCTGGCTCTCCTTTATTTGTCCATGCTTGTCCAAGTGGCTGTTAATTTTCCCCACCATTGACATTAAGCTGACTGGCCTGTTATTGCCAAGTTTATCTTTCTCCCCTTTTTGAACAAGGGCAATATTTTCAATCCTCCAGTCCTTTGGCACCACCGCTGTATCCAAGGAGGATTGACAGATTGCAGCCAGCACCTCTGCAATTTTTTTGCCCTTACTTTCCTCAGCAACCTAGAATGCATCCCATCCGGACCAGATGACTTCTCCAATTTAAGTACTGCCAGCCTTCTAGAACCTCCTCTATCTATTTTTACCTCATCCAGTATCCCGGCAACCATAGCTTTGGCAAAATCCTCTTTCTTGGTAAACACCAATGCAAAGTATTCATTTAGTTCTGCAGCCATGCCTTCTGCCTCTACTAATATGTCTCCATTTTGGTCACAAATCGGCCCCACCACTCATAACAACATAAGAAATAGGAACAGGAGTAGGCCATACGGCCTCGAGCCTGCTCCGCCATTCAATAAGATCATGGCTGATCTGATCATGGACTCAGCTCCACTTCCCTGCCCGCTCCCCATAACCCCTTATCGTTTTAAGAAACTGTCTATTTCTGTCTTAAATTTATTCAATGTCCCAGCTTCCACAGCTCTCTGAAGCAGGGAATTCCACAGATCCACAACCCTCAGAGAAGTTTTAAATGGGCGACCCCTTATTCTAAGATCATGCCCTCTAGTTCTCGTCTCCCCCATCAGTGAAAACATCCTCTCTGCATCCACCTTGTCAAGTCCCCTCATAACCTTATACATTTTGATAAGATCACCTCTCATTCTTCTGAATTCCAATGAGTAGAGGCCCAACCTACTCAACTTATTCTCATAAGTCAAGCCCCTCATCTCTGGAATCAACCTAGTGAACCTTCTCTGAACTGCCTCCAAAGCAAATGTATCCTTTTGTAAATATAGAAACCAAAACTGTACGCAGTATTCCAGATGTGGCCTCACCAGTACCTTGTATAGCTGTAGCAAGACTTCCCTGCTTTTATACTCCATCCCCTTTGCAATAAAGGGCAAGATTCCATTGGCCTTCCTGATCACTTGCTGTACCTGCATACTATCCTTTTGTGTTTCATGCACAAGTACCCCCAGGTCCCGCTGTACCGCAGCACTTTGCAATCTTTCCCCATTTAAATAATAACTTGCTTTTTGATTTTTTTCTGCCAAAGTGCATGACCTCACACTTTCCAACATTATACTCCATCTGCCAAAATTTTGCCCACTCACTTAGCCTGTCTATGTCCTTTTGCAGATTTGTTGTGTGCTCCTCACACATTGCTTTTCCTCCCATCTTTGTATCGTCAGCAAACTTGGCTACATTACACTCGGTCCCTTCTTGCAAGGTAGATAGATTAATATAGATTGTAAATAGTTGGGCTCCCAGCACTGATCCCTGCGGCACCCCACTAGTTACTGATTGCCAACCAGAGAATGAACCATTTATCCCGACTCTCTGTTTTCTGTTAGTTAGCCAATCCTCTATCCCTGCTAATATATTACCCCCAACCCCGTGAACTTTTATCTTGTGCAGTAACCTTTTGAAAGTCCATAAACACATCAACTGTACTGCCCTTAACCATCCTCTCTGATACCTCATGAAATTAAAGGAACATAACTCTAAATCAAGATCAATCTTTCAACGATTTGTGTACTGAATACTCACCCTGTGTCACAATAAAAATAAGCCTTACTTCCAAAAGTACTACTTGTTGCCTTATAATACCCATTCGCAATCTCCCCTGGATTACCGCAGTTCCTTGCTAGACAGAGAAAAAAACAAATTTGAAATGGTAAAGAAATATCTGCATCTCCAACAATTGTTTTCCAATGTAATTCAGTGAAACTTAATGATAAACTGATACAACATTTTCTGGAATGTCAGGTTTCCCCAATTCCTCAGTTTATTTTCCATGTTTTGGCAAGTACAAGATTCACTCCAATGAGGCAATAGCCCACAATGACATGGCTCTGCTTTTAGTTGATGTTAATAAAATCTATCAGTGTGTGTCCTGGATAACCTAAGAAGCCTTGTCAAACTCAATGGAAGGATTTGGCTCTAGTTTAATACTAGTTATTTATCTTGTTCTATGGTCTGCTGTATTCTGACTAATCAAAAAAGCTGAAGTGTGAAGGAGTTCAACAACCATTCCAGATAACGAAGGAAAAAGATAAATTGCTTTTGTAAAGAGCACATAATTACAATAAAAGATTTAAAGACCTAATCATAATGTTCAGAACCATCCAAAAGCTCTCAATGTAAAATGAATTACTCTCAAGTACAGTCACTGTAATGCAAGCAAACACATCAGCCATTTTGCATACAGCAAGTACCCACAGACACCAACAGATGAATGACAGTTGATTTATTCCAAGTGGTGTTTGGTTGAAGGAAGAATGTTGACCAGGGCATCATGATAGCTCCTTATTTTTTTTTGTCAGTGCTAAAGATTTTTAATCTCCCCCAGCTGAGCAGATAGATGGCGTGTCCTTTTATCATCTGATGGATGGCACCTTCAGAAATGCAGCACTCTCTCAAACTGCACAGAAGTGTCACCTTTGATTATGTACTCGAGTCATGAAATATGGCTTTAACCCTCAAGCTGTTAATCAGTTGGGCATTACATAAGACAATTTCCCCTCCTCTAATAGACCATTGAAAACTTTCTTCAGAGGTGAAAAGTTTTGGCTCCAGACTGATATTTAGGAACTAACGTAAGAACACAAGAAATAGAAGCGGGAGTAGGCCATACGGCCCCTCAAGCCTGCTCTGCCATTTAATAAGATCATGGCACCTCCTCTACTTCAACTCCACCTTCCCACCCTAGATGGTACTAGGGTCAAGGATGCCACTGAGCGGCTGCAGGACATTCTGAGGGGAAAAGGCGAACAGCCAGAGATCATGGTCCATGTTGGTACCAATGACATAGGTAGAAAGAAGGATGAGGTCCTGCAGGCAGATTTTAGGGAGCTTGAAGATTAAAAAACAGGACCTCAAAAGGTAGTAATATCCGGATTTCTCCTGGTGCCACGTACTAGTGAGTACAGAAAAAGGAGGATAGAGTAGATGAATGCGTGGCTGCAGAGATGGCGCAGGAGGGAGGGCTTTAGATTCCTGAGGCATTGGGACGGTGTCTGGGAGAGATGAGATCTGTACAAGCCGGACGGGTTGCACCTCAACAGAGCCTGGGACCAATATCCTCGTGGGGTGGCTTTGCTAGTGCTGTTGGAGAGGGTTTAAACCAGCTTGGCAGGGGGATGGGAACCCAAGAGTAGATTCAGAAGGGAGAGAAGCAAAGCTGGAATTGGAAAGCAGAAAATTAAAAATGTGTATCTGGAAGGCAGAGGAAACAAAGGCTAGAAAATAGACAACAAGGGGGTTTGGCATTACTAAATGGTATATATTTCAATGCAAAGAGTATAGGGAATAAGCTGAGAGCACAGATAGACACTTGGGAGTATGATATTATAGCTATTACTGCGACATGGCTGAAAGAAGGACAGGTACTGCAGCTCAACATTCCTGGTTACAGGGTTTTCAGGTGGGATAGAGAGGGGGTTAAAAAAGAAAGGGTATTGCACTATTGATTAAAGAAACAATTACAGCTGTGAGGAAGGATGATATGTTAGATGGATCATCTAATGATGCCATACCTTCTCTTCTTAGGCAGTCCCTCGGAGTCGAGGATGACTTGCTTCCACACTAATATGAGTTCTCAGGTGACTGATGAGTCCAATGTGGGACCTACAGTCTCTGTCACAGGTTGGAGGGATGGGAGGGTGGGGTGCTTGGGTTGTCGTGCTCTCCTTCTGCTGTTTGTGCTTGGCTTCTGCGTGCTCCCGGAGAAGAGACTTGAGGTGTTCGGCGCCTTCCCGGATGCTTCTCAGCTATTTGGAGTGATCTTGGACCAGGGATTCCCAGGTGTCAGTGGGGATGTTGCACTTTTTCAAGGAGGCTTTTAGGGTGTCCTTAAAGCGTTTCCTCTGCCATGTCGGAGCTCTGAGTAGAGCGCTTGTTTTGGGAGTCTAGTATCGGGCATGCGGACGATGTGGCCCGTCCATCGGAGCTGATCGAGCGTGATCAATGCTTCGATGCTGGGGATGTTGGCCTGAGCGAGAATACCGACATTGGTGCACCTATCCTGCCAACGGGTTTGCAGGACCTTGCGGAAGTAGCGTTGGTGGTAATTCTCCAGTGCTTTGAGGTGCCTGTTGTACACAGTCCATGTCTCTGAAGCATATAGGAGGGTGGGTATCACTACTGCTCTGTAGACCATAAGCTTGGTGCCGGGTTTGTGGTCCTGGTCTTCAAACACCCTCTTCCTCAGGCGACTGAAGGCTGCACTGGCACAGAAGGTGGTGTTGGACTTGGTCATAAACGTCTGCCCTTGTTGACAGTAGGCTTCTGACGCATGGAAAATGGTCCATGTTGTCCAAGGCCTTGTCATGGATCTTGATTATCGGGGGGCAGGTTGGTAGAGAACCTTTGTCTTGCGGATGGTTAGTGTAAGGCCTATACTCTCGTACGCTTCGGTGAAGGTGTTGATGATCGTTTGGGCAAACGCAAGCGTCATCTGCATACTGTAATTCAATGACAGAGGATGGGGTGACCTTGGATCTGAATTGGAGGCAATGGAGGTTGAACAGTTTCCCGTTTGTTCTATAGATTAGCTCCACTCCAGCGGGGAGCTTATTCAGGGATGGAGCATTGCAGCAAGGAAGATCGAGAAAAGAGTTGGTGTGAAGACACAGCCTTGCTTGACCCTGATCCGCACGTGTATTGGGTCTGTGGTGGATCCGTTAATCAGGATCACGGCTTGCATGTCCATCGTGAAGCAGGCGGAGGATTGTGACGAACATTTGAGGGGGATACTCCATAATCCCTTCTGGTTGACAGTGTCGAAGGCCTTTCTGAGATCAAAGAAGATCACGTACAGAGACTGGTGCTGCTCTCTGTATTTTTCTTGAATTTGACACATGGTGAAGATCATGTCCATTGTGCCCCTTAGTGAGCGGAATCTGCATTGCGACTCGAAGGAGCTCTTCAGCCACTGGATTGAATTGAAGAACAAAAAAGGGGCTATCACACTGCTGGGACTGTACTTTCGACCCCCAAACAGTCAGAGGGAGATAGAAAAGCAAATATGTAGGTAAATTCTGAGAAGTGCAAAAAATATAAGGTAGTAATAGTAGGGGATTTCATTTACCTGAATATTAACTGAGATAGAATTAGTGTGACAGGAATAGAGGGTGCAAAATTCCTTAAATGCATTCAGGATAACTTTTTAAAGCCAGAATGTAGCAAGCCCGGGGGCGATCCGGAACTTAGCTTTATGGAATGAAGCTGGGCAGGTGGAAGGGGTATCAGTGGGAGTGCATTTCGGTGCTAGTGATCATAATTCAGTTAGATTTAGGGTCGTTATGGAAAAGGATAAAGATAGACCATTAATAAAAATTCAGGCTCAGTGTCAGAGCAGTGGGAGGCATTCAACAAGGAGATCCAGAGGGTTCAGAACAAGTATGTTCCTCTAAAGAAAAAGGGTGGGACTAACAAATCTAGAGACCCCTGAAGGTCAAGCGGCATACAGGGTAGGATAAAGAAAAAAAAGGGAGGCTTATGACATACCGAGGGCTCAATACTGCAGAAAGCCTAGAGGAGTATAGGAAGTGCAGGGGTGAAATTAAAAAGGAAATTAATAAAGCAAAGAGAGAGCATGAAAACATGTTGGCAAGTAAAATCAAGGAAAACCCAAAGATGTTTTGAGTGAAGAAAGAGTATGGGCTATTAGAAGCCATAAAGGTGATGTGTGCGTGGAGGCGGAAGACGCGGGTATGGTTCCTAATGAATACTTTGCATCTGTTTTCACAAAAGGGGCGATGCAGACATTGCAATCAGGGAGGAGGCACTTTCTCCTGCTTTGAACATCTCATCTTATTCCATCCCTCTCACCTCTCATTTAAAATTCTCATTCTCTAACGCTCAGCCATGTACCATAAAAATGTTATCAACGAAATAGCTTCACTGCTTTCCCTTCCTCAGCACCAAGTGACTACTCATCCTCGGTGATTTCAACCTCCATCTCAATTCATCATGCACCCTCTCCTTCGAGTTCACTACCTTCCTATCCTCCCTTAATCTCTCCCTCCATGTGCACGCCAAAACCCATATTCATGGCCACCCCCTTGACCTTGCCATCCCACCCGGCCTCGCTATTCCTACCGTGCCAATTGCAGATAAGTCCATCTCTGACCATTTCCTTGTGTCGTTCTCCACCCACATCCCCCTTCCCCCATCCAACCTTACTTCCTTCTGCATCCCCCCCGGAAAAAAACTTTCTCCAAACTCTTACAACTGCACTTATCAATTCCAAACTGTCCAGTCTTTGGCCCTCCATTCACCACGACATTTCTGCAGCCACCGATCGGCTCAACCACACCCTCACCACCACCTTTGATGCATTAGTGCCTATTAAAACCATTATGCTCACTCACCCTGGCCATTCTGCCTTGGCACCATCTTCGCTCCCTCAAGTTCAAGAAGCACAGACTTGAACGGATGTGGCGGACAACTGGTTTAGCCATTCACTGCCAGATTTAGCTGGACCACTTAAAGCATTATCGGGTCCTACTCTTATCTGCCAAAACTGCTCGCTATTCCAGGATAATACTGGAATACAAAGATAACCCTGGCTACTATTCTCTACTGCTAACTGTCTTCTTCAACCCCACTTTCCCCTTCTCCAACACACTCACCAATAAGTGTGAGGAGCTCATGGGCTTCTTGGTCTCAAAGATTGAGACCATCTGATCAGCTGCTTCTGCCACTTCCTTTCCTTCCCTCTAGTGTTTCCCCCCTGCCCTAGCCCCAAACTTGCATTTCTCTCTGATATCCCCTCTTGACCTTTCCACGCTCATCTTGTCCATGAGACGCACTTCCTGCTCCCTTGGGCTTATTCCCACCCAACTTCCTTTTCTGGCTCCCATGTTAGCTGACATTGTTAATGGTTCTATCTCCTCAGGTACTGTCACCCTCTCCTTCAAATCTGCCATCATCACCCATCTCCTCAAAAAAAATCAACCCTTTACCCCACTGTGCTTGCAAGTTACTGCCCCCATCTCCCACCTCCCTTTCCTCGCCAAAGTCCTTGAACGTGTTGTTGCCTCCCAAATCCGTGCCCATCTTTTCCCGAAGATTGCCTCTCCACCACCATCCAGCTGGATGGGACTGCACTTGCCTGGTTCCATTCTGACCTATCTAATTGTACCCAGAAAATGACCTGCAATGGTTTGTCTCCCCACTCTTGTTTCATTACCTCTGGTGTACCCCAAGGATCTATCCTTGGCCCCCTCCTATTTCTCATCTATGCTGTCCCTTGGCAACATCATCTGAAAACACAACATCAGTTTCCACATGTACGCTGACAACACCCAGCTCTACCTCACCAGCACTTCTCTCGACCCCTCCATGGTCTCTAAATTGTCAGACTGCTTGTCCGACATCCAGTACTGGATGATCAGAAATATTGTCCAATTAAATATCGGGAAGACCGAAGCCATTGTCTTTGGTTCCCGAAACGAGCTGCTTTCCATAGCCACTAACTCCTTCCCTCTCTCTAGCATCTGTCTGAGGCTGAACCAGACTATTCACAACCAAGGTGTCATATTTGGCCCTGAAATTAGCTTACGGCCACATATCTGCGGCTAAAACTAAAACCTCCTATTTCCACCTCCGTAACATTGCCCATCTCCGCCCCTGCCTCAGCTCATCTGTTGCTGAAACCCTCATCCATGCCTTTGTTACCTCTAGACTTGACTACTCCAACGCACACCTGGCTGGCCTCCCACATTCTATCCTACGTAAACTTGAGGTCATCCAAAACTTGGCAGTCCATGTCCTAACTCGCACCAAGTCCAGCTCATCCATCACCCTTGAGTTCAATGACCTACATTGGCTCTCGGTTAAGCAACGCCTCCATTTAAAAATTTTCATCCTTGTTTACAAATCCCTCCTTGGCCTCAGCCTTCCTTATCTCTAATCTCCTTCAGCCTCACAACCCTCCGAGATATCTGCACTTCTCAAATTCTGCCCTCTTGAGCATCCCTAATTATAACTGCTCAACCATTAGTGGCCGTGCCTTCAGCTGCCTGGGCCCGAAGCTCTGGAACTCCCTCCCTTAACCTCTCTACCTCTCTACCTCTCTTTACTCCTTTAAGGCGCTCTTTAAAACCTACCTCTCTTTTATCTGCCGTAATTTCTTATGTGGCTCGGCGACAAATTTATTTGATTTGTCTTATAACACACCTGTGAAGTGCCCTGCGACGTTTTACTACTTTAAAGGTGCTACATAAATACAAGTTGTTGCTGTTGAGTGTGAAATATTAGATGAAATAAACAGTGAGAGGGGGAGTATTAAAGGGTGCATCAGCTTTGAAAGTGGATAAATCCCCAGGCCCGGATGAAATGTACCCCAGGCTATGAAGAGAAGCAAAAGAGTAAAAGCAGAGGCTCTAACCATCATTTTCCAATCCTCTCTGGCTATAGGTGTGGTGCCAGAGGACTGCTAACATTGTATCTTTATTTAAAAAGGGAGAAATGGATAGACCAAGTAATTACAGGGCAGTCAGCCTAACCTCGGAGGTGGGAAAATTATTGGAGACAATTCTGAGGGACAGGATAAATCTTCATTTAGAAAGACACGGTTTAATCAAGGATAGTCAGCAAGGATTTGTTAAGGAAAGGTCGTATCTCACTAACATGATTGAATTTTTTGAGGAGGTAACAAGGAGGGTTGATGAGGATAGCATGTTTGCTAAGGTCCCACATGGCAGACTGGACACAAAAGTAGAAACCCATGGGATCCGAGGCAGGAAGCAAAGCGTAATGGTTGTTGGGTGTTTTTGTGACTGCAAGGCTGTTTCCAGTGGGGTTCTGCAGAGCTCAGCACTAGGTCCCTTGCTTGTTGTGGTATATATCAAATGCTTTATACTTGAATGTAGGGGGTATGATTAGGAGGTTTGCAGATGATAACAAAAATTGGCTATGTGGTTGATAATGAAGAAGAAAGCCGTAGACTGCAGGAAGATATCAATTAACTGGTCAAGTGGGCAGAACAGTGGCAAATGGAATTCAATCCGGAGAAGAGGTAATGCATTGGGGGAGGGCTAACAAGGCAAGGGAATACACATTAAATGGTAGGACACTGAGATGTGTAGAGGAAACAATGGAGTGCATGTCCACAGAACCCTAAAGGTAGCAGGCCAGGTAGATAAGGTGGTAAAGAAGGCATACAGAATACTTGCCTTTATTAGTCGAAGCATAGAATAGGGAGGTTAAGATTGGACTGAGAAAACACTAGTTAGGCTACAGCTAGAATACTGCATGTAGTTCTGGTCACCACATTACAGGAAAGATGTGATGGCACTAGAGAGGGTACAGAGGAGATTTACGAGGATGTTGCCTGGACTAGAGAGTTTTAGCTATGAGGAAAGATTGGATGGGCTGAGTTTGTTTTAACAGAGGAGGCTGAGGGGAGACCTTACTTAGGTGTGTAAAATTATGAGGGGCCAAGATAGAGTGGATAGGAAGGACCGATTTCCCTTAGCAGAGAGGTCAATACCAGGGGTTTAAGATCGGATTTGAAGGGAAATTTTTTCACCCAGTGGGTGGTGGGAGTCTGGAACTTACTGCCTGAAAGGATGGTAGAGGCAGAAATCCTCACCACATTTAAAATGTACTTGGATGTGCACTTGAAGTGCTGTAACCTACAGGGCTACTGACCATGAGCTGGAAAGTGGGAATAGGCTGGATAGCTCTTTATCAGCAGGCGCGGACACGATGGGCTGAAATGGCCTCCTTCCATGCTGTAAATTTCTATGATTCTATGATTTGGTGACAGAATTTAACAATCCACAATCATTAATTTCTAATCAAACTGTGGGTGAAGATATCTAAATGTAATCTGCTAAAATTCAGTAACAAAATCACCATTTATATTAAATTAATAAATGTTCAACAGAGATGGTCAGTTTTTTCCTCCATGACTTAAAATTTGTGGCATTCTGTAAACAAAGGGGAGAAGGGCCAAACAATGATGTTAAATAAAAGCAACCCAATACCCAGCTGTCCTCAGCATCCTCAGGTGAGCAAGTGGGAAAGAACTGGTTCCCATCACACAAACTAGGTTTGTATTCCCTGGAATTTAGAAGGGCAAGGGCGATTTGATCAAATTATTCAAGATAATAAAAGGAACTGATAGGGTAGATAGAAACTAATTTCATTGGTTGTGGAGACTAGGATTGGGGACATTGTCTAAAAATTAAAGCCAGGCTTTTCAGGAGTAAAGTTAGGAAACAATTCTACGTGTAAAGGGCGGCAGAAGTATGGAACTCTCTTCTGCAAATGGCAGTTGATGCTGAATCAATTGTTAATTTTAAACCTGAGATGGGTAGATTTTTGTTAACCAAAGGTATTAAGGGATATGGGGCAAAAGCAGATGCGTGGAGTTGGGTCACAGATCAGCCATGATCTTATTAAATTGCCTGACAGGCTGGAGGAGCTGAATGGCCTACTCCTGTTCCTATGTTCCATTTCTGATCACAATCTGATGATCCTGCTGAAAGTTCACGTGTAAGCTGGTTGAGGAAACAAAAGTCCTTATTCAAAGTTGCGTTCAAAAATAAACCTTTGGGTGAACTACTGGACAGCTGCTCACACCCATGGAACCACATTCCAGCCAAGTCACTTCATTTGGGAAAGAACTAGACAGGAGAAGAATAAAATTATTCTGATAACGTACGTCCACAAGTGGCCCTTAATGGTGTCCAAGTTGAATCAGTTCTACAGGTAGACGATGATGAACCTCCTGGCTTGAATATGTAACCTGGAAGACATCTGTAAGTAACCCTGGAACCTATGGTAAATGAGGTCTCAGAAATAAATGCATCAAGTAGTGAACCATTTTCCAAAGTTGGAGGTCTGCCACAGTCACCTTTAAAAAAATAAGTTGAATAATTCACATAACTTTGACCACAATTTGAAGTTTATACTAGTACTTTAAATTAAATGAGTTAACACTCAGTAAAGTAAGCACAATTATATGAACACGATAAGCATTTATGTGCTAATATAGGAACAGTACTTTCTAATCTCTAAAGTACTTGTGCATAAACCAATGTTGTGACCAAGGGCATGATTTCAGATGTCTTTCACTAATCTAGACTCTGCCCGATGATCTATAGCCTCCAGGACTTGCAAACGCTAGGAACAAATTATTTAAGATCTTTGGTCTCAAAGATAATCAGTGTAGTTGAAAGTCAAGCAACATTGAGATGGTGGTGAAAGAGCAACCTCCTCTGATGTAGTAAGAATATGCTGCATGGACTGCATCACGATGTCTGTGAAACAACGTAGGCTCATTCAAGTGGACTCCATAATGTACTATTCTGTATTCCCAGGAGCTTCTTGGTTCTTGAAAGAACCTACTATGAAGCTTTAGAAACATAGAAACATGGAAATTTACAGCGCAGGAGGCCATTTCGGGCCATCGTGTCTGTGCCGGCCGACAAAGAGCCGCATGGCCCTTCGACAGCAGCCCTAAAGGTTACATACAATCAATGACGGAAAGGCAAAGGGTACCCAGCCCAACCAGTCTGCCCCACACCACTGCAACACCCCTAAAAACAAACACACTCCACCCTAACTGGAGCCATGGGATCTTCTGGGAGAGGCAAAAACTAGATAAAAACCCAAGCCAATTTAGGGAGAAAAAAATCTGGGAAAATTCCTCTCCGATCCATCCAGGCGATCGAAACTAGTCCAGGAGATCACCCTGGCCGTATTCTATTCCCTGCAGTACTTACCATTATATCCGCACCAACCAATAAAAGGTCATCTAGTCCAATCCCAATTACCAGCTCGAGGTCCATAACCCTGCAGGTTACGGCACTTCAAGTGCCCATCCAACCATCTCTTAAAAATAGTGAGGGTTTCTGCATCCACCACTCTTCCAGGCAGTGAGTTCCAGATCCCAACAACCCTCTGTGTAAAGAAGCCTCCCCTCAAATCCCCTCTAAACCTTCCATCAACCACCTTAAAACTATGCCCCTTTGTAATAGCCCCCTTCAATGCAAATAGACCCTTACTATCCACTATGTCCAGGCCCCTCAATCCAATAAGAACAAATCCAGCCTATCCAATCTGTCCTCATAACTAAGATTCTCCATTCCCGGCAGCATCCTAGTAAATCTCCTCTGCACCCTCTCTGGTGCAATCACGTCCTTCCTATAATATGGCGACCAGAACTGCACGCAGTGCTCCAACTGTGGCCTAACCAAAGTATTATGCAATTTAAGCATAACCTCCCTGCTCTTATATTCTATGCCTCGGCCAAAAAAGGCAAGCATTCCACATGCCTTCTTAACCACCTGCCTTCTACTTTCAGGGATCTGTTGACAAGCACTCCAAGGTCCCTTTGTTCATCTACACTATTAAGTGGCCTACCGCTTAATGTGTCTACCCTTTCCTTATTAGCCCTCCCAAAGTGCATCACCTCACACTTCTCTGAATTAAATTCCATTTTCCACTGCTCTGCCCACCTGACCAGTAGATTGATATCCTCCTGCAGTCCATGACTTTCCTCTTCATCAACCACACAGCCACTTTTAGTGTCATCTGCAAACTTCTTAATCATACTTCCTATATTCAAATCTAAATCGTTGATATATACCACAAAAAGCAAGGGACCCAGTACTGAGCCCTGCGGAACCCCACTGGAAACATTCTTCCAGTCACAAAAACATCCATCAATTATTACCCTTTGCTTCCTACCTCCAAGCCAATTTTGGATCCAACTTGCCACTTTGCCCTGGATCCCATGGGCTTTAACCTTCATGACCAGTCTACCATGTGGGACCTTATCAAAAGCCTTGCTAAAGTCCATATATACTACATCGTACGCACTACCCTCATCGACCCTCTTGGTTACCTCCTCAAAAAATTCAATCAGATTAGTCAAACACGATCTTCCCTTAACAAATCCGTGCTGACTGTCCCTAATTAATCCATACCTATCCAAATGCAGATTTATCCTGTCTTTCAGGATTTTTTCCAATAATTTTCCCACCACTGACATTAGGCTGACAGGCCTGTAATTACTCGGCCTATCCCTTTTTCCCTTCTTAAACAAGGGTACTACATTAGCAGTCCTCCAATCCTCCGGCACCATGCCCAGATCCAAGGAGGACTGGAAAATGATAGCCAAAGCCTCTGCTATTTCCTCTTTTACTTTGCTCAACAGCCTGGGATGCATTTCATCCGGGTCTGGGGACATATCTACTTTCAAAGCTGCTAAACCCCTTAATACTTCCTCTCTCACTATATTTATTTCATCCAGAATATCACACTCCTCCTCTATAGCAGTATCTGCATTACCTCTTTCCTTTGTGAAAACAGATGCAAAGTATTCGTTAGGAATCCTACCAACATCTTCTGCCTCCTCACAAAGATTACCCTCATGGTCTCGAATAAGCCCTAACTTTTCCTTAGTTACCCTCTTACTCTTAATATCTCCAAGTTTGCAGATGACACTAAACTGGGTGGCGGTGTGAGTCATGAGGAGGACACTAAGAGGCTGCAGGGTGACTTGGACAGGTTAGGTGAGTGGGCAAATGCATGGCAGATGCAGTATAATGTGGATAAATGTGAGGTTATCCACTTTGGGAGCAAAATCACGAAGGCAGAATATTATTTGAATGGTGGCAGATTAGGAAAGGGAGAGGTGCAACGAGACCTGAGTGTCATGGTTCATCAGTCATTGAAAGTTGGCATGCAGGTACAGCAAGCGGTGAAGGCGGCAAATGGTATGTTGGCCTTCATAGCTAGGGGATTTGAGGATAGGAGCAGGGAAGTCTTACTGCAGTTGTACAGGGCCTTGGTGAGACCTCACCTGGAATATTCTGTTCAGTTTTGGTCTCCTAATCTGAGGAAGGGCATTCTTGCTATTGAGGGAGTGTAGCGAAGGTTCACCAGACTGATTCCAGGGATGGCTGGACTGACATATGAGGAGAGACTGGATCAACTGGGCCTTTATACACTGGAGTTTAGAAGGCTAAGAGGGGATCTCATAGAAACACATAAGATTCTGACGGGACTGGACAGGTTAGATGCGGGAAGAATGTTCCCGATGTTGGGAACTAGGGGACACAGTCTTAGGATAAGGGGTAGGCCATTTAGGACTGATGAGGAGAAACTTCTTCACTCAGAGAGTTGTTAACCTGTGGAATTCCCTGCCGCAGAGAGTTGTTGATGCCAGTTCATTGGTTATATTCAAGAGGGAGTTAGATATGGCCCTTACGGCTAAAGGGATCAAGGGGTATGGAGAGAAAGCAGGAAAGGGATACTGAGGGAATGATCAGCCATGATCTTATTGAATGGTGGTGCAGGCTCGAAGGGCCGAATGGCCTACTCCTGCACCTATTTTCTATGTTTCTATGTTATTTGTTCATTCTTCTCTCCTCAAAACATTCCCCGCTTTCTCACCCGACACCCAAGTCATTTATACAATTGTAAAAGATATTGGGGTAGATTTTCAGCTCACCATCTGGGTGTAAAATTGGCCTGTGGATTGGCCGTCTGTTATAGAATCTGCCCAGTTTTCATTTTCAAATATTTCAGTACGCCTCAGCTATTTGTAAGTACAGTGTTAGTCGTGACTCAGTGGGCAGCATTCTCACCTCTGAATCAGGAGGTTGTGGGTTCAAGTCCCACTGCAGAGACTTGAGCTCAAAAATATAGACTCACACGCTAGTGCAGTGCTGAGGGAGAGCAGCACTGTCGGAGGTGCCGTCTTTTGGATGAAACGTTAAACCAGGTGGATGTAAAAGATTCCATGGCACTATTTCGAAGAAGAGCAGGGGAGTTATCCCCGGTGCGCTGGCCAATATTTAACCCTCGATCAACATAATAAAACAAATCATCTGGTTTTTATCACATTGCTGTTTGTGGCAGTTTGCTGTGTGTAAATTTGATGGCGTTCTTCCCACATTACAACAGTGACTATACTCCAAAAGTACTTAATTGGCTGTGAAGCGTTTTGGGACATCCGGTGGTTGTGAAAGATGCTGTATAAATGCAAGTCTTTCTTTCTACGTCAGGAAGTTGTGGGTTCAAGTCTGACTTCAGTGGTATGAGCATATCATCCAGGTTGACACTGACTGCAGTACTGAGGGAGTATTGTCTTTTGCATGAGACGGTAAACCAAGGCCCTGTTTAACCTTTGTAGAAGAGAATAGGTGGTATCCTGGCCAATAGTTATCCCTCAATCGACGGCTAAATCACAGATTATCTAGTCGTTATCTCATTACTGTTTGCGGAAACATATTGTGCGCAAATTTGTGCGGAATCGTAAAATTACTCCTCAACCTGCAGGCCCTGAATTTCCCTGCTGGATCTACTGGACTCCCTCTGGGAGGAGCCCAAAATGATTTTACAAAGGATATTTATAACCAGCATAGAGAAAATATTTCATTCCATCAGCCCAGCCACATTCTTGAGGTGAGAGGTCAGCTGGATGTTAAAAAAAATTAAAAGCTGCAGAAAAAAGATGAAAGTAGAAAACTGGCACAACATTACCCATACATTGCCCACGCCAGGGACTTGAGCACAAAAATCCAGGCTGACACTCCAGTGCAATACTGAGTGAGTGCTGTCAGAGGTGCTGGCTTTTGGATGAGACGTTAAACCGAGTCTGCTCTCTCAGGTGGATGTAAAAGATCCCGTGGCACTATTTCAAAGAGCAGGGGACTTATCCCCGGTGTCCTGGCCAATATTTATCCCTCAATCAACATAAAAACTGATTATCTGGTCATTATCACATTGCTGTTTGTGGGAGCTTGCTGTGCTCAAATTGGCTGCCTTGTTTCCTACATTACAACAGTGGCTACACCTCAAAAAGTACTTAATTGGCTGTAAAGCGCTTTGAGAAGTCCGGTGGTCGCGAAAGGTGCTATATAAATCCAAATCATTCTTTCTTGACAAGATTCCTGTCCACATATGCACTACTGTGTGGGGAAAAAATATTTTGTCATCTGTAAACATATTTGAGAGGAGATCGACTGTCATTGAAATTGTGTACCTATCGGCGGCAGCGGAGGGGAAGATCTTGGCAGCAGAAACCTTTGGCACTGCTGATCTATGAAATCCCCAATGGAGAGACAGATCTTTGCACCCAAATTACACCATGTCCATGGGAGTGGCAGCCAAGCAGCACCAATACTGGTGCAGGTGCCTGTCTGATATATAAATTACACTCGTCCTGGGATTTGGATTGGGGTCATGATGAGGAATTTTCCCAGATTTTTTTCCCCAATTGGCCTGGGTTTTTATCTGGTTTTTGCCTCTCCCAGATCACATGGCTCCGGTTGGGGTGGAGTGTAGAATGTTTCGGTGCAAGAGGTGTCGCAGTTGTGTGAGGCAGACTGGTTGGGCCGGGTGATCTTTACCTTTTCGCCATTGTTCATTGGTTTATATATAATCTTCAGGGCTGCTGACCGAGGGCTGTGTGGCTCTTTGTCGGACGGAGAGGACACGATGGGCAGAAATGACCTCCTTCTGTGCTGTAAATTTCTATGTTTCTATGTCAACTGTGGCTCAGTGGGTAGCAATCTTGCCTGTGAGTGAGAAGGTTGTGGATTCAAGTCCCACTTTCAGGGACTTAAGCACAAAAGAAAAATCTAAACTGACACTCCAATGCAGTAATGAAGGAGCACTGCACTGTTGGATGTGCTGTCTTTCAGATGAGAAGTTAAACTATGGCCCCCTGCTCTCTCTGGTGGACGTAAAAGATCCCATTGCACTATTTTGAAGAAGAACAGGAGGAGTCCTGGTGTCTTAGCCAATATTTATCCCTCAATCAATATTAAAAAACACAGATAATCTGGTCATTATCACATTGCTATTTGTGGGAACTTGCTGTGCGCAAGGTGGCTGCCGCGTTTCCTACATCACCATCATCATCATCATCACAGGCATCGAGGAAGACTTGTTTTCACTCTGAGTCCTTAGGTGGCTTAACAGTCCAATACGAGAACCACCGTCCCTGTCACATGTGGGACAGATAGTCATTGAGGGGAGGGATGGGTGGGACTGGTTTGCCACATGCTCTTTCCGCTGCCTGCGCTTGATTTCTGCATGCTCTCGGCGATGAGACTCGAGGTGCTCAGCGCCCTCTCGGATGCACTTCCTCCACTTAGGACGGTTTTTGGCCAGGGACCCCCAGGTGTCGGTGGTGATGTTGCACTTTATCAGGGAGGCTTTGAGGGTGTCCTTGTAACATTTCCCCTGCCCGCGTTTGGCTCGTTTACCGTGAAGGAGTTCCGAGTAGAGCGCTTGCTTTGGGAGTCTTGTGTCTGGCATGCGGACAATGTGGCCTGGGCAGCGGAGCTGATCAAATGTGGTCAGTGCTTCAATGCTGGGGATGTTGGCCTGGTCGAGGACTCTAATGTTGGTGCGTCTGTCCTCCCAGGGTATTTTGTAGGATCTTGCGGAGACATCATTGGTGGTATTTCTCCAGCGATTTGAGGTGTCTACTGTACATGGTCCATGTCTCTGAGCCATACAGGAGGGCGGGTATTACCGGTAGACCAAGAGCTTGGTGGCAGTTTTGAGGGCTTGGTCTTCAAACATTTTTTCCCTCAGGCGGCTGACAGTACAACAGTGACTACACTCCAAATGTACTTCATTGGCTGTAGAGAGGTTCGGTGGTCGTGACAGACATTATATAAATCCAAGTATTGCTTTAAGTGCCTGAATTGAAACAAGGTCCTGAACTTGATAGCACACGAGGCAGCCTGGAGCCCAACGACTCCACCCACATCTGTAAGCAAACATTAATTCCTGCTTCCCGCCCTCTCCATTTAGAGGTTAGTTGAATTGCCTTTCGGATAGATTTTACAAGGTACGTGGGATGGCTCACACAGCTATCACTGAGGGGCTTCAAGGAAGCAGGAGAAGAGATCATACTTAACATAAATATATTACAGAATGCTGAGATCTTGCTCTCATGGCACGAAAATAAGTGATTACAGTCCCATATGCGCAGAATGCGAGACGATGTCTGCATGCCTATGTAACATTTTTCTTCCATTTTATACGATGGGTAGAATAGATGGCAGGCAATGTCGGCTAGATTTATATGGTAATAGATTCAAGGGGGAGATTGCATCAAGTTGAGTCAGGGAATGTGATTGGTGGAATGCAGCAATGTAATTCAGAATCTGCTGGTCTAGTGTGTGTTTCGATCATGCTGTCTCCTAAATGATTCCAGCTTGAAGTCTTCTTGAACTTTTGAAACTGAGATTTCTGAATTTTCCATATTTACACTGGTAGACAAAGGCCAAGTTGCAGCAGAGCTTGGATTTGATCCAATGTCTGGTAGCTGGTACAACCAGGATTATAGACTACAGTGACTAATCATGTCTGAGTAGACTAGAAAGGAAAGGTTCATCAAAATAAATTATGTTATGTATAATGTAAAGACCTTCTCAAGGCTTGCAGAGAGTCTGGCCTGCAATTGCCTCCACTATCCTGCCCTAGAATGGGTGGGATCACAGTGGAAATTGTAGGGAAATCAGCTTGTGAGGCCTACCACCACCTCCCTGTCCTGACCATGATTTCCATTCCCTGCAATGACCACTGGCTGCTCCTTTCCTGGCCACTATGTGTCAGTACCAGCAGGAAAGTAGGGTCCAGGTTCCTGGTCCACTTCTCTCCTGTCTACCTTCTTCCCATTGCTTCCCCGGACCACCAGGTGAAGCCTGCAATAGTTCCTGGGATGGTGGTGGGAAGGTTCCAAACGGTGAATGTAATGGGACAATAGTAGTCATCTCCTTTCCCTCCAATTTGGCACCAGCCACCTACCTTTGAAGGCCTTCATCGACAAAGGACTACAAACCCTTAGGATACCTGCTTTTTCAGTGCCCTGTGGCCCATTTAAGTGCCTTCTTTCCCGTTCAGGTGCTGCTGCAGCAGTCCCATCTCAATTCCCCTTGGGGGCCACTGGTAAACATAGAAACATAGAAAATAGGTGCAGGAGTAGGCCATTCGGCCCTTCTAGCCTGCACCGCCATTCAATGAGTTCATGGCTGAACATGCAACTTCAGTACCCCATTCCTGCATTCTCACCATACCCCTTGATTCCCCTAGTAGTAAGGACTTCATCTAACTCCTTTTTGAATATATTTAGTGAACTGGCCTCAACAACTTTCTGTGGTAGAGAATTCCACAGGTTCACCACTTTCTGGGTGAAGAAATTCCTCCTCATCTCGGTCCGAAATGGCTTCCCCCTTATCCTTAGACTGTGTCCCCTGGTTCTGGACTTCCCCAACATTGGGAACATTCTTCCTGCATCTAACCTGTCTAACCCCGTCAGAATTTTAAACGTTTCTATGAGGTCCCCTCTCATTCTTCTGAACTCCAGTGAATACAAGCCCAGTTGATCCAGTCTTTCTTGATAGGTCAGTCCCGCCATCCCGGGAATCAGTCTGGTGAACCTTCGCTGCACTCCCTCAATAGCAAGAATGTCCTTCCTCAGGTTAGGAGACCAAAACTGTACACAATACTGCAGGTGTGGCCTCACCAAGGCCCTGTACAATTGTAGCAACACCTCCCTGCCCCTGTACTCAAATCCCCTCGCTATGAAGGTCAACATGCCATTTGCTTTCTTAACCGCCTGCTGTACCTGCATGCCAACCTTCAATGACTGATGTACCATGACACCCAGGTCTCTTTGCACCTCCCCTTTTCCTAATCTGTCACCATTCAGATAATAGTCTGTCTCTCTGTTTTTACCACCAAAGTGGATAACCTCACATTTATCCACATTATACTTCATCTGCCATGCATTTGCCCACCACCTAACCTATCCAAGTCGCTCTGTAGCCTCATAGCATCCTCCTCGCAGCTCACACTGCCACCCAACTTAGTGTCATCCGCAAATTTGGAGATACTACATTTAATCCCCTCATCTAAATCATTAATGTACAGTGTAAACAGCTGGGGCCCCAGCACAGAACCTTGCGGTACCCCAGTAGTCACTGCCTGCCATTCTGAAAAGTCCCCATTTACTCCTACTCTTTGCTTCCTGTCTGACAACCAGTTCTCAATCCATGTCAGCACACTACCCCCAATCCCATGTGCTTTAACTTTGCACATTAATCTCTTGTGTGGGACCTTGTCGAAAGCCTTCTGAAAGTCCAAATATACCACATCAACTGGTTCTCCCTTGTCCACTCTACTGGAAACATCCTCAAAAAATTCCAAAAGATTTGTCAGGCATGATTTCCCTTTCACAAATCCATGCTGACTTGGACCTATCATATTACCTCTTTCCAAATGCACTGCTATGACATCCTTAATAATTGATTCCATCATTTTACCCACTACCGATGTCAGGCTGACCGGTCTATAATTCCCTGTTTTCTCTCTCCCTCCTTTTTTAAAAAGTGAGGTTACATTGGCTACCCTCCACTCCATAGGAACTGATCCAGAGTCAATGGAATGTTGGAAAATGACTGTCAATGCATCTGCTATTTCCAAGGCCACCTCCTTAAGTACTCTGGGATGCAGTCCATCAGGCCCTGGGGATTTATCGGCCTTCAATCCCATCAATTTCCCCAACACAATTTCCCGACTAATAAGGATTTCCCTCAGTTCCTCCTCCTTACTAGATCCTCCGACCCCTTTTATATCCGGAAGGTTGTTTGTGTCCTCCTCAGTGAATACTGAACCAAAGTACTTGTTCAATTGGTCCGCCATTTCTTTGTTCCCCGTTATGACTTCCCCTGATTCTGACTGCAGGGGACCTACATTTGTCTTTACATATCTATAGAAACTTTTGCAATCCGTCTTAATGTTCCCTGCAAGCTTCTTCTCGTACTCCATTTTCCCTGCCCTAATCTAACCCTTTGTCCTCCTCTGAGTTCTAAATTTCTCCCAGTCCCCGGGTTCGCTGCTATTTCTGGCCAATTTGTATGCCACTTCCTTGGCTTTAATGCTATCCCTGATTTCCCTTGATAGCCACGGTTGAGCCACCTTCCCTTTTTTATTTTTACGCCAGACAGGAATGTACAATTGTTGTAGTTCATCCATGCGGTCTCTAAATGTCTGCCATTGCCCATCCACAGTCAACCCCTTCAGTATCATTTGCCAATCTATCCTAGCCGATTCACGCCTCATACTTTCAAAGTTACCCTTCTTTAAGTTCTGGACCATGGTCTCTGAATTAACTGTTTCATTCTCCATCCTAATGCAGAATTCCACCATATTATGGTCACTCTTCCCCAAGGGGCCTCGCACAACGAGTTTGCTAATTAATCCTCTCTCATTACACAACACCCAGCCTAAGATGGCCTCCCCCCTAGTTGGTTCCTCGACATATTGGTCTAAAAAACCATCCCTTATGCACTCCAGGAAATCCTCCTCCACCGTATTGCTTCCAGTTTGGTTAACCCAATCTATGTGCATATTAAAGTCACCCATTATAACTGCTGCACCTTTATTGCATGCACCCCTAATTTCCTGTTTGATGCCCTCCCCAACATCACTACTACTGTTTGGAGGTCTGTACACAACTCCCACTAACGTTTTTTGCCCTTTGGTGTTCTGCAGCTCTACCCATATAGATTCCACATCATCCAAGCTAATGTCCTTCGGAACTATTGCCTTAATTTGCTCCTTAACCAGCAATGCTACCCCACCTCCTTTTCCTTTTATTCTATCTTTCCTGAATGTTGAATACCCCTGGATGTTGAGTTCCCAGCCCTGATCATCCTGGAGCCACGTCTCCGTAATCCCAACCACATCATATTTGTTAACATCTATTTGCACAGTTAATTCATCCACCTTATTGCGGATACTCCTTGCATTAAGACACAAAGCCTTCAGGCTTGTTTTTTTAACACCCTTTGTCCTTTTAGAATTTTGCTGTACAGTGGCCCTTTTTATTCTTTGCCTTGGGTTTCTCTGCCCTCCACTTTTCCTCATCTCCTTTCTGTCTTTTGCTTTTGCCTCCTTTTTGTTTCCCTCTGTCTCCTTGCATTGGTTCCCATCCCCCTGCCATATTAGTTTAAATCCTCCCCAACAGCACTAGCAAACACTCCCCCTAGGACATTGGTTCCGATCCTGCCCAGGTGCAGACCGTCCGGTTTGTACTGGTCCCACCTCCCCCAGAACCGGTTCCAATGCCCCAGGAATTTGAATCCCTCCCTGCTGCACCACTGCTCAAGCCACGTATTCATCTGCGCTATTCTGCGATTCCTACTCTGACTATCACGTGGCACTGGGAGCAATCCCGAGATTACTACTTTTGAGGTCCTACTTTTTAAATTTTGCTCCTAGCTCCTTAAATTCGTTTCGTAGGACCTCATCCCTTTTTTTACCTATGCCGTTGGTACCAATGTGCACCACGACAACTGGCTGTTCTCCCTCCCTTTTTAGAATGTCCTGCACCCGCTCAGAGACATCCTTGACCCTTGCACCAGGGAGGCAACATACCATCCTGGAGTCTCGGTTGCGGCCGCAGAAACGCCTATCTATTCCCCTCACCATTGAATCCCCAATCACTATTGCTCTCCCACTCTTTTTCCTGCCCTCCTGTGCAGCAGAGCCAGCCATGGTGCCATGAACTTGGTTGCTGCTGCCCTCCCCTGATGAGTCATCTCCCTCAACAGTACCCAAAGCAGTGTATCTGTTTTGCAGGGGGATGACCACATGGGACTCCTGTACTACCTTCCTTGCACTGCTCTTCCTGTTGGTCTTCCATTCCCTATCTGGCTGTGGACCCTTTCCCTGCGGTACGACCAACTCGCTACACGTGATACTCACGTCATTCTCAGCATCGTGGATGCTCCAGAGTGAATCCACCCTCAGCTCCAACTCCGCAACGCGGACCGTCAGGAGCTTGAGGTGGATACACTTCCTGCAGATATAGTCGTCAGGGACACTGGTGTCGTCCCTGAGTTCCCACATGGTACAGGAGGAGCATAACACCCAATCGAGCTCTCCTGCCATGACTTAACTCTTAGATACACTTAAATTGGCAACAACAATGGATCGAGCTTTCTGATGGGGACACCACTGGGAGCAAGCCATGCATAGCTAATGACACCTGAAGTTCTGCATGCACCTGTCTCCAGTTGAGGCAGAAAATGGAAAATTCAGGCCTCTATGCCTGTACTGCTGTGGTGTCTCTAAGTCGACAAAAGACCTTTGATCTAGTGTATGGTCTAACTGATTTCAGACCTTAGTTAAATTTCAGTTAAGGAAATGGATTTATTCTTATTTCGTATGACAATATTAATGGGTTAGAGAATAAGCCAGTTTTTCACCTCCATAAATGGACTGGGCTGCTACAACAACAACTTACATTTTATAGTGAATTTAACATAGTAAAACATCCCAAGGTGCTTAACAAGAGCGATATCAATAAAAACATTTTTGACACAGAGTTCAGAAGGAGATATCAGGACAGATGACCAAAAGCTTGGTCCTAGAGGTAGGTTTTAAGGAAGATCTTAAAGGAGAAGAGAGAGGTAGAGAGGTGAGGTTTAGGAGGGAATTCCAGAGCTTAGGGCCCAGGCACCTGAAAGCATGGCCGCCAATGGTGGAACGATTAAAATTGTGGATGCACAAGAGGCCAGAATTGGAGGAACGTAGGGATCTCAAAGGCTTGGAGGGCTGGTGGGGGTTACAGAGATAGAGAGGGGCAAGGCCATGGAGGGAATTGAAACAAGGATGAGAATTTTAAAATGAAGGCATTGCTGGTCCGGGAGCCAGTGTAAGTCAGCAAGGTTAAAGATTCCTATTATTCAACTTTATTTTTGCCTGAGAACAGATGCAAGTCATTTGGAACCACTATGACCGAACACTGTGGCCTCACTGGGTCTGTACAAAGTGCGCACACACCCGGCGAGGCCTCGCAAAAGCTGGTTTTCGGGGCGCAATACGCAGATGCCAAAAACAGCTTTTCGGATCTATCAAGATTTCTCTAGACTGATCCTCCACATCTCCGGGAGAAGGACATCCGCTGGGCATTTGCCCAACTCATGCCCAGCGAATCGCCTTCAAATTTTTACACCTGGTAATAGCTGGCGCATAGCTTACTTTTACCAGCATAACACTTTTAAAACATATAAAAATTAAATTTAATCACTCATTTTTATATAAAATACCCTGTCCATTAAGGTAATTTTATTTGTAACAATATTAAAACACATTAAAAATGCCAAAAAATATATATTTTTCTAAAACATTTAATTACATTTAATTTCAATTAATTTTAAATATGTGAGGTGTTTTATTTATTTATTATGCTGTGATTCGGTGTTTTAGGGTTTTTTCTCATGGATAGTAATGGGAACTCGTACAAACAGAGCTCCCATTTTTATCAATGAGAATACTGCATCGTGATTGGTGGTCCAGGCCCACGTACGTACCTGAAAGGCATCTTCCCATGTGCTGCGCAGCGAACCTAGGCCTCCGACCGGGATCCTAAGTTCCTCCGGGACCACCAGGTACTTTTGTAGATTTTTTTCCAGGTCGGAGGCATTCATACGAAGGAAGCCTCTGACTGCAATTGTGCCCCCATTGTCATTGAGACAAACCATGTGTTTGATGGATATATAAATTATAAACACAAATCTGCAATATTAAATTGCTCATCTCGATATTTCAATGAAACCCGTTTGAGGGCTTCCAGTGAAGGCAGGGTACATGAAGGGAGTGCTGGGAGACATTAAGTAGGATCACTGTAGAATGAAGAACAATTCTTTTAAAAGTAAACACTTAGGCCAGAATTTTCCCCTAAAATAAACGGTTGGTTTGGAGCGTGGGGGTAGTTAAATTGTTAAAAAAGGCATTCTTGTCCTTATTCTGCCTCCAACCCGACCACTTCCGGTTTTAACGGAGGCGGGACGGGAGCGGGGCGGGGTGCAAGTGACCAACCTGCTTCCAGGGAGTGGAACGTCAATTTAAGGTAAAAGAAAAGACCTGGATTTATATAGCGCCTTTCACGACCACCAGACATCTCAAAACGATTTACAGCCAATGAAATACTTTTTGAAATGTAGTCACTGTTGTAATGTAGGAAACACGACAGCCAATTTGCACACAGCAAACTCCCACAAACAGCAGTGTGATAGTGACCAGATAATCTGTTTCAGTGATGTTGATTGAAAGATAAATATTGACCAGGACACCGGAGATAACTCCCCTGCTCTTTTTCAAAATAGTGCCATGGGATCTTTTATGTCCACTTGAGAGTGCAGACAGGGCCTCAGTTTAAAGTCTCATCAGAAAGACAGCACCTCTGACAGTGCAGCACTTCCTCAGCACTGCACTGGAGTGTCAGCTTAGATTTTTTGTGCTACAAGTTCCTGGAGTGGGACTTGAACCCACAACTTTCTGACTGGAAGCCTCTTTTTTCACCTCCATTTTGAATTTAACTGCATATGGGCAGGTTTCACACAATTCGTGAAACCTGGCAGTTAAACTGAGGCGGGGACTGCTGCATCTAGGAGGTAAGTGGCTTTAAACCTACCACCTGGATCCAGGGTCCCTGCCTAACCCACCCCTCCGTGATCGAAGACCCCCTCAAGGCCTCCGATCACCTTTCCGGGCATCCGATCCCCAGCATAAGGCCTCCCTCCCCACCCCACCAATGATGCTGAACCCGGCCACAATTCTCCGGTGGCCAGTTCTGATTCTCTCTCCCCCACCCCCAATCATCCGGCCGACCCTCCATGCCGATTTCTGATCCTCCGACCGACCCCACCCTGCTGTTGCTCCAATCAACCCCCTCGTGCCCCCCCCTTCATTGATCCTCAATCCCCGACTCCTCTGCGGTACCCCACCGAGTGCCCCCCACGACCCTCGACCGAACCCTTGCTCCCTCTCTGCGGCTGCAGGCCTACCTGCACTCAGCCTGTTAGCCTCTCAATCTGGCTGGCAGTGGGCAAGAAACTGAGGCCTCAAAGCGGGAAAAGCGGGCCCTGGCATTAAAGTCGTCAGGGCCTGCATGTTCCCTGCCCGCCTCAGAGGCTCCCCACCCCAACCCGCCTACCTGCAGAAAATTCCGGCCTTAACTTCAGTAAGATTATTGAAGAGATATTTCCTGATTGTAGTTCGAAATCCACCTCTCCATCAACTAATCTCCTTTTATAGGTCAGCTACCATTTTTGGCAGACATGTTTAAGAATGTGATATTTGAGGCACTGACATGTGATATTTTAGAGCCATACCCTACAAATGTTACCCACAACATAGCCAGTATTTTAATGTAATTTCTTAAATGAATATTCCTGATAATTAATGGTTATAAATTGTCCAGAATTGTTCTTGTGGTCTATAATGTTACATTAAACTTCAGTTAGACCACTGGCTTGTAATTAGTTCCAGGTATCCATTATTTTCCACACATTTGTTGTTATACAGGTTTATGTGAGTGAATAATTTGAGTCATGTAGCTGTGGAGATGTCATTAAGTTATTTACCCTTATTTATTATTAAATTGAATAATTGAATTGTATTGTCATTTACTCATTAGTATTTGAATGGTGCTTGAAAAGGAAAAGGCAATTGAACAAATAATTATATTGTTGACTTTTGATCTGCAAAGGGGTGAGGCAGTACAAGGTAAGAACATAAGAAATAGGAGCAGTAGGCCATTTGGCCCCTCAACCATTCAATAAGATCATGGCTGAGGGGTGTGCTGTGAGGGTGCCCCATAATCACACTTGTAGCCAATATAAAGAACAGATAATGCATAGTAGCTATTTCTGTTAAGTATCAAATAACTCCGCGAAGCTAAGTATGGTGAGCTAGTTCAGGCATGACCTTACTCCAGTTCATTTATTCTCAAAGTGAGGATTCAACACGGCTTGCACGTGTCTGCCAGTGACCATTAGGACTCCGACAGTTGCGCCCTCCAGTGGCAGGTAAAACCCAGTTCACATACATAGCATCATTCCCCCCAAAGTCCTTGGTACAGGTTGTATTTACAAGTTGAGACGGTCGGGGCCTTCCGCTCTCTGGTTGATCTTCTCAGTTCGAACCCAAGCTTGGGTGAGTTCGTAGGGCCATTGCTGCATTGCGGAGCAGTCGGTCTGACAGTACTGTCGGGGATAATAGGTTCGTCTTCGTGAATGACACAAGGGCCAACTGATGGTTGGATGTGTGTTGGTTGGTCAATGATGATGTCATCTTCAATTTGTTCTGGGTTGTCTGTGAATCGGTTTGGTTTGGTTAATGTGCCTTTTGCACGTTTAGCCATTTAACAGTTTGACTACAAACACCCTGTTCCCCCTCCTTGGCCAAAACTGTGCCAGCAACCCACTTTGGACCATGACCATAATTCAGGACAAACACAGGGTCATGAATAGCAATGTCACGTGATACGGCCACGCAATCGTGGTACCATTGCTGCCATCGCCTTCTGGTTTCGACGTGATCATTGAGATCCGGGTGTACAAGGGAGAGCCTGGTTTTGAGGCCTCTCTTCATTAACAGCTCGGCAGGAGGGACCCGGTGAGCGAGTGGGGTCTCGTCCAGTAACTGAGCAGAATGCGGGACACGCGGGTCTGTAGGGAGCCGTGAGTCACACATTTTAGGCTCTGCTTAATGGTTTGGACAGATCTCTCCAATTGACCGTTAGATGTGGGTTTGAAAGGGGCAGACCTGACATGCTTGATGCCATTACGGGTCATAAACTCGTGGAACTCCTACCTGGTGAAACGCGGTCCGTTGTCACTGACAAGGATGTCAGGCAGGCCATGGATGCCGAAATTGGCCCAGAGGCTTTTAATAGTGGCTGTGGACATGCTGGATGACATGATTACGCATTCAATCCATTTGGAGTAAGCATCCACTACCACTAAAAACATTTTGCCGAGAAAGGGGCCGGCAAAGTCTATGTGGATCCTTGACCACGGTTTGGATGGCCATGACCACAGAGTCAGCAGAGCCTCCACAGGTGTGTTACTCAGTTGCATGCAAGTGTTGCACTGATGCACGCATGACTCCAAGTCCGAGTCAATGCCGGTCAATTGTGAGACCTGGCAATGGCCTTCATCATGACAATGCCTGGGTGGGTACTATGTAAATCTCGCACAAAAGTTTCCCTGCCTTTTTTTGGCATAACAACACGATTACCCCATAACAGACAATCAGACTGAATAGGCAATTCATCTTTGCGGCGCCAATAAGGCTTAATTTCATCCTGCATTTCCCTGGGAATGGCAGACCAATTTCCATTTAGGACACACTTTTGCGCTAGACAGTACAGGATCCTGGCTGGTCCAGGTCCTAATGGGTGACCATTGTGACCAGCAACAAGTCTGCGGGCTGCGGCATTTCCACCCCGGTTGTGTGCAATGGTAGCCGGCTAAGTGCATCAGTGCAGTTTTCAGTGCCTGGTCTGTGGCGGATGACATAATCATAAGCTGATAATGTTAGTACCCATCTTTGGATGCGGGACGAGGCATTGGTGTTTTGCTCTCAGAAAACAATTAAATGAGCGACTTGTGGTCTGTTTCAAGCTCAAACCGAAGCCCAAACAGGTTTTGGTGCATTTTCCTAACCCCATATATGCATGCTAAAGCCTCTTTCTCTACCATACTATAGGCTCTTTCAGCCTTAGACAGACTTCTGGACACGTATGCAACTGGATGGAGTTTGCCTGATACATCATCATCATCATCATAGGCAGTCCTCGAGTCGAGGATGACTTGCTTCCACGTCAAAAAGTTCACAGGTGTTTCAATGAAGGACCTAAAATTCCAGGTCCCGAACTAAATCTTGAAGGGTGGAAGATGCCTGTGGGTGGATTTTTTTTTTAAACATGTGGTGGCCGTTGCACACCAGCCACCACACGGGCTTGAGAGAGCTAGGTCTTGGTTTAGTGGCAAGGGTTAACCAAGACGACTGGAGACTAGCTCTGCTGCACGGACCTAGCGCACACCTAATGAATTCGTTGCCCAGAAGAGGCGAGGGCCCAGCACCCCAACCTACTGTCTAGAACTGTTGATCTCTATGTGACTTTCATTGTATACACCTGCCACTATTGTGCAATCTGTATTACAGCAGGTTCTCAGATGAGAAAGTGTGCAAAATTCCTGCACAACATTCAATGAGAATTTTAAATCTGAGGCATTGCCAGACTGGGAGCCAATGTAGGTCAGCGAGCACAGGGGGTGATGGGTGAACGGGACTTGGTGCAAGTTAGCACACGAGCAGCAGAGTATTGGATGAGCTCAAGACAATATCCAGTACACATTACAGTTAACAATGTTATTGTACAAACATTGAATGCATAAATAAAAAGGTTAGAAGAGAATCATAGAAATTTACTGCACAGAAGGAGGCCATTTTGGCCCATCGTGTCCACGCTGGCCGACAGGTTCGTGCAATAAAACAAAACAAGAAGCAAAGTTGATTTAAGAACCCGAGGTTTGACATTTTCGGTGGTGTTCTACAATGAAGGTATGCTTACCAAATTCTTGTGCCCGTTATTTTAGCAGATGAATTAATGATTGGATAGGCTGGGGGGATGTGGTTTGGAACAGAGGAGGCTGAGGGGAGACCTTTTTGAGGTATATAAAATTATGAGGGGCCTAGATAGTGAATAGGAAGGACGTATTTCCCTTAGCAGAGGGGTAAACAACCAGGGGACATAGATTTAAAGTAATTGGTAACAGGTTTAGAGGGGATTTGAGGAGAAATTTCTTCACCCAGAGGGTGGTGGGGGTCTGGAACTCACTGCCTGAAAGGGTGGTCGAGGCAGAAACCCTCACCACATTTAAAAAGTACTTGGATGTGCACTTGAAGTGCCGTAACCTACAGGGCTACAGACTAAGAGCTGGAAAGTGGGATTAGACTGGATAGTTCTGTCATCATCATAGGCAGCAAGGATGAGTTTCGATGCTGGGAAGACTGGGCAATCATGATGGCCCTGCTCAGGTCTAGAGATTCAGCAGCCAGCAGCTTTCTAAGGATGACCTCGTGGCCAATGCAAAGCTCGAAAAAGTCCCACAGCATTTCCTCCAATGCAGCTTCGAAGTTGCACGGCCCAGCGAGCCGTCTCAGGTCGGCGACAAATTCCGCCAGATCCTGGCCCTCGGAGTGATTGTGCACGTAGAAACAATACCGCGCCATGAAGCTTTCCTTTGGTTTAAAATGGTTCCGAAGCAGCGTATACAGTTCATCATAAGTCTTATCCGTTGGTTGAGTCAGTGAGAATAGATTATTGATAAGGCCATAAAAGTTTGACCCACATCAGTGAGGAGTCTATCGACTCTGGATCAGTTCCTATGGACTGGAGGGTAGCTAATGTAACACCACTTTTTAAGAAAGGAGGGAGAGAGAAAACGGGTAATTATAGACCGGTTAGCCTGACATCAGTAGTGGGGAAAATGTTGGTACCAATTATTAAAGATGAAATAGCAGCACATTTGGAAAGCAGTGACGGCATCAGCCCAAGTCAGCATGGATTTATGAAAGGGAAATCCTGCTTGACAAATCTTCGAGAATTTCTTTTTTGAGGATGTAACTGGTAGAGTGGACAAGGGAGAACCAGTGGATGTGGTGTCATTTGGACTTTCAAAAGAACCACCCTGCGTTTAATTGCATTATCGGTTCCTTCCAATCCAAGGCGATCAGTGAAATCCTCCCAGTCTTCCCCTTCCACGAATCTCTCCAAAATTCCAACAGACATGGCTGCATGAAAGTTCGTATGTTTAACTCGTCGCCAATAACTCCACGAGGCTAAGTACGGTGAGCTAGTTCAGGCATGACCTTACTCCAGTTTATTTATTCTCAAAGTGATGATTCAACATGGCTGCCAACATTATATACACGGCTTGCATGTGTCTGCTAGTGGCCATTAGGACTCCGAAAGTCGTGCCCTCCAGTGGCAGATAAAATCCAGTTAACATACATAACATACTCCTTGAAGTTTAGAAGAATGAGAGGTGATCTTATTAAAACATGTAAGATTCTGAGGGGGTTTAACAGGGTAGATGCAGAGAGCATGTTTCCCCTCATGGGGAATCTAGAACTAGAGGGCATAGTTTCAGAATAAGGGGTCGCCTATTTAAAACAGAAATTAGAGGAATTTCTTCTCTGAGGGTCGTCAATCTTTGGAATTCTCTACCCCAGCGAGCTGTGGAGGCTGGGTCTTTGAATATATTTAAAGGTGGAGATACAGATTTTTGAATGATAAAGGGAGTCAAGGGTTTATGGGGATCGGGCGAGGAAGTGGAGTTGAGGCCAGGATCAGATCAGCCTGAATGGTGGAGCAGGCTTGAGGGGCCAAATGGCCTACTCCTGCCTTTATTTCTTATGTTTTTTTTGTAATGACTCAAGAGTGTGGTTACTGTAAACTCACTCAGGTGCAACCTGATCCATCTTTATTCCAGCCCGAGAGTGTCTGCGTGACAAAGACACCCAGCTTATATACAGGTGACCAAGCACACATGCATATAGCCCGATGACCTCCGACCACAGCGCCCTCTGGTATCTGGTGACCCCCCCAAGCATTAATACATAACACTTTTACCCTGCACTATTGCATTCTCCTTTCTCTTTGACTTTTTAAATTTCCGCTCACCTGATCCCTCCACCCCAATATTTAGTTTAAAGCCCTATTTACAGCTCGAATCATTCAATTCGCCAGGATACTGGTCCCAGCCTGGTTCAAGTGAAGCCCGAAGGAACAGCTCCCTCTTATCCCAGTACTGGTGCCAGTGTCCCATGAATCAAAACCCATTTCTCCCATACAAATCTTTCAGCCACATGTTCATCTCTCTGATCTTATTTACCCTATGCAAATTTTCTCGTGGCTCAAGTAGTAATACAGAGATTATTTCCTTTGTGATTCTGCTTTTTAATTTAGCCCCTAGTTGCTCATACTCCCTCAGCACAACCTCTTTCTTTGTCCTGCCTATGTCTTTGGTGTTATATATGTGGACTTGTATTTACTCTGTACAGCCACCAGCGGTCTCATCCCCTGGAGTCCCAAGGGATCACATAATCCCTTGGAAGCACAGGTATTTAAGGAGGCTTCACAGATTGCAGAGGCACTCTGGAGACCTGCAATAAGAGACTACGGTCACACTTTACTTTGAGCTTACAATGTTCAGTCTGACTCTTTCTCCATACACAACAGTTAGTACCTATGTGGACCATGACAACTGGATCTTTCCCCTCTTACTCCAAGTTGCTCTCCAGCTCAAAGATGTCCTTAATCCTGGCACCGGGCAGGCAACTCAGCCTTCGGGACTCATGCTCTCGGCTGCAGAGAGCAGTATCTATCTCCCTAGCTATACCGTCTCCTATCACTACATCATTTCTTTTTACTCCCCCAACTTGAATGGCCCCCTATACCATAGTGCTGTGGTCAGTTTGTTCATCCTCCCTGCAGTCTCTGCTCTTGTCCACACAGGGAGCAAGAATCTCATACCTGTAGGACAAGAGCAAGGGCTGAGGCTCCTCTATCACTACATCCTGGTGATGTAGAGCCATGGAATCTTTTACGACCAACTGAGATGGCAGCACTCCCTCAGTACTGCACTGAAATGTCAGCCTAGATTGTGGGCTCAAATCCACAATGTTCTAATTCAGATGTGATAGTACTATTATTGAGCAGATGCTGAAACCTCTGCATAATGACTTTGTACAATAGGCTCTAATTTTCCCAGCAGTTTCTGGCAACTAAGGAGACATTAAAAATTCATTGGTTATTGAATGCAAGTATAATCACCATTGTTACATTGGTAAAAATTGCAACCAAATTGCGCAAAGCAAGGTCCCTCAAATAGCAAAAGAGTTGACTGACTACTTAAATCCATTTTTATGATGTTGCCCAAAGGATGACTATTGATTCGGACACTGGGAGAACTCCCTACTCTTCTTGAAAAAGTATCACGAGATCTTTCACACTGCCAAAGCAGTTCGGACTTGAGTTAATAACTCATTTAAAAGTCGATACCTCCAACAATGCAACATTCGGTGCTGCACTTAATTAACAACCCATATAATGTCCTCAAGTCCTGGTCTTGTACCCACAACTTTCTGACCTACTTAACCTAGGCTGACACTTCTGTACAGTACTGAGGGGATGCTGAACTGTCAACGTAACCGTCTTCCAATTGAAATATTAAACGAAAGCTCCATCTACCCGCTCAGGTAGATGTAAAAGATCCCATGGCATGATTTCAAAGAAGGGTAGCTCTCTTGAATAACATTATTGCTCAACCAACACCTAAAAAAACAGATGATTTGGTCACTTATTCCATGGCTATTTGTGGGAGCTTGTTGGGCAAAAATTGACTGCTGTGTTTCCTACACTTCAAAAGTGCTTCAATGGCTGTGAAGCGCTTTGGGACAACCTGAGGTCTTACATGGCACTATATAAATGCAAGTTATTTCTTTCATGTGAGAATGCTAGCAACTGAGCCAAACTGCCAAATTAGTGAATTAAATCAGCTTCTAAGAAAGCACAGACTCAAATAGCTAACTTTACCCACAATACTTTGAATTTGTATTTATTAGTGTTTAATCTAGTACTGTGAAAAAATAATCTATCATAGAATTATTTAGCACAGTAGGAGGCCATTCAGCCAATCGTGCCTGTGTCAGCTCTTTGGCAGAACTATCCAATTAGTCCCATTCCCCTCTCTTTCCCCAAAGCCCTCTAAATGTTTCCCCTTCAATTATTTATCCAATTCCCTTCTGAAAGTTACAACTGAATCTGCTTCCACCACCCTTTCAGGCAACGCATTCCAAACCAGAACTCATTGTGGAAATTCCTTTGCCAATCACCTTAAATCGGTGTCCTTGGGTTACCAATGTTTCTGCCACTGGAAACAGTTTCTCCTTATTTACTCTATCAAAACCATTCATGATTTTTAACACCTGTCAAATCAACTCTTAACCTCGTTGCTATAAGGAGAACAACCACAGCTTCTCCAGTCACTCCACATAACTGAACTCCCTTATCCCAGATATCATTCTAGTAAATCTCCTCTGCATCCCCTCCAAGGCCTTGACATCCTTTCTTAAAATATGGTGCTCAGAATTGAACATGATACGCCAGCGGAGGTCTAACCAGTGTGGTGTCCAGAATTAAACAATACTACAGCTGAGGCCTAACCAGTGTCTTAGAAAGGTTTTGTATAACTGCCTCGCTTTTGTCCTCTATTCGTACAGCCAAGGATCCCATATGCTTTTTTTTATTAAAAAAGCTTTGCAAATTGTCCTGCCGCCCTATCCTTAATTATAAATACCAGCACTTTCCCGACAACAGGCTAATGTTAGGCTAACTGATCTATAATTCCCTGGTTTCCTTTTCTCACCATTCTTAAAAAGCAGAGTGATGTTCGCAATTTTCTAATCTAAAGGAATGGTTCCTGAATCGAAAAACTTGCGACCTGCAGAACATAAGAAATAGGAGCAGGAGTAGGCCAGTCAGCCCCTCGAGCCTGCTCTGCAACTCAGTAAGATTATGGTTGATTTTCTACCTCAACTCCACTTTCCTGCACTATCCCCATATCCCTCGATCCCCATAATATTCAAAAATCTATTGATCTCAGTCTTGATCATGCTCAATGACTAAGGATGCACAGCCCTCTGGGGTGGAGAATTCCAAAGATTCACCACCCTCTGAATGAAGAAAATTCTGCTCATCTCATTCCTAAATAGCCAACCCCTTATTCTGAGACGGTGACCTCTGGTTCCAGACTCACCAGCCAGGGGAAACATCCTCCCTGCATCTACTGTGTCAAGCCCTGTAAAAATTTTGTATGTTTCAATGAGATCACCTCTCATTTTTCTAAACTCTAGAGAATATAGACCTAGTCTACTCAATCTTTCCTCAAAGCACAATTCCCCCCATCGCAAGAATCAGTCTGGTAAACCTTTGTTGCACTCCCTCTGTTATGTTCAGAATAAATCCACAGGACTGTGTTGTAAGCTCAAATTGTTGTGACCTTGGTTTCTTTATTCAGACTCCAGAGTGGAGAAGCAGCATGGTGCATCACCTTTATATCTGCTTGCCCTAGGATGCACAGGTGACCCTTAGGTCTCCCATAGGTGTGCCGCTCGTGGCAAGTCTTACATATTGGTGAGGTTTACATACATACATAACATCACCCACCACACCCCCCCGAAAGTCTTATGTACAAGTTATTTGCAAGTTGAGGCAATCTGGCACCCTGCGACCCCGGGTCAATCGCCTGAATTGAAGTCATGACATGGTGGGTTCATCCTCGTGCTGGACGGCGAGGTCGATTGTGTTAGTGGGTCGCTGGGGACCAGGTCCTTTCACAATGGTTCCTGGTTATCTGTAATTCGCAGTTTGGTCTGATCCAAATGATTTCTGCGTTTGCCCAGTACATGGTTTCACAATCAAACACTCCATTTTCATCACACACATTCCATTCCCCCCACCTCCCCACTTTAGCTAATACAGTGCTAGCGGCCCATCTGGGGCCCTGAACATGGTCTACATCATTTATTCTGATGTCACATGGAGGAACCGTGCGATCATGGTACATTCTTTGCTGACAGCATACGGAAGGCTCGGTTCTGAGTGATTCAGTTTGGTGACTGCATAGCACCCAGGATAGCCGGGTCTGCAGGGAGTCTACCGTGACACGTGTGGTGCTTGGATTTGTGATTAGGGCTGCCCGCTCCGGACTATTGTCGCTGACCCCAAGGTCTGGCAAGCCCAGGATGGCCGATATGGCCTTGAGACTTTCAGTAGGACCAACTGTGTAGCCTACCTGCCTTTCTTTGCAATGTTGCAGAGTTGCCCCAAAGGGGGCAATCTGATGGGATAAGCCTTTCGTCTTTGCGACGGATAAGCTGCAACATCCCGTCTAGCGGTTCGCCGTTGGCAGGCGGTAACGTGGGATCCTGGCTGGTCCAGGTCCTAAACTGGGGGGCCGTTATGGTTGACCCCTCGCTTTCTAGCACTTCCACGACAACGAGTAGGTCTGCAGGTTGCGCAGTTTCCACCCCGGTGGTGGGCAACGGTAGCCAACTGAGGGCATTAGCGCCGTTCTCAGTATCTGGCCCGTGGCGGATCATGTTACAGTGCACAGACAGTGTTAGACATTCTCGAAACAAGGTATCAATAATGATGGGCAAAACTGTGGGATGGGCAGCTTGTCTGACTCGAGCACATATCAGGACACTCTTTGGTACGTCTATTTTGTCCCATGATCCCAAGCTACTGTTTTGATTAACTTATTGGATACATGTACAACCGTTTGGGGCTTGCCTGCTACTTTAGCTTGCTGCACAACACGCCCGACCCCACTAAGGTAACACATCACTTGCTACGAATACGTTGTCAGATACATATATGACCGGTTGGTGTTCGCCCGCTACTTTGGCTTGTTGTAAGGTACCCCTGACCTCATATGATCGTACATCATTGGCCGCAAAAGAACGCTCACATGGGTTACATAGTGCAAACAACTTACTGGAATGCAGTGGGTTCCTGGCCTTCTCAGCGGCCGCCCCTTTACCTTTGCCCCAAACCCAGTCATCTTCCTTGCTGGGCAACACATGCCTGTTTCGTTGCGGCGACATCCCGTGGTCTGGACGCACTCTCGTCCGTGTCTGTGATCTTCCTCCCCAGGGATTTTGCCTCTGGCATCGGGAAGACGCTTTCAGATCGTTTCGGCCGGAGTCCCACTCTGCATGGTCGACCTGGAGCCTCTTCCATTGTCGAGAAGAGGTCATCGGCTTTGGGTAGTGGGTACCGCACTGTACCACTGCTCGGTTGATCTTCACCTCGTCGTCGTGGTGAGCGGCCTGCGCCTCGGGGATCTGCAAATGGATCTGCACTTCGATGCCTGGTTCAGCTGAAGGTGGGGTTTTGCTCAGCCTTTGAGCAAGGGAGACGTTGTTCGCTGGAGAGGGTACGCAGAGGTCTTCCCAGTTCCAAAGAATCTTCCCCATCCACCCTCTACCAAGCAGCGTTGGCCCATCACCTGAAACAGTCCACAGTGGTAAATCGTGCACCGCTCCCTCATGAGATATTCATATGTCCGCACTACCAATAACTGGTATCAGTTCCTTGGTGTAGGTGCGCAGCTTTGCCTAAATCGGGATCAGCTTGGGTCATTGTGTTCTGTTGCCCCACAGCCTCTCGATTGCCTTCTGGCTCATTACTGATTGACTCGCCCCCATATCCAGTTCTATGGAGACTGGAGTGCCGTCGAGTTTAACTTTTACAATCATCAGAGGGCTTTTGGTGGTGAAGGTGTGTATCCCATATACTTCCTCTTCATCCTCAGGTTCAGTTGCCTCTCCTGCTCGTTCAGCGTGATCCTCGCTGGAATGGTCATCCTCTCCTAACTCTGCCATGTGGTGAGTCACAGGTCATTTGCACATTCGCTGGAGGTGCCCTATTGTTCCACAGCCCTTGCACACAAGGCTTGAATTGACATTGATGAGCTCGATGACTGCCCCCGCAGCGCCAACATGGTGTTAATGGATACGCATTCACGGCGGACTCTGAGTCACTCTAGGCCTAGGTCTGGCCTCTGCGGTCATGTGGGCCCTGCCCTGTGCCATTCTGCCTGCGAAAACATTATTTTATGCACAGTACTTGCTGGTGAGCTTTGATTCTGTGAAGATATCTGTTTCGTGTTATCGCTCATGGATATGAAGGCTTGGGCTATCGAGATGGCCTTGCTCAGATCTAGGAATTCAGCAGACAGCAGTTTGCGAAGAATGACCCCGTGGCCGATTCCAAGCATAAAAAAGTCCCGCAACATTTCCCCCCCAAGGATCCTGCAAATTCGCACGGTCGGCAACAAAACTCGCCCGTTCTAGCCCTCGGAGCGATGGTGCGTGTAAAAGCGATACCTGGCCATCAAGATGCTCTCATTCGGCTTGAGGTCTTCCCGAAACAGCATACACAGCTCTGTGTAAGTCTTGTCTGATGGTTTGACCGGTGCCAGCAGATTTTTGAGGAGGCCATATATCGAAGACCCACATACGGTGAGGAGAATCGTCCTGTGCTTGGTCACCGTCTCAGCCTTGTCCAGTTCGTTGGCCACAAAGTACTGGTCGAGGCGCTCAACAAAGGCTTCCCAATCATCACCCTCAACAAATCTCTCAAGAATACCAACGACAGCCAATACCACGTGAAAGTTCGAGATCTTTTACTCGTCGCCAATTTTTTATGTTCAGAATAAATTCACAGGACTGTGTTGTAAGCTCAAACTGTTGTGACCTTGGTCTCTTTATTCAGACTCCAGAGTGGAGAAACAGCATGGTGAATCACCTTTTATACCTTCTTGCCCCAGGGTGCACAGGTGACCCATAGGTCTCCCACAGATGTGCCCCCTAGTGGCAAGTCTTACATATTGGTGAGACTTACATACATACATAACACCCTCTATGGAAAGTATAGCCTTCCTTAGGTAAAATTGTACACAATACTCCAGGTGTGGTCTCACCAGGGCCCTATATAATTGCAGTAAAACATCTTTACTCTGATACTCAAATCCTCTTGTAATAAAGGCCAACATTCCATTTGCTTTCTTAATTGCTTGCTTAATTGCACGTACCACCTCTCCGCCTCTCTATTTTCCTTTAAGACTCCCTTTAAGACTCACCTTAAAACCTCTCCCTTCATCTGTTGTAATTTCTTATGTGGCTCGGCATCTTGCAACATTCCTGTGAAACGCCTTGGGACGTTTTACTATGTTAATGGTGCTATATAAATATAGTTAAACTTCCCCTAGCCACAATAGACCCTAATAGGGGGTCTTGAACACTTAAATTCCTACTCTAAACCCAACCCTGCGAATCCCATAAGTTCGGGCCTACCTCAGGCTTCTCAGCACACCACCCATCGGCGACGGCGACTGGGCGTCCTGCGCCAACTGGACCTCCTGTAGCGACTGGACCTCCGGCGGCGACTGGGCGGCATGCGGGCCTCATGGCTGGGCCTCCTGCGGCGATTGGGCAGCTGGTGGTGACTTGGCAGCTGGGCCTCCTGGGCCTGGCTATCGGGCCTCCACCCCCTCTCCAGCGGCGATCGGAACACCTCCAGCAACGGCAGATGGGCCTCTCCTCCACGACTGAGTCTGGGTCTCCTCAACGATGGCTGGACCTCCAGCGGCGACAGTCGACCTCCTCCTCAACGGTGACCGGGTCGGCTGGCTTCCCCCCACCCCCATCTTCAGTGACGACTGGAGCTTTCCTTCCCCACTGGTAACCTGGCCTCCTCTCCTCCTCCAGCATGTGGTGAGTATCATAGCTGTGACCCTCCTGCCCTCCCACTCTGAACCCCAGTGGGCCACTGACGTTCCCAATGCCTGCCCCCAACCAAGCCTCCGACTACCTACCATCAAGGACACTACTCAGCGTCAAGCCTGCGGCCAACATCTCGCCATAGGCAACTAGGCCCATATAGCAGTGCCTAATCTCCAGTCGTCTTGGACCCCTTTGCCACTGGACCAAGACCTTGCTCAGCTAAGCCCGTGTGGTAGCCAGTGTTAAAAGAACTCACACACAGGCATCTTCCACTCCTCTAACATGAAGTTCGTGACCTGGAACGTCAGGACCCTCATGGACAACCTCAACAGCGACAAGCCAGAAAGCTGCACCGCCATAGTTGCTTTGAGATCGACATTGCCGCCATAAGTGAGACCCGGCAGGCAGGGAAAGGCCAGTTCAAGGAACAAGGTTGAGGTTACACCTTCTTGACAGGGAAACTAGAGGAAGAACATCGCCACCACGGAGTCGGCTTCGCCATCAAAAATGAGCTGGTCGACCGCCTCAAAGACTCCCGCTGCGGGGCTAACAAATGCCTCATGACTCTTCGACTCACCCTATCCTGGAACCAGTGCGCCACAGCCATCAGTGCGTACGCCCCAGCACTCGATGCAACAAATGAGGCCAAAGAGGGTTTTTACTCCAACCTCGAAAAATCCCGTCCTGCGTCCCCGCGGGCGACAAATTGATCCTCCTCGGTGACTTCAACGTTAGGGTCGGCAAAGACACAGAGGCGGGAGTTCCGGGGATCAGAGAGGCCTACAAAAGGCCAGTGAGACCAGGAGCAGTGCGACTTCGGCGAGAGGCGGAAGTTCCGGGGATCGGAGAGGCCGACAAAAGGCCAGTGAGACCAGAGCAGCGCGAGTTCGGCAAGAGGCGGGAGTTCCGGGGATCGGAGAGGCCTACAAAAGGCCAGTGAGACCAGGAGCAGCGTGAGTTCGGCGAGAGGTGGGAGTTCTGGGAATCGGAGAGGCCTACAAAAGGCCAGTGAGACCAGGAGCAGCGCAAGTTCGGCGAGATGCGGGAGTTCCGGGGATCGGAGAGGCCTACAAAAGGCCAGTGAAACCAGGAGCAGCACGAGTTCAGCGAGAGTTCCGGTAATCCGAGAGGCGTGCTTGTGCAGCTACAGGGGGAAGGCAAAAAAGCAGCAGAAAGAAATAGAAAGGTGACATCACAGCAAAGGGGGTAAGTGATTGGTGAGTAGTTTTTCTTTTTTCCCTTCTGTAACAGTGAGTAAACTTTAGCATTGTTGTTGCCAATTTAAGTGTATCTAAGGGTTACATCATGGCAGAAGAGCTCGGTCACTTCCAGTGTCCCTGACGACTACGTGTGCGGGAAGAGTATCCGCCTCCAGCTCCTGACGGACCGCGTTGCGGAATTGGAGCCGAGGGTGGATTCACTCTGGAGCATCCACGATGCTGAGAATGACGTGAGTAGCATGTGTAGCGAGTTGGTCTTACCGTAGGTAAAGGGTCCACAGCCAGATAGGGAATGGAAGGCCAAAAGAAGAGCAGTGCAAGGAAGGTAGTGCAGGGGTCCCCTGCAAAACAGATACACCACTTTGAGTACTGTTGAGGGGGTTGACTCATCAGGGGAGGGCAGCAGCAGCCAAGTTCATGGCTCCGTGGCTGGCTCTGCTGCACAGGAGGGCAGGAAAAAGAGTGGGAGAGCGATAGTGATAGGGGATTCAATTGTAAGGGGAATAGATAGGAGTTTCTGCGGCCACAACAGAGACTCCAGGATGGTATGTTGCCTCCCTGGTGCAAGGGTCAAGGATGTCTCGGAGCGGGTGCAGGACATTCTGAAAAGGGAGGGTGAACAGCACGTTGTCGTGGTGCACATTGGTACCAACGATACAGGTAAAAAAAAGGGATGAGGTCCTACGAGACGAATTTAAGGAGCTAGGAGCTAAATTAAAACATAGGACCTCAAAAGTAGTAACCTCAGAATTGCTACCAGTGCCACGTGCTAGTCAGAGTAGGAATCGCAGGATAGCTCAGATGAATACGTGGCTTGAGGAGTGGTGCAGCAGGGAGGGATTCAAATTCCTGGGACATTGGAACTGGTTCTGGGGGAGGTGGGACCAGTACAAACCGGACGGTCTGCACCTGGGCAGGACCGGAACCAATGTCCTAGGGGGAATGTTTGCTAGTGCTGTTGGGGAGGAGTTAAACTAATATGGCAGGGGGATGGGAACCAATGCAGGGAGACAGAGGGAAACAAAATGGAGACAGAAGCAAAAGACAGAAAGGCGATGAGTAAAAGTGGAGGGCAGAGAAACCCAAGGCAAAAAACAAAAAGGGCCAAAATTCTAAAGGGTCAAAGTGTAATAAAAAGGCAAGCATGAAAGCTCGGTGCCTCAATGCGAGGAGTATTCGGAACCCAGGAGAGGGCTTTGAGCTAGTTAGAGTGGGTGAGAGCGCAGATGAACAGGCCCCAAGAAAGAATGCAAAAGGCAGGAGGCAACAGAGCAGAGTAGCACTGGGGTAAGTGTAAACCACAAGATGATAGGAAGGGACAATATGTATGAATATAAAGGGGCTGCAGGAGGGGGTCAAAACTAAAAATCATGGTTTAAAAACTAGTATTAAAACACTCTACCTAAACGCACGCAGCATTCGAAATAAAGTAAATGAGTTGACGGCACAAATCATTACAAATGGGTATGATTTGGTGGCCATTACAGAAACATGGTTGCAGGGTGGCCAAGACTGGGTATTAAACATACAGGGGTATCTGACAATTCGGAAAGATAGACAAGAAGGGAAAGGAGGTGGGGTAGCTCTGTTAATAAAGGATGATATCAGGGCAGTTGTGAGAGACGATATTGTCTCTAATGAACAAAATGTTGAATCATTGTGGGTGGAGATTAGAGATAGTAAGGGGAAAAAGTCACTGGTGGGCGTAGTTTATAGGCCCCCAAATAATAACTTGACGGTGGGGCGGGCAATAATCAAGGGAATAATGGAGGCATGTGAAAAAGGAACGGCAGTAATCATGGGGGATTTTAACCTACATATCGATTGGTCAAATCAAATCGCACGGGGTAGCCTTGAGGAGGAATTCATAGAATGCATACGGGATTGTTTCTTGGAACGGTATGTTATAGAACCTACAAGGGAGCAAGCTGTCTTAGATCTGTCCTGTGTAATGAGACAGGAATAATAAACGATCTCCTAGTAAAAGATCCTCTCGGAATGAGTGATCACAGTATGGTTGAATTTGTAATTCAGATTGAGGGTGAGGAAGTAGTGTCTCAAATGAGCGTACTATGCTTAAACAAAGGGGACTACAGTGGGATGAGGGCAGAGTTGGCTAAAGTCGACTGGGAACACAGACTAAACGGTGGCACAATTGAGTGCAGGACTTTTAAGGAGCTCTTTCATGGTGCTCAACAAAAATATATTCCAGTGAAAAAGAAGGGCGATAAGAGAAGGGATAACCAGCCGTGCATAACCAAGGAAATAAAGGAGAGTATCAAATTAAAAACCAATGCGTATAAGGTGGCCAAGGTTAGTGGGAAACTAGGAGATTGGGAAAATTTTAAACGACAGCAAAGAATGACTAAGAAAGTGATAAAGAAAGGAAAGATAGATAGATTACGAAAGTAAAATTGCGCAAAACATAAAAACAGATAGTAAAAGCTTTTACCGATATATAAAACGGAAGAGAGTGACTAAAGTAAATGTTGGTCCCTTAGAAGATGAGAAGGGGGATTTAATAATGGGAAATGTGGAAATGGCTGAGATCTTAAACAATTATTTTGCTTCGGTCTTCACAGTGGAAGACACAAAAACCATGCCAAAAATTGCTGGTCACGGGAATGTGGGAAGGGAGGACTTTGAGACCATCGCTATCACTAGGGGGGTAGTGCTGGACAGGCTAATGGGACTCAAGGTAGACAAGTCCCCTGGTCCTGATGAAATGCATCCCAGGGTATTAAAAGAGATGGCGGAAGTTATAGCAGATGCATTCGTTATAATCTACCAAAATTCTCTGGACTCTGGGGAGGTACCAGCGGATTGGAAAAAGGGGGCAGACAAAAAGGCAGGTAACTATAGGCCGGTTAGTTTAACATTTGTAGTATGGAAAATGCTTGAATCTATCATTAAGGAAGAAATAGTGGGACATCTAGATAGGAATAGTGCAATCAAGCAGACGCAACATGGATTCATGAAGGGGAAATCATGTTTAACTAATTTACTGGAATTCTTTGAGGATATAATAAGCATGGTGGATAGAGGTGTACCGATGGATGTGGTGTATTTAGATTTTCAAAAGGCATTCGATAAGGTGCCACACAAAAGGTTACTGCAGAAGATAAAGGTGCGCGGAGTCAGAGGAAATGTATTAGCATGGAGAGAGAATTGGCTGGCTAATAGAAAGCAGAGAGTCTGGATAAATGGATCCTTTTCGGGTTGGAAATCGGTGGTTAGTAGTGTGCCACAGGGATCGGTGCTGGGACCACAACTGTTTACAATATACATCGATGACCTGGAAGAGGGGACGGAGTGTAGTGTAACAAAATTTACAGATGACACAAAGATTAGTGGGAAAGCGGGTTGTGTAGAGGACACAGAGAGGCTGAAAAGAGATTTAGATAGGTTAAGCGAATGGGCTAAGGTTTGGCAGATGGAATACAATGTCGGAAAATGTGAGGTCATCCACCTTGGGAAAAAAAACAGTATTATTTGAATGGGGAGAAATTACAACATGCTGCGGTGCAGAGGGACCTGGGGGTCCTTGTGCATGAATCCCAAAAAGTTAGTTTGCAGGTGCAGCAGGTAATCAGGAAGGCAAATGGAATGTTGGTCTTCATTGAGAGGGGGATGGAGTACAAAAGCAGGAAGGTCCTGCTGCAACTGTACAGGGTATTGGTGAGGCCGCACCTGGAGTACTGCATGCAGTTTTGGTCACCTTACTTAAGGAAGGATATACTAGCTTTGGAGGGGTACAGAGACGATTCACTAGGCTGATTCCAGAGATGAGGGGGTTACCTTATGATGATAGATTGAGTAGACTGGGTCTTTACTCATTGGACTTCAGAAAGATGAGGGGTGATCTTATAGAAACATTTAAAATAATGAAAGGGATAGACAAGATAGAGGCAGAGAGGTTGTTTCCACTGGTCGGGGAGACTAGAACTAGGGGGCACAGCCTCAAAATACGGGGGAGCCAATTTAAAACCGAGTCAAGAAGGAATTTCTTCTCCCAGAGGGTTGTGAATCTGTGGAATTCTCTGCCCAAGGAAGCAGTTGAGGCTAGCTCATTGAATGTATTTTTAACCAATGAGGGAATTAAGGGTTATGGGGAACGGGCGGGTAAGTGGAGCGGAGTCCACGGCCAGATCAGCCATGATCTTGTTGAATGGCGGAGCAGGCTCGAGGGTCTAGATGGCCTACTCCTGTTCCTAATTCTTATGTTCTTATGTTCTGGGGAGGCGTGATTGGCAGAGAGGGGGTAGGGAAAACCAACTCCAGCGGTACCCTACTCCTGACAAAATATCTAGAACATGAACTTGTCATCACCAACACCTTGTTCCGCCAGAGAGACAAATAAAAGGCATCATGGAAACACCCTCGCTCCAAACACTGGCACCTGCTCGACTATGTCATCGTTCGAGCCAGGGATCGCAAGGATGTGCGCATCACCCGCGCTATGACAGGAGCTGACGACTGCTGGACGGACCACCGCCTAATCCGATCCATCATTGATATCAACATAGCCCCAAAGCGGAGGGGGTAGCAGAAGTAGTGCCACAAAAAAGTCAATGCCGGGGCACTTAAGGACCCAGCTAAGTGAGCCCTATACAGCCAGCGCCTCACAGCTAACCTGGCGTGCCTTGATGACCCTGAGACGCAGAATGACCAAAGCGCTTGGTCTGCCCTCCAGGCCTCCATAACCAGTGCCTGCGAAGAGACAACCAGGAAACACCATGACTGGTTTGATGAGAATGATCAGGAGATTCAAGAGCTAATAGATCGCAAGCGCAGGACATTTCTGTTCCTTAAACAACAACTCAACTCGGAAGCAACAAAGCAGCATTACAGACGGCTCAAAGCTGAGGTCCAACAAAAAACCCGGGACCTAAAAAACAGGTGATGGATGGAGAAAGCATAGGAGATACAGCAGCTGGCCGACAGCCATGATGTGCGAGGATTCTTCATCGCAGTCAAGGACACCTACGGTCCAAACACCCAAGGCCTCACTCCGCTGCTGGCCAAGAATGGAATACACTCATCGAGGACACTGGAGGAGGTCAGGGTCTGCTGGAAGGAGCATTTCGAAGATCTCCTCAATCACGACTCTGCCTTTGACTCGAGTGTTCTCGACTCCATTCTGCAGCAGGCTACCTACCTCCACCTCAGTAACACCCCAACACTGCACGAGGTAGAAAATGCCATAAGACAGCCAAAAATCAAGGCTACTGGAGTGGACGGAATCCCTGCTGACGCACTGAAGTATGGCGGAGAGGCACTGTTGGCGCGAATACATGACCTCATCTCTCGCATCTGGAGGGAGGAGAGCATGCCAGGAGATCTTAGAGATGCAGTGATCGTGACCATCTTTAAAAAAGGGGACAGGTCCGACTGCAACAACTACAGAGAAATCTCCCTATCAGCCACTGGGAAAGTCGTCGCTAGAGTCCTCCTGAACCATATTCTCCGTGGCCGAGGAGCTCCTCCCGGAGTCGCAGTGCGGATTTCGGCCCCTACAGGGCACAACGGATATGATTTTTGCAGCGCGATAGCTGCAGGAAAAATGTAGGGAACAGCGCCAACCCTTATACATGGCCTTCTTCGACCTTACAAAGGTCTTTCACACTGTCAACCACAAGAGTCTATGGAGCGTCCTCCTCCGTTCCGGATGCCCCCAAAAGTACGTCACCATCCTCCGCCTGATCTACGACGACATGCAGGCCATGATCCTTGCCAGCGACTCCATTATAGACCCATCCTCTTCCGGACCGGGGTCAAGCAGGGCTGCGTCATCACCTCAACCCTCTTCTGTATTGTATAGGGTTAATCACACAGGGTTAATTATGGCATTTAGTCATTTACAGTGTGTTTCTGCTTCATGCCTCGTGGATTGTTGTTGATGCAGAGAGAGAGACCGACATTGTGGCGCACACCAGCTTGTTTATGGAACAGTCCGCGCCTCGAGATCGCATGCTTTGTGGACGAGCAGCTGGGGCCTTACAGATTAGGAGTTGGCCATAAGCCACATGCACCCATGTTTTGTTCAATAGTATGTTTGTTTGATAGTATAAAGGAACAGCACTGTCCAGCAGCTCTCTGAACTTCACCTTGGACCGTGATTCGCGAGCGGTGCCGGGACCCCCAAGGCTCCAGACCAGCCGTCGTTGCGGAGTTCCCGACGGGCTGACGGCCGTGAGCTTTGTTGCATCTTATCATACTTCTCTTTTCTTCGTAAACTGTATTATTAATGTTTCTTTTCTCTCAGTAAACGGTATTTTATCTTTACTTCATTTGTCTTGTCTCTTATTTAACATTCATCCAGATCCCAAACCTGGGTCTATTATTATCGATCCAAAACATCTTCTCAATCTTCCTCGCTGCCATGCTCCACCTCACAGTCGACAAGCTCCCCGCTGGAGTGGAACTAAATTACAGAACCAGTGGGAACCTGTACAATCTTCGCCGTCTTCAGGCCAGGTCCAAGGGGACCACTCCAACCTCTGTCACCTGCGTCTGCGCACAAATAGAGGCTGAACTCCAGGACATAGTTGATATATTTACTGAGGCGTATGAAAGCATGGGCCTTACGCTAAACATCAGTAAGACAAAGGTCCTCCATCAGCCTGTCCTCGCCGCACAGCACTGCCCCCCAGTCATCAAGATCCACGGCGCGGCCCTGGACAACGTGGACCACTTCCCTTATCTCGAGAGCCTCCTATCAACAAAAGCAGGTATTGACGAAGAGATCCAACACCGTCTCCAGTGTGCCAGTGCAGCCTTCGGCGTCTGAGGAAAAAAGTGTTTGAAGACCAGGCCTTCAAAACTGTCACCATGGTCTACAGGGCTGTAGTAATACCCTCCCTCCTGTATGGCTCAGAAACATGGGCCATGTGCAGTAGACACCTGGAGAAATACCACCAACGATGTCTCCGCAAGATCCTACAAATTCCTTGGGAGGACAAATATCCCCACCATTGAAGCACTGACCACACATAATCAGCTCCCCTGGGCAGACCATAGTTTGCATGCCAGACACAAGACCACCGAAGCAAGCGTTCTACTCGGAACTCCTTCACGGCAAACAAGCCAAAGGTGGGCAGCGGAAACGTTACAAGGACACCCTCAAAGCCTCCCTGATAAAGTGCTACATCCTCATTAACATCTGGGAGTCCCTGGCCAAAGACCGCCCTAAGTGGAGGAAGTGCATCCGGGAGGGCGCTGAGCACCGAGTCTCGCTGCCGAGAGTATGCAGAAATCAAGCGCAGGCAGTGGAAAGAGCGTGCAGCAAACCAGTCCCATCCACTCCTTCCCTCAACGACTATCTGTCCCACCTGTGACAGAGACTATGGTTCTCATATTGGACTGTACAGTCACCTAAGAACTCATGTTAAGAGTGGAAGCAAGTCTTCCTCGATTCCGAGGGACTTCCTATGATGATGATGATAAATATAAGTTGTTAACTTTCAATGATTTGTGTACAAGGACACTCAGGTCCCTCTGAACACCAACATTTCCCAATCTCTCACCATTTATAAAATACTCTGCTTTTCTATTTTTCCTACCAAAGTGGATAACTTCAGATTTCTCCACATTATAGAAACATTGAAAATAGGTGCAGGAGTAGGCCATTCGGCCCTTCGCGCCTGCACCGCCATTCGATAAGATCATGGCTGATCATTCCTTCAGTACCCCTTTCCTGCTTTTTCTCCATACCCCTTAATCCCCTTAGCCGTAAGGGCCATATCTAACTCCCTCTTAAATATATCCAATGAACTGGCATCAACAACTCTCTGCAGCAGGGAATTCCACAGATTAACAACTCTCTGAGTGAAGAGGTTTCTCCTCATCTCGTCCTAAATGGCCTACCCCTTATCCTAAAGCTACGCCCCCTGGTTCTGGACTTCCCCAACATCGGGAACATTCTTCCCGCATCTAACCTGTCCAGTCCCATCAGAATCTTATACGTTTTTATGAGATCCCCGCTCATCCTTCTAAACTCCAGTGAATAAAGGCCCAGTTGATCCAGTCACTCCTCATATGAAAGTCCAGCCATCCCTGGAATCAGTCTGGTGAACCTTCGCTGCACTCCCTCAATAGCAAGAACGTCCTTCCTCAGATTAGAAAACAAAAAATGAACACAATATTCCAGGTGAGGCCTCACTAAGGCCCTGTACAACTGCAGTAAGACCTCCCTACTCAAATCCCCTAGCTATGAAGGCCAACAAATCATTTGCCTTCTTTACCGCCTGCTGTACCTGCATGCCCCCTTTCAGCGACTGATGAACCATGTCACCCAGGTCTCGTTGCACCTCCCCTTTTCCTAATATGCCATTTGTCATGTCCTTGCCCACTCACTTAGCCTGTCGATGTCCCTTTGAAATCTCTTTGCATCCTCCTCACAACTTACATCCCCACCTAGCTTTGTATCATCAGCAAACTTGGATACATATATATTTAGTTCCCTCATTGATATAGATTGTGAATAGCTGAGGCCCAAGCACCGATCCTTGCAGTACCCCACTAGTTAGTCTGCCAATGACTCGTTTATTCCTACTCTCGGTTTTCTGTCAGTTAAATAATCCACAATCCATGCTAGTATATAAACCCCAATCCCAGGATCTCTTATTTTGTTTAATAACCTTTTGTGTGGTACCTTATCGAATGCCTTCTGATAATCAAAATAGACGACAGATTCGACAAACATGATTTCTCTTTCATAAATCTCCGCGCAATCCTATTATTTTCTAAGTGCCTTGTTACCACGTCCTTAATAATAGATTCTTGCATTTTCCTTACTACTGATGTCAGGCTAACTGGTCTGTAGTTCCCCGTTTCTCTCCCTCCTTTCTTAAATAGCAGGGTTACATTTGCTACTTTCCAATCCATGGGAACCTTTCTAGAATCTGTGGAATTTTGGAAGATGACAACCAATGCATCCACAATCTCTATTGCCACCTCTTTCAAAACCCTAGGATGTACGCCATCAGGTCCAAGGGATTTATCGGCTTTCAGTCACATTAATTTCTCCAGTACTTTTTTTTTACTAATACTCATTTCTTTTAGCTCTTCACTCTCTCTAGATCCTTGGTTCTCCATTATTTCCAGGAGGTTTTGTTGCATCTTCTTCCTTGAAGACAGACACAAAGTATGTTTAATGTTGCTGCCATTTCCTTATGCCCCATTATAATTTCTCCTGTCTCAGCCTGTAAAGGGCCCACATTTACTTTCGCTAATCTTTTCCTTTTTGCATACCTATAGAAGTTTTTACAGTCAGTTTTTATGTCTCTTATTAATTTACTCTCATTCTATTTTCCCTTTCTTTATCAATTTCTAAAATCATCCCACTCTTCAGGCTTACTGTTCTTAATTGCAACATTATATCTAATACTAGCTTTAACTTCTCTGGTTAGCCACGGTTGGTCCACTTTTGCTGTGGGGGTTTTTGTGCCTTAAAAAGGAATGTATATTTGTTGCAAATTGTGTTTTAATTCTTTAAATGCTAGCCATTGCTCATCTGCAGTCATACCTTTTAATGTAACTCAGCCAACTCGCCCCTCATACCGACATGTTAAAATACAACAAACTAAGGAGTGTTGACTAAAAGGCTGACTTTGTATCAACTATTAATCCTGAATGTAAAGTCCTTACTCTACAGCATGAAACCACATGAGGCACATTCCAGGGACAAGGCCACTCTGTGACCTGCTCTTTATTACAGGACTCCAGAAGTGATTACCCTGCGTGGGACCTCCCTTTTTATACCTGTGTGATCAGGTAAGGAGTCTCCCACAAGTTCACCCCCTGTGGTCAAGGTGTGCATCTACGTTGAGTGTATACAGTAATACAGTGGTGTTACATTGTAGTTACAAACATGACACTGAAACGGACGTATTTTATAGAAACATAGAAACATATAAGGGATATGATTTATAATTGTAGTCGATTAAATCTTTCTGGTTTAAAGTCTGTGTCCTATTGAGTAAGTAGGGATATCTATATTACAAACTTCCATCTAAATACACGAAGTCCCTTCGACCGGTGACTATGATTCACGGCTTCATGTAGTTAAATAGCTCACAACAACGAGCTCTGAAGTTCTCTCTGCCTTGATATGAATAACAAACCCGACACTGCAGAGTGAAGGGCTGGTCTATCCCAACCGGGCTGCAGCAGTAAAAGCCCGGGCACCGGCTGTAAATCTGCCCCATCACTCGGCTAAAAACACGCCTGAAGCAGCAATAAAGAGCAGGAGCGCCGCTCACCCGTGACCCGGGCCACCGCGGCCGTGCAGATGACCATTAGAGCCAGGATCAGTCTCTCCGCCATTTCCCAATTCTCTCGACCTTTAAGAAAACTCTAGAATGTTCCCCTGACGAGAACCGTTAAGATTTCAATGGGGGTTATTCTCCTTCTCCAGAAGCCGCCAGGCTCCGGCGTCCATCAGTGTGCTGCTGGTTTATTGCTGGCTCAGTCTCCGCGTGTCCAGCTCTCCCGCTCTCCGCTCTCCGCTCTCCGCTCTCCACTCCCCCTCTCTCTCTCTCTCTCCGCGTGCCTGAAATTGCCACCCGGCTCGGGCTCCGGCAGTTCATGCGCATGCGCAAACCCGCCCCGCTGAGAGGTGGTGTGACGCACTGGCGCGGCCTGCGCAGGTCATCTGGCGGCTCGCCGGAGCTCAGCGGCTGGCTCATGCGCATTGGATTCAATTCAACTGGGGAGTTGCTGTTAATTCTCAAGGCAATTAATTCAAAAGCTTGCCGATATGTTCAATGTAAACATTAAAAAAACCCAGAGTACCCTGGATATAGTTAGATTCATGGAAATGTCTTCTTCCTCGGAGTGGAGGATGACTTGCTTCCACTCTAAAAATGAGCTCTAAAGTGACTGAGGAGTCCAATGCAGGATCTACAGTCTCTGTTACAGGTGGGGCAGATGGTGGTTGGAAGGACAGGTGGGTGGGGTGCTTGGGTTGTCATACACTCCTTCCGCTGTTTGCACTTGGCTTCCGATTGCTCCTGGCGAAGTGACTCGAGGTGTTCGCCGCCTTCCCGGATACTTCTCCACTTTGAGCGGTCTTGGGCCAGGGATTCCCAAGAGTCCGTGTGGATGTTGCACTTTTTCAAAGAGACTTTGAGGGTATCCTTGAAGCGTTTCCTCAGTCCTACTGGGGCTCGCCTGCCGTGTCGGAGCTCTGAGTAGAGCGCTTGTTTTGGGAGTCTCCTATCAGCATACGTTCGATATGGCTCATCCATTGGAGCTGATCGAGCGTGGTCAGTGCTTTGATGCTGGGGATGTTGGCCTGAGAGAGAACACTGACTTTGGTGCACCTATCGTGCCAATGGATTTGCAGGATCTTGCGGAGGCAGCGTCGGTGGTACTCCAGTGCCTTGAGGTGCCTGCTGTATATAGCCCATGTCTCTGAAGCATATAGAAGGGCGGGTATCAGTACTGCTCTGTAGCCCATGAGCTTTATGCCGGGTTTGAGGTCCTGATCTTCAAACACTCTTTTCCTTAGGTGACTGAAGGCTGCATTGGCACACTGAAGGCGGTGTTGGAGCCCGTCATCGACATCTGCCCTTGTTGACGATAGGTTCCCGAGGTATGGAAAAATGGTCCACGTTGTCCAAGGCCTCATCATGGATTTTGATAATTGGGGGGCAGTACTGTGTGGCCAGGGCAGGTTGGTAGAAGACCTTTGTCTTACGGATGTTTAGTGCCAAGGCCCATGCTCTCGTATGCTACGGTGAAGGTGTTGACGATGGTTTGGAGTTCGGCCTCCCGAGTATGCGCAGACGCAAGCGTCGTCTGCATACTGGAATTCAATAGAGGATGGGACGACTTTGGATCTTGTCTGGAGACAATGGAGGTTGAATAGTTTCCCATTTGTTCTGTAGATTAGCTCCACTCCAGCGAGGAGCTTAGTGAGGGTGAGTTCGAGCATTGCAGCAAGGAAGATCGAGAAGAGCGTTAGTGCGATGACACAGCCTTGCTTGACCCCGGTCCGTACATGAATTGGGGGATCCGTTGGTCAGGATCACGGCTTGCATGTCATCGTGAAGCAAATGGAGTATGGTGACAAACTTTTGAGGGCTGCCAAATTTGAAGAGGACGCTCCATAATCCCTCACGATTGACAGTGTCGAAGGCCTTTGTGAGGTCAAAGAAGGTCATGTACAGAGGTTGGTGTTGTTTTCTGCATTTCTCTTGAATTTGACACGCGGTGAAGATCATGTCCATTGTGGCCCTTAGTGGACGGAATCCGCATTGCGACTCTGGGAGGACCTCTTCAGCCACAGGGAGAAGGCAATTGAGGAGGATTCTTGCGATGACTTTTCCTGTGGTAGGCAGCAGGGAAACTCCTCTGTAATTACCGCAATCGGACTTGTTCCCTTTCTTGAAGATCGTCACAATTACAGCATCTCTGAGATCCCATGGCATGCTCTCCTCCTTCTAAATAAAAGAAATGAATTCATGTATTCGCACAAATAGTGCTTCTCCACCATGTTTTAGTGCATCGGCGGGGATTCCTGCTGCTCATTGATGCCTTGTTGTTCTTCAGTTGTTGGATGGGCTTTTCAGCCTCATGCCAGGCTGGTGTTGTACTGAGGTGGTGGCAGGTAACATGCTGCGGGATGGAGTCAAGTATACTCACGTCGAAGACAGAGTCTCGGTTAAGATCTTTGAAGTGCTCCTTCCAGCGGACACTGCCTCCCTGTCCTTAATGAGTACTTCTCCATTTTTGGCATGCAGTGGGGTAGAACTTTGGGTGCTTGGGCAGTAGGTGGTCTTGACTGCGCTAAAGAATCCACGCACGTCATGGTTGTCGGCTAGTTGCTGAATCTCCTGTGTTTTCTTCACCCATCATCTGTTCTTTAGGTCATGAGTTTTTTGTTGGACCTTGGCCTTCAGACGACTGTAGAGCTACTTTTTTGCTTCAAGTTGTCTTGTTTCCAGTTCAAGAATGCCTTGCCCTTGCCGCTTATTAGCTTCTGGATCTCCTGGTCATTCTCGTTGCACCAGTCTTGGTGTTTCCTGGTCAAGTGACCGAGCGTCTCCTCACAGGTGCTAATTATGGAGGTCTTGAGGGCAGACCAGGTGCTGTGGACCCCATGCGTCTCTGTATCACTGGAAGTCATCAGGTTGGTAGTGAGGCATTGGCTGAATAGTACTTTCTTAGCAGGGTCTTTGCATGTTTGAACATTGATTTTCCTGCGGGATTGTTTCTATTGCCGCCGCTGTTTTAGGGCTACATTGATGGACATTACCGAGTGGATTAGATGGTGGTCCGTCCAGCAGTCGTCAGCTCCTGTCATGGCATGGGTGATGCAGACATCCTTGCGGTCCCTCGCACGGACGATGACGTAGTCTAGCAGATGCCAGTGCTTGGATCGAGGGTGATGCCATGAAGACTTGTACTTGTCTCTCTGATGGAACAAGATGTTAGTTATGTCAAGGCCTTGTTCTAAGCATTTCGTCAGGAGGAGGGTACTGTCGGAGTTGTTTTTCCTTACACCCTGTCTGCCGATCATATCTTCCCAGAGGTCTGTTTCCTTTCCAACTCTGGCGTTAAAATCGCCAAGGAGGATCAGCTCGTCGCCTGTTGGGACTCGGGACAGGGATTCTTCAAGACTGGAGTATAATTCCTCTTTGGCCTCATCTGTAGCTTCCAGTGTTGGGGCGATGCACTGATGACCGTAGCGCACTGGTTCTGGGCTAGGGTGATCCGAAGGGTCATGAGGCCTTCGTTTATCCCACAAGGGTAGTCTCTGAGATGGCCAATTAACTCATTTTTTATGGCAAAGCCCACCCCATGGAGGCAGCATTCTTCTTCTGGTTTACCTTTCCAGAAGAAGGTGTAACCATCACCTTATTCCTTGAGCTGGCCTTCTGCTGCTCGCTTAGGGCGGCGATGTCTACGTCAAAATGTCTGAGTTCCCGGGTAACGATAGCAGTATGGCGTTCCGGTCTGTTGCTGTTGGGATTGTCCATGAGGGTCCTGACGTTCCAGGTCCCGAACTTCATTTTAAACGGTGAATTATTTTAACGTGGAGTGGCCGTTGCACACCTACCACATGGGCTTGACAGAGCATAGAAATTTACAGCACAGAAGGAGGCCATTTGGCTCATTGTGTCTGTGCGGGCCGACAAAGAGTTATCCAGCCTAATCTCGCTTTCCAGCTTTTGGTCCATAGCCTTGCAGGTTACGGCACTTCAAGTATATATTCAAGTACCTTTATAATACTATGATTGTTTCTGCCTATACCACCCTTTCAGGCACCCGTCTGGGTGAAAAAAATTCTCCTCAAATGCCCTCAAAACCTCCTATCACTTTAAATCTATGCCCCGTGGTTATTGACCCATCTACTTAAATGAGGCACTAAATATAAGCATAAAAGTATAGGGGCATAACATTGGAGTGTTATAAATAGAATAGAATAGAATTGTTACAACACAGTAGGAGGCTATTTGGCCAGTCGAGCCTGTGCCAGCTCTCTGCAAGAGCACTTCAGCTAGTCCCACACCCCCATCCTTTTCCCATGGCCCTGCAAAACATTTTCCTTCAGGTACTTACAATCAGAGCAACCAAATGCAAAGAGAGGGAATCGGAGAGGGGAGAGAAAGAGGGAATTGGAGAGAAGAGAGTATGGGGAAAGAGAGAGTGAGAGACTCGGGAGGAGAGGGAAAGAATCAGAGAGGGGAGAGAGTGATCCTGAGGAGATGGCAATCTGAGGAGATGGGAGAGAGAAGAGATTGGAGGGGGAGAGAGAGAGAATCGGAGGGAAGAGAGAGGGGATCCGAGCGAGATGGGATCCGAGAGAAAGAAAAAGAGAGTTGGATTTATATAACGCCTTTCACAACCATTGGAAATCTCAAAGCGCTTTACAGCCAATGAAGTACTTTTGAAGTGTAGTCACTGTTGTAATGTCAGAAACACGGCAGCCAATTTGTGCACAGCAAGTTCCCACAAACAACAAAGTAATAGAAAAGCAAATTATAATTTAAATGGAGAAAAATTGCAAAGTGCTGCAGTACAGAGAGACCTGGGGGTCCTTGTGCATGAAACACAAAAAGTTAGTATGCAGGTACAGCAAGTAATCAGGAAGGCAAATGGAATGTTGGCCTTTATTACAAGGGGGATAGCGCATAAAAGCAGAGAAGTCCTGCTACAACTGTACAAGGTATTGGTGATGCCACACCTGGAGTACTGCGTAGTTTTGGTCTCCGTATTTAAGGAAGGATATACTTGCATTGGAGGCTGTTCAGAGAAGGTTCATTAGGTTGATTCTGGAGATGAGGGGGTTGACTTATGAGGATAGGTCGAGTAGGTTGGGCCCATACACATTGGAGTTCAGAAGAATGAAGTGATCTTGGGGCTCGACAAGGTGAATGCAGAGAGGATATTTCCACATAGGGGAAACTAAAACTAGGGGACATAGTCTTAGAATAAGGGGCCACCCATTTAAAGCTGAGATGAGGAGACATTTCTTCTCTCAGGGGGTTATAAATCTATTGAATTTTTTGCCCCAAAGAGCTGTGGAGGCTGGGTCATTGAATATATTTAAGGTAGAGCTAGACAGATTTTTGAGCGATAAGGGAGTAAAGGGTTATGGGGAGCGGGCAGGGAAGTGAAGCTGAGTCCATGATCAGATCATCCAATCAATCAATCAATCATAGGCGGTCCCTCGAACGAGGATGACTTGTTTCCATCATCTCTGATCTTATTGAATGGCGGAGCAGGCTCGAGGGGTCAAATGGCCTAATCCTGCTCCTATTTCTTATGTTCTTATGCAAACGGGAAGGAGCGTACGACAACCGAAGCACCCCACCCATCCATCCCTTCAACCACCGTCTGCCCCACCTGTGACAGAGACTGTAGGTTCTGCATTGGACTCATCAGTCACCTGATTTTAGTGTGGAAGCAAGTCATCCTCGACACTGAAGGACTGCCCAAGAATATTTGGCCTGTTTCTCATTTGAAGAATTCACCTAAAATGTATCATACACCCTCTTTTTTTGTTTCATCATATTTTCTAGCTCCATCATCCAAAGAGCCCTGGCTTTGTTTCCCGTCACCTTTCCCTCTTGTTGGAATGTGCCTAGCATGTACCAGAAACATCTCCTCCTTAAAGATCACCCAATGTTACATTACAGTTTTTCCTGTCAATCTTTGGTTCCATTTTATCCTGGCTAGATCCCCTCATCTCATTGAGGATAGCCATCTTCCAATTTAGAAGTTTCACTTTAGATTGTTCCGTGCTGTTTATTACTAATCTAAACCTTATGATACGATAATCACTCTTACCCAAGTGTTCTCTCGCAGACACGTGGTCCACTTGGCCCACCTGATTCCCAAGCACCAGATCCAGCAATGCCTCCTAAACAGTGCGAGAGTGGAGACTTGGCCCAATATATATGGCGCAAGAGTGGAGACCCGACCCAGAATAAAGTTTTAAAAAATTAGTTCCTGGGATGTGGGCGTTACTGGCAAGGCCAGCATTTATTGCCCATCTCTAATTTCACTTGAGAAGGTGATAGTGAGCCTCCTTCATGAACCACTGCAGTCCTTGTAGTGAATGTACTCCCTCAGTGCTGTTAGTGAGAGGATTCCAGGATTTTGACCCTGCGACGATGAAGGCCCCAGATGTTAGTGAGGAGGACTTTGCAGGGTCAGCTGGGCTCAGTGTGCCGTTGTCATGTCCGAAGCCGGTGCCAAGGTCGATGCCGGGTGGTCCGTCCGGTTTTATTTTTATTATTGTTTTTCATAGCGGTTGTGTACAACTGAGTGGCTTGCTAAGCCATTTCACATGAAGGTTAAAGGTTAAGAGTCAGCCACATTGTTGTGGGTCTGGAGTCACATATAGGCCAGCCCACGTAAGGACAGCCGATTTCCTACCCAAAGGGACAGCAGTGAACATGATGGGTTTTTACGACAATCCAATAGTTTCATGGTCACCATTACTGATACTAGCTTTTTATTCCAGATTTATTTAACTAACTGAATTTAAATTCCTCAGCTGCCGTGGTGAGATTTGAACTCTTGTCTCCGGATCACTAGTCCAGGTCTCTGGATTGGGTGACCGCTTTGCAGAACACCTCCGTTCAGACTGTAAGCATGACCCCAAGCTTCTGGTCACCTGTCACTTTAATTCTCCACTCCACTCCTACTTTGACCTCTCCATCCTCGGCCATCTACAATGTTCCAATGAAGCTCAACGCAAGCTCAAGGAACAGCACCTCATCTTTCGTTTAGGCACTTTACAGACTTATGGACTCAACATCGTGTTCAACAATTTCAGACCATAACATAACCTCTGCCCATTTTTGGCACCCTTACCCCCCGCCCCCCACACCTTATGTTTTTTTCTCTTTCACTGGTCATTATTCCGCCATTCACACCCTATCTAGACTAACTTTTTTCTAACTTCTGCCATTACCATTTCAATTCGGCCCATCATCCCTTTTGTTTCTCTAATTTCTCCTGCCTTCCACCCTATTACGGACCTTCCCTTTTCTTCTTCCTTCCCCTCCCCCTTTCAGTGCTTCTTAAGATCTGTTCTTTTCGAACATTCGCCAGTTCTGACGAAGGGTCGTTGACCTGAAATGTTAACTGTTTCTCTCTCCACAGATGCTGCCTGACCCGCTGAGATTTCTAGCATTTTCTGTTTTTATTTCAGATTCCAGCATCCGCAGTATTTTGCTTGTGTTTCTGGATTACTAGTATTATGCTACCGTTCTGATATAAGCGGCATGAGAGTGGTGGCCCAGCCCGATATAAATGACGCGAGAGAAAAGTCTCTGCCCGATATAAATGGCAGGAGAGGGGAGATCCAGCCCAGAATAAAGTGGTGTGAGAGCAGAGACCTAGCAAAATATAAATGGCATGAGCAGGGAGGCCTGGCCCAATATAAATGGTGCGGGAGTGAAGTCTGAAACATAATAAAAATCAAAAAGTGACGCCACAACACAAGGAGGAGTGGTGGGAGGGAAGTTGCAGATAAGTATTTAGTTTATTGGTTAGTGTTTATAGTGGTTAGGGTCTTTAGTGGTTAGAGTTTCAGGGCGGAAAATTTGGCTCCGTAGCGCCAAAACCGTTTTGTCGAAAATGGCATCCACATTACACGTGCACACTTCTGGTGCGTCCCGCACCGAATGCCACCTTGGTTAGGGCAGTAGGATGTGCATTAGGAGCATGCATCGGAAGCATGCAGAGTGTGCACATCATGACGTCAATCAGCATTGCAACGCAGCCACTTTTGATACCAGTGTTGAAGCTAATGCCCTGTGTTAACCTCGCACAGCTGACCATGCATTAAATGCCAGCAAGAATCTCTCAATCTGTGTTATTTAAAGGGATCACCAATCACTATAAGATTTGTTGCTGAATGATTTCTATTGGCTCTGTGTAAGTTTGTGGAACTGTTTGGAGCTTTCGAGAGATGTTTGAAGTTGCTGAGGTGACAGGGAGTGGTGCTGCAAGTGGAGAAAAGGCCTTGCTTCTGACTTCAAGGGTTCTCATCAGATCATTTGATCCCAGTCATGGGTGCTCTAGTGGTCATCCCCCTTGGCCTGCAGCATGACAGGGAGATGGAGCAGTGACAGCAAAGGAGAGGACAAGTTGCTTGCAGAGGGAGGAGGAGGGAGAGAAGAGCTCTCAGCAGAAGGCTTTACTCACCTAGGGTCTTCCGAAAGCAATTCTCTTACCTCAGCCTAGTCAGGAGCAGTGTGTTAGGCATCTGCGTTTTATGAAGGAGGAGCTCACAGAACTCTGCCAACTCTTGCAACCAGACCTGCAGGCTCACACCGGGGCAAGAACAGCAGTGCTATTGGCTATGAAGGTGACCGTCGCCCTGAATTTCTTCACTTCAGGATACTTCCTGGCTTAAGCAGCTGACATCTGTAACATCTCTCAGTTCGCCGTCCACTACTGTATAAGAGAGTTGACAGACGCTCTTTTTGCCATGAGAGGGAACTTCATTGTCTTCTCTGAACAGAGAGCATACATATCGTGTATGTGAATTTGCAAGGATAGCAGGCGTCTCCCGGTATAGGGTGTCATTGACTGCATACACATGGCTTTGCGGGCAGCGCATCTAAATGCTGAGATGTACACAACCGCAAAGGTTATCACCAGCAGAGTGCGCAGTCGGTGTGCGAACATGCTCAACACATCGTGCTGGTGAATGCATGGTATCCTGGCAGCAGTCATGAAAAAACACTTGCATTATTATAGCATCTTTCATGACCACCATACGTCCTAAAGCGCTTTACAGCCAATGGTACTTTTTGAAGTGTAGTCACTGTTGTAATGTAGGAAAAACGAAACGCAATTTGCGCACAGATAATCTGTTTTCGTGATGTTGATTGAGGGTGTTATGTCTTTAGATGCTCTGATAATGACTTCACGAGGCAATGTATTGTACTTGAACTGTAGTGACCTGAGTCCATTTAATGTAACTCCAGAGTGAGGATCACACATGGTGGCCTGATTTTTATACTAGCCCTGGCACACCTGTACAGGTAACCTACAAGTCTCCCACTGCAGTGCCCTCTGGTGGCACACCTTAGTCACCATACAGCTGGTGTACAAATTTCCCATAGTAGTGCCCTCTGGTGGCACATCATATGTAATAATACAAGCAGTAAATATGTTTGGATACATGACAGAGGGATAAACATTGGCCAGGACACCGGGGATAACGACTCTGCTCTTCTTCGATATAATGCCATGGGATCTTTTACATCCACCTGAAAGAGCAGACTGGGCCTCGGTTTAACATCTCATCCGAAAGACAGCACCTCCGAAAGTGTAGCACTCCCTAAGTACTGCACTGGTGTGTCAGCCTAGATTTTTGTGTTCAAGTCTGTGGAGTGGGACTTGAACCCATAATCTTCTGATTCAGGGGCGAGGAGGGTGCTACCAACTAAGCCACAGCTGCACTTAATTATGTTTTTATTGTGTGGAAGTCCGCTGTTCCCTCAGTCTTTGAGCAACCACGTCAAACCAGAGGCTAGCTGCTTGGCGACAAGAGCTATCCCTTGACCATCTGGCTCATGACTCTAATCGCCCTTGGGCATTCCCTGAGTTCCTGTCATCTGAGTGCCTTTGCCTGTCCTAGTGCTCCTACAAAGTGATAGCCCCATGGCTGCACCATGGCTGGTGGAAGGCTGCTGACTTTCAATGGGGGAAGACATGCAGATCCCGCATCTAACCAATCCTCGAAAGTACATGGAGTGTCAATATCTCAGCTGGTGGCTGGTAGTGTGAAATCGAGTGATGCTGTGCCTTTATGATCACTGTCTTTCTGCTCCTCCACCAGTGTCTGGCCAGGTGGCAGTTCTTGGCTATCTGAAAGGAAAAAGACAGGCAAAGCATAAGGTTGTGGTGAGGGGAAAGGGAGAAAGCAAGAGGTGCATGTTTACACCATCTACAGATTGTAAGTCAGAAGAGATAGTGGAATAAGGGGAAGTGAGATGTGAGGAGGATTAGCTATGAGGATACCGTCATCTTGGATTGCTTCAGCTCTGCCGCTGGCCACAGGCTGAGCGATTGCCTTCCAAAGAATGACCTGCACCGTTGGATTATGCAGGCTTGTGCCCCTTTTGGTAGTCCCTGCTGGCTCCGACTGTGAGCAAGCTTGTTCAACAACAAAAAGGGAAGTGTGTCAGTGAGTGTGATGCAATGTGTTTGGGTGTTGTGTTGTCATGGTTGAATAGCTAGCGGTGTGTGCAAACTGTGAGGCTTGCAGTGGTGGAAATTGTGTATAGGTAAGGTGAAGCTATGATTGTGAGGTATGTGTCATGTTTGCTACGGATTTTGGTCGGTAAGTGACGGGGGCGTGGTGCATTGGGCAGTTGGTAGAGCTAGTGGTGCAGATGGTGGGATTTGGCATTTGACGATTAATTCACTGAGCTTGACCACTTGTGTGATGTTATTAAACTTATTTCTGCACTGCACGCAGGTCCTCAGGGCGACTGAGAGTGTGGCACTCAGTGTTGAATACCAGTGAGCGTGATGACACCTCGGTGGAGTGCAGTCAGAAGCAACATCCAAGGCATTGTGGGAGACTCGGCGGCACAGGGGGACACAAGAAAGTGTAGAAATACAATTTTTATAGGGAAAATAGTTGTTATAGGTGCAGGAAATTCTGCAAGTGGAAGGGAAACAGCCACTAGTCATGTTGGAAGCAATGACATAGATTGGAATATTGCTAAGGTCCTATAGGCAGAATATCAAAAGATAGAAAAAAGAACAGAAACTCAAAGATAGTAATCTCTGGATTACTTCCAGTGCCACCTGCTAGTGAGTACAAAATCATGAAGATAGTGCAGGTGAATGCGTGGTTGGAACAGTTCTGGAATAGAAGGGACCTGTACAAGCCAGAATGGTTGCACCTGAACAGGACTGGCACCAATGTCCTCATGGGGAGGTTAACTGGTGCTGTAGGAGAGGATTTAACCTTATTTGGCAGGGGGAGGGGTACCTGGACACAGCAGCAGAGAGGAGAGACGAGGTGCATAAAAAACTAGGAAAGAAAGACTTGCATTTATATAGCGCCTTTCATGCCTTTTGGAGTGTAGTCACTGTTGTAATGTGGGAAATGTGGCAGCCAACTTGCGCACAGCAAACTCCCACAAACAGCAATGTGATAATGACCAGATAATTTTTGTTATGTTGATTGAGGGATACATATTGGCCAGAACACCGGGGATAACTCCCCTGCTCTTCTTTGAAATAGTGCCATGGGATCATTTACGTCCACTTGAGAGGGCAGATGGAGGCTCGGTTTCACATCTCATTCGAAAGGCAGTGTGTTACAAATAAGGTTGACGAACTACAGTTGCAAGTTGCCACACAGGGTTTTGATATAATGGCTGGAATGGAGACCTGGTTTAAATATGGTCAGGAATGTCAACTAAACATTCCTGGCTACAATGCATTCAGGACACATAGGGAAGGAAAAAAGAGGAGTGGCGTGGTAGTATTGATCAAGGATAATATTAGAGTGCTACACAGAGCGATATATTAGAAGGTTCAAGATTGAATCTATGTGATTAGAGTTAGGGGGGTAGAAATTTGGTCGCTTAGCGCCCCTGGAAAGGGTCAGAACAGAGGTATTAAAGGGGTCCACTGAACAGTATCGGCTGGGAGTGTCGAGCCGGTGTGCAACAAGTTTCAACAGCATTTCAATATTAGGTGGTAGCGGCAGCCATAGCGCCCCGTGGTGACAGTGCCTTTGAAAGCTGGTGTGCAGAGCTGTCCTTGGGCACTACAGGAAGGAATAATTGGAAAAGGTTAAGTTAAATTAATATTTCTCTGATTTATTTTTGCGATTCACCTGTATTTGGAGGCAGTAATTTGTGTTTTCTGTCCCGATTTTTTTTCTTCCAGGGAGATCTCTCTTAGGGTGCTACGAGGCCGGCTCTTTAGCAACGGATTTTCAGTTGCTCACCTGTCCTAGCGCCCTGAGAGAGGTGTGGAACGCCTCCCTTAGTGCTCCACTCCACTCTCAACTGAATTTTTTATCTGCCGTCGCAAACAATTTTCCGGTGCAAAATTTACCCTCCCGCCGCCATTCGCAACCTAATTTCCACCCCAAGGAAAATAAAAGGAACTGTTACATTGATGGGTGTTAACTATGGACTCCCAAATAGTGAGGAAGAGATAGAATTCCTAAAATGTGTACAGGAAAACTTTCTAAATCAGTATGTTTCTAGCCCAATGAGTAAGGAGGCAGCGCTGGATCTAGTTCTGCGGAGTTAAGTTTGGCAAGTGGAGTGTTTCGATGGGAGAATATCTGGGTAATAGTGATCATAATGTCATTCGGTTTGAAGTATTTGTGGAAGGGGAGGAAGAAAACTCAAAACCTGAAAATTCCTGGGATGGCAGGACTGACATATGAGGAGAGACTGGATCGACTGGGCCTGTATTCACTGGAGTTTAGAAGGATGAGAGGGGATCTCATAGAAACATATAAAATTCTGACAGGACTGGACAGGTTAGATGCAGGAAGAATGTTCCCGATGTTGGGGAAGTCCAGAACTAGGGGACACAGTCTAAGGATAAGGGGGTAAGCCATTTAGGACTGAGATGAGGAGAAACTTCTTCACTCAGAGAGTTGTTAACCTGTGGAATTCCCTACCGCAGAGAGTTGCTGATGCCAGTTCATTGGATATATTCAAGAGGGAGTTAGATAGGGCCCTTGCGGCTAAAGGGACCAAGGGGTATGGAGAGAAAGCAGGAATGGGGTACTGAGGTAAATGAAAAAGGATCTAAGAAGGGCAAAGAGACAGTATGAGGAAAAATTAGCAAGTAACATAAAAGGGAACCCAAAAATCTTTCATAAACATCCAAAAAGAATAAGGAGAGTTAAAGGAATGGAGGGCTTAATTACAGACAAAAAAGAAAAATCTTCTGGAAGCAGAGGGTGTAACTCAGGTACTGAATGAGCACTTTTCATCTGTCTTTACAAAAGACGATGAAGTCAATGATGCAGTGGAGGAGGGAGGAGTAGAGAAATTGGACAGAATAAAAATAGATAGAAAGGAGGTGCTAAATAGGTTGGCATCATTCAAAGTTAACAAGTCACCCAGTCCACATGGGATACAGCCTAGGTTGCCAAGGGAAACGAGGGTGGAAATAGCAGAAGCTCTGACTGCAATCTTTAAATCCTCCTTGAGAATGGTGCCAGAGAACTGGAGGATTGCAAATATTACATGCTTGTTTAAAAAATTGAGAGGGTAACTACAATCCAAAGAGTCTAACATCAGTACTGGGAAAACTATTAAAGAGACCAATGTTCCTGTTAAGCTGTGCGCCCCCGTTACAGAGCTGCACGATCCAAAAAATATTTAACAGGAAATTGATACAGACTACTGTCAAGGGCAAAATTAGTTGTCACTTGGAGAAGCATGGGTTAATAAGAGACAGCCAGCACAGATTTGTTAAATGCTAATTGTGTCTGACTAACCTGATTGAGTTCTTCAATAAAGTATCAGAAAGGGTTGAAGGTAGTGCAGATGATGTTGTACATATGGAAATGGTGAAATGAGGAGACACATGTCAGGTGCAATGTGAAGATGCACTTTGGCAGGAACAACATGGAGAAGCGGTATAATCTAAATGATACTATTTTGAGGGGGGTCCAACAGCAGAGGGACCTGTGGATACATATTCACAAATCTTTGAAGGTGACAGGGCAAGTTGATGAGGCGGTTAAGAAAGCATATGGGATACATGGCTTTGTAAACAGGGACATTGAACATGAAAACAAGGAAGTTCTGCTGAACCTTAATAAATCACTGGTTAAGCCTCAGCTGGAATATTGTGTGCAACTCTGGGCACCACACATTAGGAAGGATGTCAAAGGCCTTGGAGAGGGTACAGAGAAGGTTTACCAGGATGAAAACAAGGATGAGGGACTTCAGTTATGTGGAGAGATTGTCCTCCTTAGAGCAGAGAAGGTTAAGGGTTCACCTAATAGAAGTATTCAAAATTAAGAGGCATGTTGACAGTGCTTGTAGGGAGAAGGGGCTAAAGATTTGGGGGCTTTACACTACCCATTACTGGTAAAAAAATAGCAAAAATAGGATGGGTGCTGGTCTTTTGTCAGTTGATGGCGGGTCCTGTGTCATCCTCCAATTTCCGAGGCCCAGCAGCACTGCCGGTAAGATCGATGACCCTGAATATTTAAATGAGGGAGATGAGACATTACATCACCGACTTAACATCACCTCGGTGAATTTAAACCCTAGCGCTGAGTCTTAAGCTCGCCATGAAAACACGGCATTCAGCAGACTCAGAGGCACTGTCAGCACCTCTTAAAGGGACAGACACATTTATCAGTTAAGTTTGCATTTAAGCTTTTGGACTGGATTTTAAAAATTTTGTTGAAGTAGTGGCTTGCTGCGATACATGGTATAAGTTTTTTTAAGTATGTATGGAGTGCTTCTGGATGCATGCAAGGTCTCGGATGGTAAACAAAGGCTTCTGAGAAGACAGAAAATGCTGTAAATACTTAGTAGGTCAGGCAACATCCGTGGAGAGAGAAAGAGAGTTCACATCTCAGGTCGAGATGCGACCCGACCTGCAGAGTATTTCCAGCATTTTATGCTTTTATTTCAGATTTACAGCATCCACTCGCAGAAGGAAGAGAAAGATGCCGAGGAAGTCAAAGCAAAAATGCAACTCAGACAGTCCCTTTCTGGCCGGGGTATCTGGGATGGAATGATCTGCCTTCCAGTACCAGTGACCACAACCCCAATTCCCCTTTCACATTTGTCCCACAGCTTATCTTCCCTCTGTTATTGACCATCACAGTGTCCTCTTGACCACAATGCTGAAAAAAAGCCATCACAAAGCAAACTTTCCAATCTAACTTTATACATCTATCTATCCAATATGACATCAAGAAATCAACTCATCATCCTTATGCGTTCTCTTAGTGACTGTCTTGTGAGCGCCCTTGCCTATCTTACTGATGTCACGCAGTGTGACCCCAGTGGCTGTAGCATGGCTGATGGAAGGCTACTGACTTTCAGTGGTTGACCTTGAGGCTGGAGGCCTCAGTGGTGGCTGGAAGTGTGAAATTGAATGATGGTGTTTCTTCTTCTTCACTCTCCTTTCTATCTTGGTCAACCACTGGCTGTGCAGGCTGTATTTCCTGGGTGTGTGAAAGGAGGAAGGCAAAGGGTGGAGTTGTGGTGAGGGGAGGGCGGGAAAGCAAGAGGTGCATGCAAGAAGGAGGATAACATACGAGGATACAAATTGCTCCCCGCCCGACACGGAGTGCTCCCACCCCATTTCAGTGTTTTTTACCACAGCTGCGGTTAAGGTCGACTCTTTCGCGAAATTGCGCTCTGCTTTTTTTGGTTTTGATCCAGAAGTCAGTCATAAGTGGAGCGGTGACTACACCTGAGGGGCAAAAAACGGGGTTGTGACAGCAACTGAGAGGCGGAAGTTGGGTGCTGTTATATATGTAAACTTGTATTTACTTTGTACAGCCACCAGAGGGCTTATCCCCTGGAGTCCCAAGGGATCCCATAATTCCTTGGGAGCACAGGTATTTAAGGAGACTTCACAGGTTGGAGAGGCACTCTGGAGACCTGCAATAAAAGACTAAGGTCACACTTTACTTTGAGCTCACCTGACTCTTTCTCCATACACAACAACTGGCGACGAGATACAGATAGCGAACCCAAAGATGCAGAGAACAGTGGACATCCTGGAGAAATTCTCAGAGGGAGATGATTGGGAAACTTTTGTAGAGCAACTCGACCAATACTTCATGGCCAACGAGCTAGATGGGGAAGAGAGCACTGCCAAATGAAGGGCAATCCTCCTCACCATCTGTGGGGAACCAACGTATGGCTTCATGACGAATCTGCTCACTGCAGCGAAACCCACGGAGAAATCGTACGATGATTTCTGCACACTGATCCGAGAGCATTTGAACCCGAAGGAAAGTGTTCTGATGGCAAGATACCACACCTACAAAAAGGTCTGAAGGCCAGAAAGTGGCGAGTTATGTCGCCGAGCTAGGATGCCTTGCAAGACATTGCGAATTTGAAGGACATTTGGAGCACATGCTCAGAGACTTTTTCGTACTTGGCATTGGCCACGAAACCATACTTTGCAAACTTTTGACTGTAGAGACCCCAACCTTGAGTAAGTCAATAGCGATAGCTCAGGCGTTCATTGCCACCAGTGACAATACGAAGCAAATCTCTCCACACACAAGTGCTGCTACAAGTAGTGTGAACAAAGTGATGTTGTTTTCGAATCATAACATACAGGGCAGGTCACACATACCTGCAGCTGCACGTCCGCAGATGTCTCAGAGTCCACCATCAAGGGTGATCAATGCAAGGCCATTAACACCTTGTTGGCGCTGCGGGGGTGATCATCGTTTCCATTCATGCCGATTCAAAGAATACGTTTGCAAGGGCTGTGGAATAATGGGACACCTCCAACGAATGGGCAGGCGAGCTGCAAAGCTTGTTAAACCTGCAAACCACCATGTTGCAGAGGAGGATAGATCTACGGAGGATCACGACAAACCAGCGCCTCAGATCAAGGAGGCAAAGGTACATGGTAATATGTCCTTACTATACAGTACAAATGCACACGAGGCCCAAACTTGAGAGAAGATCACTCTGTGACCAGTAACCTTTATTAGCCAGCGCTGAAGTGCAGGAGGTGGGTGGAGCTTCCCCTTTTATACCTGAAAGTCCAGATTAGGAGTGTCTCCCACAAGTTCACCACCTAGCAGTTACTGTTCTCACGGTGTACAACTTAGATAGTTTTTACATTGGTTACAATGACAGTTGAATACATGACACCACCTCCCCCCCAAAGTCTTATTGGGATCACAGGTTAAGTCTCTCTGGTGGTTTACACTCCCTTGTAGAGCGCCTGAGTTGGGGCTCCGGTTGTTGGGCACTGGCCTGAGTGTCTGCTGTTTGCGGTGCCTCAGGCCTGTCCGGACTGCCCATAGTGACTGGGCTTTCCTCCACTTGGTTCCGGTGTTCGGTCACCTGTGGTGGAGTGAACTCTACATAGTGTTCTTCCTCTGCTTCTTCTATGGGGTTGCTGAACCTCCTTTTTGTTTGATCCACGTGTTTGCGGCAGGTTTGTCCATTGGTAAGTTTAACTACCAGAATCCTATTCCCCTCTTTAGCAATCACAGTGCCTGCGAGCCATTTGGGCCCTGCAGCATAGTTGAGGACAAAGACAGGGTCATTGACATCATAACATCGCGCCCTCGCATTCCCGTCATGGTAGTCACATTGTGACCGGCGCCTGCTCTCAACAATTTCTTTCATGGTGGGGTGTATAATGGATAATCTGGTTTTGAGCGTCCTTTTCATTAGCAGCTCTGCGGGTGGAACCCCTGTCGGGATCTATTGGCCAACATGAGGCGTGATAAGCGGCTTTATAGGGAACTCCCTTGGATTCTGAGCATCCCTTGTTTGATTATCTGCACTGCTCATTCCACCTGGCCGTTTGAGGCCGGCTTGAACGGTACCGTTCTGACATGATTGATACCATTTCCTGCCATGAAGTCCTGGAATTCAATGCTTGTAAAGCACGGGCCATTGTCGCTGACCAAGACGTCCGGTAGACCATGGGCGGCGAGCATTGCCCGTAGACTTTCTACCGTGGCGGAGGATGTGCTTGAATTGAGAAGGTCACACTTGATGCATTTAGAGTAGGTGTCTACTACAACCAAAAACATTTTTCCCATGAAAGGACCTGCGTATTCCACATGGATGCGTGACCATGGCTTGGCGGGCCAGGACCGGGGCTAAGGGGGGCTTCCCTGGGCGCATTGCCCAGCTGGGCACACGTGTTGCACCTGCGAACACAAAGTTCCAGGTCTGCATCTATCCCTGGCCACCAAACGTGTGACCTGGCAATTGCCTTCATCATGACAATGCCCAGGTGCTCATTGTGGAGTTCTCAGATGAATGCCTCTCTGCCCATCTGGGGCATGACTACTCGGTTTCCCCATAGTAGGCAATTGGCCTGAATCGAGAGTTCATCCTTGCGCCTGTGAAATGGTTTAAATTCCTCAGGGCATGCCCCGTACGTGGATGCCCAGTCCCCATTCAGGACACATTACTTGACTAAAGACAGTAGCGGGTCTCTATTTGTCCAGATTTTGATTTGACGGGCTGTCACGGGTGAGGCTTCGCTTTCGAAAGCTTCAACAGCCATGACCATCTCAGCCGCATGCTCGGTTGCCCCCTCGGTGGTGGCTAGTGGGAGCCTGCTGAGTGCATCGGCACAGTTTTCAGTGCCCGGTCTGCGCCAAATTGTATAGTCATAGGCGGCTAATGTGAGTGCCTACCTCTGTATGCGGGCCGACGCATTTGCATTTATGGTCTTGTTGTCGGCCAAAAAGGACGTTAGGGGTTTGTGATCTATCTCCAGCTCAAATTTCCTGCCAAACAGGTACGGTGCATTTTTTTTACTGCATATACACATGCAAGCACTTCCTTTTCTACCATCCCGTAGCCCCTTTCTGCCTGGGACAGACTTCTGGAGGCGTAAGCTACCGGCTGTAACTGACCCTTGGCGTTAACATGCTGCAACACACACCCGACCCCATAGGATGACGCATCACATGTTAAAGCACGTTTCTTACATGGGTCATATGGCGTTAACACATTGTTGGAGCATAACAAATTGCGTGCTCTTTCAAAAGCCCTTTCCTGGCTGCCCCCGCAGACCCATTCGCGACCTTTGTGTAGGAGCACGTGTAGCGGCTTTAACAGCGTGCACAATTTGGGAAGAAAGTTACCAAAATAGTTCAGGAGCCCCAGGAACGAATGCAGCTCCGTCGTGTTACGGGGTCTGGGTGCTCTCTGGATCACTTCTGTTTTAAACGCGGTAGTTCTGATCCCGTCTGCTGCTACACTCATCCCCAGAAATTCTACCTCTGGAGCTAGGAAGACACACTTCGCCTTTTTCAGTCGCAGACCTACCTGGTCCAGTCTACATAGCACCTCCTCCAGGTTGTGGAGGTGTTCTTCAGTATCGCAACCCGTGATGAGGATGTTGTCTTGAAAAACCACTGTCCTTGGAATCGACTTGAGAAGGCTTTCCATGTTTCGTTAAAAGATCGCGGCGGCCGAGCGAATCCCGAATGGACATCTGTTGTACTCAAACAACCCCTTGTGTGTCAAGATGGTGGTCAGCTTCTTCGACTCACTCGCCAGCTCCTGGATCATGTAAGCTAAGTTCAGGTCCAATTTTGAAAAAAGTTTGCCACCGGATAGCGTCGCAAAGGGGTCCTCTGCTCTCGGTAGTGGGTACTGATCTTGGAGTGACACCCGATTGATAGTGGCCTTGTAATCACCACATATCCTGACCGACCCATCTGCCTTGAGCACCGGCACAATCGGGCTCGCGCAGTCACTGAATTCGACTGGTGAGATGATGCATTCCCTCAGCAGGCAGTCCAATTCACCTTCTCTCTTTTCCCATATCACGTACGGCATCGCTCTGGCCTTGTGGTGTACTGGCCTGGCGTCCGGGTTTATGTGAATCATTACCTTGGTCCCCATGAAAGTGCCGATGCCAAGTTGAAATCGTGAGTCAAATTTGTCTAGGACCTCTGAGCATGATATTCGCTCCACGGAAGAAATTGCATTTTCATCGCCCCATTTCCAGTTCATGACAGCAAGCCAACTTCTCCCCAGCAGTGCGGGACCGTCCCCCGGGACAATCCAGAGTGGCAACCTGTTCTCCGAATCTTTGTGGGTCACGACTACCATGGCGCTGCCTAGCACCGGAATGATCTCCTTTGTATATGTCCGTAGCTGTGCGTCAATCGGCAATAATTTTGGCCTCCTGGCCTTGGACGCCCACAATTTGTCGAACTGTTTGATACTCATCAGGGACTGGCTGGCCCCTGTGTCTAGCTCCATTGATACTGGGATGCCATTGAGGAGCACTTTCATCATTATCGGTGGCGTCCTGGTGTATGAATTGTTTATGTGCTCCACATGAACTCGCTAAACTTCAGCTTCCAGCGATTTCCCCCAGTATCCATTTGGCCTCGTAGGGCTTACATTGGGCCCGTCTTCCTCGTACATCAACCTGGCTGCAGGCTTTTTGCACATACACGCCAAGTGACCGCTGACGTTGCAGTTTCTGCAGGTGTATTGCTGATATCTGCAAGCTCTGGCTGTGTGTTTGCCTCCACACCTCCAACATGAGCCGTTGTTGGAAACAAAAGGTCCATTACCAGTCGGTCGTCTCTGACTGTCTCTTTAACTGTCCTTAAGCGCACCATTGACAGGTGTTGATGGCCCCATTACTGGCCGCATTGTCCCTTGCGATGGCATGAATCGCCGTTCAGCTAGCCATTGTCTCTGTTGAATTCCCCCTTTGGGTTCGACTACGTGCTCGGGCATGTTCGATTGCCCCTGTCTGCCTGAAGAACTGTGTGCCGCATTAACAATGTTGACTCCCTGTCCATTTGCTGCATTTAAACCAAGATTTTTGTCAAACATCATTCTGGTCTCTTCCTCCCCGAGATAAAAGTCTGGGCCATCAAAGCCGCTGTTTCCAGGGTCAAGTCTTTGGTCTCAATCAGTTTCCTGAAAACCCCAGCGTGCTCGATGCTCTCAATAAAAAGTCTCGCAGCATCTCCACTCTGCATGCATCTGGGAACTTACATAGGCGCGCCAGTTGCCGGAGGTCTGCCACAAAGTCTGGAATGCTTTGCCCTTCTCGCCGCCGGTGCGTGTAAAACCGGTGTCTCGCCATGTGCATGCTGCTCGCCGGTTTAAAGTGTTCCCCGATCAACTTACTGAGCTCTTCAAAAGTCTTGTCCGCCGGCTACTCTGGCACTAGAAGATCCTTCATCAGGGAGTACATCCTGGATCCACAAACCGTCAGGAGATGAGCCCTGCGTTTGTCGGCCGAATCCTGTCCCAGCCATTTCTTAGTTTCGAAACTTTGCTGTAGTCTCCCAATAAAATCGTCCCAATCATCACCAACACAGTACCTCTCATCTGTGCTGCTAGTGGCCATGCTCGCGTGGTTTAAATCCCAGTTTCTTGTCACCAATAATATGTCCTTACTATACAGTACAAATGCACATGAGGCCCATACTTGAGAGAAGATCACTCTGTGACCAGTAATCTTTATTAGCCAGCACTGAAGTGCAGGAGGTGGGTGGAGCTTCCCCTTTTTATACCTGAAAGTCCAGTTTAGGAGTGTCTCCCACAAGTTCACCAGCTAATGGTCAGTGTTCTCACGGTGTACAACTTAGGTCAGTTTATACATGGGTTACATTGACAGTTGAATACATGAGACATGGGGTGCACACATTCACCACGAATTGTCCCCCGATAATGCTGAATGTTGAATTAAATGGACTCCCGGTGTCAATGGAGCTGGGCGCGAGCCAGTCCATCATGGGCAAAAAGACTTTCGAAAGGTTGTGGTGCAACAATGCCTCAAGGCCAGTCTTAATTCCAGTTCGCACGAAACTAAGAACTTACACAAAAGAACTGATACCTGTAATTGGCAGTGCTTCCGTAAAAGTTTCCTACGATGGAGCGGTGCACAAGCTACCACTCTGGGTGGTACCGGGCAATGGTCCCACGCTGCTCGACAGGAGCTGGCTGGGAAAGATACACTGGAACTGGGCCGATGTCTGAGCGCTATCGCCCGCTGACGACATTTCGTGTGCCCAGGTCTTAAACAAATTTCTTTCGCTGTTCGAACCAGGCATCGGGAAATTCCAAGGAGCAAAAGTGCAGATCTAACTTATTCCGGGGACGCGACCCATCGATCACAAGGTGAGGGCAGTACCGTACATGATGAGAGAAAGGGTAGAGATCGCGCTAGACTGGCTGCAAAGAAAGGGCATCACTTCCCCGATTGAGTTCAACGAGTGGACCAGTCCTATCATCCCAGTCCTCAAGGGAGACGTCACCATCAGAATCTGTGGCGATTACAAAGTAACTATCAATCATTTCTCCCTGCAGGACCAATACCCACTACCAAAGGCCGATGACCTCTTTGCAACGCTGGCGGGAGGAAAGACGTTCACGAAGCTGGATCTGACTTCAGCCTACATGAAGCAAGAACTGGAGGAATCATCGAAGGCCCTCACCTGCATCAACATCACAAAGGTCTTTTTGTTTATAACAGATGCCCATTTGGAATCCGACCGGTGGCGGCGATACTCCAGAGAAACATGGAAAGCTTACTGAAGTCGGTCCCGCACTCCGTGGTCTTCCAGGACGACATCTTGGTCACAGGTCGGAACACAGTCAAGCATCTGCAGAACCTGGAGGAGGTTCTTAGTCGACTCAACCGCATGGGGCTCAGGTTAAAACACTTGAAGTGTGTTTTCCTGGTGCCTGAAGTGGAGTTCCTGGGAAGGAGTATTGCGGCAGACGGCATCAGGCCCACCAACGCGAAGACGGAGGCAATCGAGAACACAACGAGGCCACAGAACGTGACGGAGCTGCAGTCGTTTCTGGGACTCCTGAACTACTTTAGTAACTTCTTACCGGGTCTCAGCACACTGTTAGAACCATTGCATGTCTTACTACGAAAAGGGGACGAATGGGTTTGGGGCAAAAGCCAAGAAAATGCCTTTGTAAAAGCAAGAAAATTGTTCTGCTCAAACAAATTGCTTGTGTTGTATGATCCATGTAAGTGTTTGGTACTAGCATGTGATGCATCGTCATATGGCATCGGGTGTGTATTGCAACAAGCGAATGATTTTGTGAAACTGCAACCGGTTGCTTATGCATCCAGGAGTCTGTCTAAGGCTGAGCGCTGACAGCATGATTGAGAAAGAAGCGTTAGCGTGTGTTTATGGGGTAAAGAAAATGCATCAATACCTGTTTGGGCTAAAATTCGAATTGGAAACTGAACATAGGCCACTTATATCCCTATTTTCTGAGAGTAAAGGGATAAATACCAACGCATCGGCCTGCATCCAGAAGAGGGTAACTGAAGGCTCACTGCAAACTCGTTTATCCCGAGTCTTGCTTAGCTACCGCACGAGACCCCACTCACTCACTGGGATCCCACCTGCTGAACTGCTCATGAAAAGAGCACTTAAGACAAGGCTCTCGTTATTTCACCCTGATCTACATGAACAGGTAGAGAGCAGACAGCTTCAACAAAGTGCATACCATGATAGCGCAAATGTGTCACGCGAGATTGAAATCAATAATCCTGTATTTGTATTAAATTATGGACAAGGTCCCAAGAGGCTTCCCAGCACTGTCATGGCCAAAGAGGGGAGCAGGGTGTTTTGGGTAAAACTTTCAAATGGACTCATTCACCGGAAACACTTGGACCAAATCAAACTCAGATTCACGGACTATCCTGAGCAACCCACCATGGACCCTACCTTTTTGATCCCCCAACATGCACACCAGTGGCAACCGGCACCACGGTTGACCACGAAGTAGAACCCATCATCCACAGCAGCCCTGCGGGCCCAACACACCAGGCAGCCCATCAAGGCCAGCTGCACAGCAGCCCAGCGAGCACCCAACAAATGATTCAACAACACCAGCTTTCACACCGAGACGATCAACCAGGGCAAGAAGGGCCCCAGATCAACTCACAGTGTAAATAGTTACACTATTGACTTTATGGGGGGCGGAGGGGGGGGAAGTGTTGTTATATATGTAACCTTGTATTTACTCTGTAGAGCCACCAGAGGACTCATCCCCTGGAGTCCCAAGGGATCCCATAATCCCTTGGGAGCACAGATATTTAAGGAGGCTTCACAGGTTGGAGAGGCACTCTGGAGACCTGCAATAAAAGACTAAGGTCACACTTTACTTTGAGCTCACAGTGTTCAGTCTGACTCTTTCTCCATACACAATAGGTGCAGTGTGGAATCACCAAGGCTCTCTCCTTCACTTAAAGGGGAGAGCCTCCATGCTTTTAAAACTGGGCCATCAGGGAGGGTTTCGGCCGGTCCAGCCAAGAGGCTGCCTATTGGTGGCACGGCCGAATGCAGGGGGCATATTTGTTGGGCCGACCTCGCAGTCGGCTGACAAAAAAAAACATGGCGGCAGCGGCAGTAAACCCTCCCCTTTAAGGTAAGCCACACCGCCGCTACACAAACCACAACCTCACTGAACTACTGGGTGAAAGCTTGTTTCGGAAGGGAATGTCACCGTTGGGGGCGTTAGATTGGCGGTGCGCACGGTGATGACGCGTATACCACGGATCGGCAGCAGCGGAACGGTAAGAGGGGGGGATCGGAGCACCACCGAGAAAACGCAGGAGGGCAATTGGGCTATCAATGGCCATTCAACCAAAGGTCTGCGGGCACTCCACTCTGCAGCATTGCCGCCGATCTGTGGTGGTAACAGGCCTTAAGGAAAGGGGCAAATTTGGCTCCACGATTTCTTACTGCAATTATATAGGGCCCTGGTGAGACCCGGTGGTCCAGTGAGTCTGTGGCCTTCTGCAATGGTGGTGAGGCTTCCCTTAAAGGGGAGGAAAATACTGCCACTGCCACTGTTTTTTTTTGTCGGCCGGCTGTTATGTCGGTCCGGCAATTATGCCCCCGTGTTCGGCCGGGCCACCGACAGGCATCCTGGCACCTCCTCTTGGTGCCAGGCCGCTGACCTGGCCAAAACCCTCCCTGGTGGCCCAGTGGGACAAAGTTTTAAAATTGCAGACGCTCTCCCCTTTAAGTGAAGGGGGGAGCCGCAGTGACATGGCGCTGTGATGATGTCATCGTGGGAGGGGAGGGTCACTCTGCACCGCCCAACTTTCGCCTCTCAGGTGTTGGCACTGCTCTGTTTCTGCCCCTCAAATGTTGTCACCGCCCCCATTAAGAGCGACTTTCAGAGCCAAGGAAAAATAAAACAAACAAGAGCCGAATGTTGCTCAAGAGGCAATCAGCTGCAGTAAAAACCATTGAAATGGGGTGGGAGCGCCCCGTTTCGGGCGGGGGGAAATTTCTACCCCCTGGAGTATTGTGTACAGTTTTGGTCTCCTTACCTAAGAAAAGATATATTTGCCATAGAGGGAGTGCAACGAAGGTTCACCAGATTGACTCCTGGGATGGGGGGATTGTCCTATGAGGTGAGATTGAGTGGACTACGCCTATATTCTCTAGAGTTTAGAAGAATGATCGGTGATCTCATTGAAACATACAAAGTTCTTAGAGGGCTTGACAGGATAGATGCAGGGAGGATGTTTCCCCTGGCTGGGGAGTCTAGAACCAGGAGTCACAGTCTCAGAAATAGGGGTCGGCCATTTAGGACTGAGATGAGGAGAAATGTCTTCACTCAGAAGGTGGCGAATCTTTAGGATTCTCTACCCCAGAGGGCTGTGGAGGCTCAGTCATTGAGTATATTCAAGATAGAGATTGATAAATTTTTTAATATTGAGGAAATCAAGTGATATGGGGATTGTGCAGGAAAGTGGAGTTGAGGTAGAAGATTAGCCAAGATCTTATTGAATGACGGAGCAGGCTCGAGGGGCCGAATGGCCTGCTCCTGCTCCTAATTCTTATGTTATTATGGTTGTTAAAATCTGGAATGCACTACTTGAAAGGGTGGTGGAATTAGATTCCATAGGAACTTTTGAAAGGCAATTGGACATGAACTTGAAAAAGAAAAATTTGCAGGGTTGTGGGGAAAAAGCTGGGGTATGGGACTCACTTGGTCAGCTCTTTCAAAGAACTGGCATAGGCCCAAAGGGCCGATGGCCTGCTTCTGTACTGTAAGATTCAATGGCCTAGAAATTGGATAAGGCAGTGCGATGTGCCTCCCCCACCCTCCCCCCGCCCCCCCCCATCCGTTCAAAGTGGTGCAGGCAGCATGCTAAATGTGTCTGCCTGCTCATTGTAATGATTGTAGTGCTTTTCTCAGTGTTAAATGTGCTTTTGAATGGCTTAGCACTGAACGGAGGGGACCAATATCAGGTGTAGTCTACTGCCAATTAAATTTGGTCTAGGCTTTCTGCATTACTTGAAGGGGAGGTGCTTTGTTGATGAAGTGCCTCATTGTCACAGTGAACAGAGTCATGGCCCAACAGCCAGGGGAAAGAGCAAGGAGATTTTTTGATGTGGGATTGGAGGGCTTGGTCCTTGGGATACAAAGACCGCCATGAAGTCCTCTACCCACAGCGGAGGAAAGAGGCAATCTAGGCTGAACACTAAAAGGCTGTGGGAGGAGATAGCTCAAGCTGTCACTGTGACAAGTGTTGTTCCTGGGACCTGGACCTAGTGCTGCAAAAAGTTTAATGACCTCACACGAATAGTCTAGGTGATTGAGTGCATCATCAAATGCCATATCCCACCATGTGCACCGCAAGCATCACACACTGCACAATGTGCCACACCCCCATCACTCACCTACCAACAATCTCTACCAATCACCACTTATACCTCAAAATCATAGCTTCACTTCCCCCTCACATATTTACCATTGCTGCAAGACTCACACCAACACCTTGGACACACTGCCAGCTATTCAACCATGGGAAGCACACCCATTGACACACTTCACTTTCTCTCGCAGGCAAAGTTAGCACACAACTACCGGGAACACCAGTAGACGGGTGGAGGGGAAGCCAGACTTCAGAATGTCATAGAGCTGAAGGAAGCAGTTCTTAACATAATTGGAGGGGCAGTCACAGAGTCCGTGGTGATTGCGGAAGTTGAAAGCATTGCTGACGATGACGGTATGCTCATGGCCCTGGTGGTACTCAACATCAACTCCAGACCCCATGGTGTCTCATGGTTTCAGGTCAAGCATAGGCAAGAAAACCTCCCTCAGCTGATGAATCAGTACTCCTCCATGTTGAACACTATTTGCAAGAAGTACTGAGGGTAGCAAGGCCACAGAAGGTGCTCTGGGTGAGGGATTTCAATATCTATCACCAAGAATGGCTCACTAGTACCACCACTGACTGAGCTGGCCAAGTCCTAAAGGATATAACTGCCAGACTGTGCCTGTGGCACATGGTAAGAGAACCAACACGAGGAAAAAAACCTACATGGCCTTGTCCTCACCAACTGTAATGTATTTGCTTCATGGGTTCTTTGCTTAAGAATTCATAGTAACACATTGCTATTAAGAACTAGTTGTTTTTTTTTAATCAAAGGTTTAACAATCAACTCTACACATTACCAGTTCATCCACCAGGCTAACAACTGCATACTTCATCGTGGATGACCTAGACCCAACTGATTGGGGTTTTATTGAGTCTTGTGAACATCACGTTACTGGCTAAGCCTCTACAGCTCTACAAATCTGTGAGCATACTCACGGTGTATATATTACACTGCTTCCTCATTTTTTTAGAAACAAGGTATTTATACAATATTTCAAAAGATTACTTATCATGATTACAATTTTACAACTGAGCCTGAGTATTGTTAGCTTTTAGCTTCCTCCTGCTGTGACCTCCATTTCTTTGCAGTTGGCTGGCTATGCCCGTTTTCTATATTCTTATTTGACTCAGGAGACCGTCTTGGGGAATTTCTGTTTTCAGAGCGTGCAGCCCAGGATTCCTGACCTCTGTCTTCCTGTGTCCACTTGAGTTTCCTTACATCAGTCCTAGTGTTAGCTTTCTTCCTAAGATCTTGATATTCCCAGTCTAGTTGGTTTACATTTCCTCATTGATCTTCTCAACTGAACTCCAACTCCACCTACTCCCTCAGAAGATACAGAGTCCCTCTGTGAGATTGTCGCATACCCGCAGAACAGCCTTCAGTCAGCTGTATCTGAGGTTGTGGGAATATGGACGTTGTGACCGTTGTGTCCGTTGAAATACTTGGACCTGCCAACTTACTCTCATCATCGTCCAAGTCAGACTCATAACCATCTACCCATGGTGCATCACTCGCTAGAAACATTTGATCCACGTGAACCAAGTACTGCTTGGTGCCACATACCCGAATAATTGTAACAATGCCCCATTTGCATGGACTTGCCCTTTCGACAGATTGAGAACTCTAACCTAATCACCCTTCTGAAAGCACCGCTCTTTAACGCCGGAATGATAATGACGTTTCTGCACCAATTGTACCTTCTCTACCTTATCAGACAAGTTCGGTTGCAATAAACTGAGACACGTCCTCAGCCTATGCCTCACTAATAATTCTGCAGGTGTATACACTGTTGTAGAATTAGGCATAGTTCTTTATTTGAAAAGAACATTTGCTAACCTATGCTTCATGCTCACCGATGATCCAGTCTGTAGAACTTGTTCCTTGACAATCCTGACCGACCTTTCAGCTGCACCATTCGAAGCAGGATAATATGGTGCTACCTACGTGTGTTTGATACCGTTGTGTCTGGCAAAATTCACAAATTGCGTGGAGCGAAATTGCGGCCATTTATCTGACATTTTTTCTTCGGGTAGGCCACGGCATGCAAAAATATCCCACAATTCATCCAATGTACACTCTATTGTCATAGATGACCCCATATGCCGTACTTCCAGCGATTAGAACCAGAAAATTATTACTGCCCCTCTCACAAAAATCAATATCTATTCTTTGTAATGGTCTCGTTGGCCAAGTCCATGTTTGCCTTCTCAGCTTAGTAGCCGTTAATCACTCTCAATAATCTTGAATTGCTTTTCAATGACTCTAAATGGCTTTCCACAAGCTCTTTTTGTCAGTTCAACACTGTTCATTACTCACAAAAATGAATGGTACTGCCAAACTCTCATTCAGGAACCACTTGCATTTGTCATCTCATTAAAGGAAATTCCACCAAAATTTCTTCATGAAGAAACTCCCATTCTCGTCGCCATTTTGAAAGGTATTTGCTTCATGGGTTCTTTGCTTAAGAATTCATAGTAACACATTGCTATTAAGAACTAGTTGGTTTATTAATAAAAGTTTAACAATCATACTACACGTTACCAGTTCATCCACTCGCCTAACAATTGCATACCTCATCGTAGATGACCTAGACCCAACTGACTGGGGTTTTATTGAGTCTTGTGACTAGCTAAGCCACTCACAATGCAACAGCTCTACAAACCTGTGAGCATACTCACAGGTGCATACATTACACCAACCTACCTGTCGCTGATGCATCTGTCCATGATAGTATTGGTAGCAGTGACGACCGCACAGTCCTTGTGATGACAAGGTCCTGTTTTCACGCTGCAGACATGCTCCATTGTGTTGTGTGGCACTCATCATCATAGGCAGTCCCTTGGAATCGATGAAGACTTGCTTCCACTCTTGAAGTGAGTTCTTTGGTGGCTGAGCAGTCCAATACGAGAGTCACAGACTCTGTCACGGGTAGGACAGATAGTCGTGAGGGAAGGGGTGGGTAGAACTGGTTTACCGCACGCTCTTTCCGCTGCCTGCACTTGATTTCTGCATGCTCTCGGCATGGAGACTCGAGGTGCTCAGCGCCCTCCCGGATGCACTTTCTCCACTTTGGGTGGTCTTTGGCCAGGGACTCCCAGGTGTCAGTGGGGATGTCGCACTTTATCATGGAGGCCTTGAGAGTGTCCTTGTAACGTTTCCGCTGCCCACCTTTGGCTCGTTGGCGTAAAGGAGCTCCGCGTAGAGCGCTTGCTTTGGGAGTCTGGCATGCGAACTATGTGGCCTGCCCAGTGGAGCTGATCGAGTGTGGTCAGTGCTTCAATGCTGGGGATGTTAGCCTGGACGAGGACACTGATGTTGGTGTGCCTGTCCTCCCAGGGGATTTGTAGGATCTTGCGGAGACATCATTGGTGATATTTCTCCAGCGACTTGAGGTGTCTACTGTACATGGTCCACGTCTCTGAGCCATACAGAAGGGCGGGTATTACTACAGCCCTGTAGACCATGAGTTTGGTGGCAAATTTGAGGGCCTGGTCTTCAAACACTCTTTTCCTCAGGCGAGGCGGTGTTGGATCTCGTCGTCAATGCCTGCTCTTGTTGATAATAGGCCCCCGAGATATGGGAATTAGTCTACGGTGTCCAAGTCCGCGCCGTGGATCTTGATGACTGGGGCGCAGTGCTGTGCGGCGAGGACAGGCTGGTGGAGGACCTTTGTCTTACAGATGTTTAGCGTAAAGCCCATGCTTTCGTACGCCTCAGTAAATATGTTGACTATGTCCTGGAGTTCAGCCTCTGTATGTGCGCAGACGCAGGTGTCGTTCGCGTACTGTAGCTCGCCTACAGAGGTTGGGGTGGTCTTGGACCTGGCCTGGAGACGGCGCAGGTTGAACAGGTTCCCACTGGTTCTGTAGTTTAGTTTCACTCCAGCGGGGAGCTTGTTGACTGTGAGGTGGAGCAAGGTGATGAGAAAGATTGAGAAGAGGGTTGGGGCGATGATGCAGCTCTGTTTGACCCCGGTCTGGACGTGGATTGGGTCAGCGATGGATCCGTTGGTAAGAATCACGGCCTTCAATGCCAGGCTGAGCTGGTAAGCCAGGATAGTAGTTGCCTAGGGAGCTCCCCTGCTCCAAACAACTCTCACCAGCTATCGGCAACTTCCCACCCCCCAACCTCCCCCCGCCTCCCGCTGTCTAAACCTCCCCTAGCCAAATATACCCTAATAGGGGATCCTAAGCATGTAAACCCAAACCCCTACCCTAGTCCCATCCCTGAGAGTCCCACGTATTCGGGCCATTTGGGTCTACTTCAGGCTTCCTACCACATCACCCATCAGCAAAGATGACTGAGCCTTCTGCGGTATCTGGACGATCTCCAGCGACCCCCGACGACCTCCGATGACCCCCGACGACTTCCGACCACCTCCGACGAGTCCCAAGAGTTCGGGCCATTTGGGCCGACTGCACCCTTCCCACCACATCACCCAACGGCGACTGGGCCTCCTGCTCTATCTGGACAACCTCCGGCGACCTCCGATGACCTCCGGCGACCTCCGACGACCTCCGGAGGCGGCGTCCTCGACTTGGATCTGATTATCGGGCCTCCACCACCACCCCCTCCAGCAGTGATCGGAACACCTCTAGCGACGGCAGATGGACCTCTCCTCCATGATGGAGTCTGGGCCTCCTCGATGATGGCTGGACCTCCCGTGGTGACAGACGACCTCCTCCTCAATGACGACCGGGTCCCCCTCTTCTACATCGGCAACTGGCCTCCCCTCCTCCTTCAGCATTGACTGGTGCTCTCCTTCCCCACTGGTGACCTGGCCTCTTCGCCTCCTCCAACACGTGGTGAGTACCATGGCTGTGACCCTCCCTGCCCTCCCACCCTGTGTGGCACTACCACCATGCTAAATGAGATAGATTCAGAACAGATTGAGCAGCTCAAAACTAGTCATCCCTGAGGCGCTGTGGGCCATCAGCAGCACCACAATCTGTAACCTCATGGCCCGTCATATCCCTTACTCAACCATTAGCATCAAGCCAGAGGATCAACCCCAGTTCAATGAAGAGTGTATTAGAGCATGACAGGAGCAGCACCAGGCCAACCTCGAGAAGCTGTAACACAGGAATACATGCACACTAAACAGTGGAAGCAGCCTGCTTTCGACAGAGCTAAGCGATCTCACAACTAACGGATCAGGTCAAAGTTTTGCAGTCCTGCCATATCCAGTCGTGAATGGTGGTGGACAATTAAAGAACTAATGGGAGGAGGATACTTCATCAATAACCCCATCCTCAATGATGGCAGAGTCCAGCACTCGAGTGCAAAAGACAAGGCTGAAGCGTTTGCAACCATCCTCAGGCAGAAGGGCTGAGTGCATGATTCATCTCGACCTACTCCTGAGGTCCTCACCATCACAGAAGCAAGTCTTCAGCTAATTCGATTCACACCACGTGATATCAGGCTGAGTGCACTGGATACAGCAAAGGCTATAGGCCCCGACAACATCCTGGCCGTCGTGCTGAAGACTTGTGCTCCATAACTAGCACATTAGTCTACTCCCAATCAAGAGCAAAGTGATGGAAGGCATTGCTCACAGTGCTATTAAACATAGCTCACCGATGCTATGTTTGGGTTCTGCCAGGACCACTCAGCTCCAGACCTCATTACAGCCTTGGTCCAATCATGGACTAAAGAGCTGAATTCCAGAGATGGGGTGAGAGTGACATCAAGGCAGCATTTATCTGAGTATGGCATCAAGGAGCCCCAGGAAAATTTAAGTCAATGGGAATCAGGGGGAAAACTCACCACTGGCTGGAGTCATACCTAGCACAAAGGAAGATGGTTCTGGTTGTTGGAAGCAAAACATCTCAGTCCCAGGATATCGCTGCAAGAGTTCTTCAGGGTAACGTTCTAGGCCCAATCATCTATATCTGCTTCATCAATGACTTTCCTTCTATCATAAGGTCAAAAGTGAGGATGTTCATTGATGATTGCACAGTGTTCAGTTCCATTTGCAACTCCTCAGATAATGAAGCAGTCCATGCCCACATGCAACAAAACCTGGATAACATTCAAGCTTGGGCTGATAAGTGGCAAGTAACATTCGCCAGAAAATGACTATCTCCAACATGCGAGAGTCTAACCACCGCCACTTAACATTCAATGGCATTACCAACATGCTGGGGGATTCACCATTGACTAGAAACTTAACTGAACCAGCCACATAAATACTATGGCTGCAAGAGCAGGTCAGAAGCTGGGTATTCTGCAGCAAGTGTCTCACTTCCTGACTTCCGAAAGCTTATCTACCTTCTACAAAGCACAAGTCAGGAGTGTGATGGAATACTCTCCACTTGCTTGGATGAGTGCAGCTCCAACAACACTCAAGAAGCTCGACACGTTCCAGGAAAAGCAGCCGCTTGATTGGCATCCCATTCACCATCTTAAACATTCACTCCCTCCACCACTGAGCACTGTGGCTGCAGTGTGTACCATCTACAAGATGCACTGCAGCAACTTGCCGAGGCTTCTTCGGCAGCACCTCCTAAACCGGCGACCTCAACCACTGAGAAGGACATAGGCAGCAGACGCATAGGAACACCATCACCTCTAAGTTCCCCTCCAAGTCACACACCATCCTGACTTGGAAATACATCGCCATTCCTTCATTGTCGCTGGGTCAAAATTCTGAAATCCGTCCCTAACAGCACTGTGGGAGTACCTTCACCACATGGACTGCAGCGGTTTAAGGCGGCGGCTCACCACCACCTTCTCGAGGGCAATAAGGGATGGGAAATAAATGCTGGCATTGCCTGCGACACCCACATCCCAGGACTGAATAAAAAAAATAGCAGACCCTTTTGTGAGGAGCACGCAAGGAGATAGGAGTTGGTTCTTGGGAAAGTCCCAATAGATATTCTATTTATAAGTAACTAGAAGTAGTGCTCGTATGTGTGTAAACATCTACTGCTTAATGTAATAAAATTGTATAGAAAGTCACTTTCATTTTCAATCCTCATTTATAATTCGGTATTCCAACAACCACTCATGAGTAATTGTCAATACCTGAATTCCCTGTAGCAGTAATACAAATGTAACCATCTTACTTGCAAATAAGTTTGGATCAACAAATTATTGTTACAGTTATTTCTAATGGATAGTAATTGTTTACATCACAATTAGAATTTCTTTTGTCATTATAGCAAAAACAAGGATCAAGCTAGATGTTAAATGCCAAATTCAAATCATCCAGATTGAAGACACTTAGCTTAATATTTGGTACGTCACTTCAAGCTGCGATTCTCATCTACAATTTGATTCCGAAGTTATCAACTGTCAGTACATACCAAAAAAAATCATAATGATGAAGTTTGTAAATGTATAAACAAAAGTGTGTGTTACTCAGTTTTTCTACTTAACAACAATTGTTCCTGCACGTTCTGTAAAATTAAAATAAGCATTATTATTAGTTGATCGAAAACCTCTACCATGCCAGGCAGAACTGTTATGCTTCATCGTCGAGGAACCTGCATCGCCACGCTCCACATTCCACCCAAGACCATCTAGTGCTCCTCCAGTCATTTCCGCCTCCATTCTGGAGGTACCGGCCCCAAGCACTTCGCCACAGGGTACCCTATTTGTCCCCAGGACGGCACCGACGCCATGGAGGTTTCGTGGACGTGGCAGGTCTGGTCCATGAGCGTGACATGAGAACGGAGGTGTCCAGGAAGACTGTAGACATTGGTGACCAGCTCATCGATGCATTGAGGGGCATATCCCGACAGCTGATGGCGGATGGCGGAGTTCCTGGATGCGATAGCCAGGAACACTGTTGCCACAGGCCTCCCAGTGGTACCCGAGCATGGCAGTCCACCCCTGGGTTATGCACCACCACTGCGAACGACAGATGAGAGCAAGGACCAAGATCCTGCTTCTGCATCAGAGAATGTTGCCCCTTGGCAGCCCCCGCTCCCGTACCCTTGTAAGCCCCCCAATGAGGCATCGCCTGAGGAGCTCCTCAGCCAGGTGCCATGGAGCGAGGAGGGGAAGGAGTAGCGGTGGGGAGAAGAAGGGGATGGGGGAAGGAAAGTGAGGTGCATGTCCGCAGGTGATGCTGTGTTATATCTCCATCTGGGTGTATGCAATTTGTTGCAATGTATGGTATCTGGGGACTACGCTCCTGCTTTGCCTTTGTATTCTGTGTTGCTGGACATGTTGAACATGTGATTTATGTCAATGGTGGTAAAAGTGGTGTGTAGGCGGGGGTTGGGTGATATTGGCTGTGATACTTATGATTTCAGACCAATGTTGGTATTACATTTTTGTTATTGAACAAAACCTTGTTGCCCATTGTCTCAGATAGCTGGACCGCTACAAACTGGTGATTCCTTAACATGAAAGGGTTAAATAAAACTTAACTTCAACCAACGCAAACTTTAACTGGCACCAAGGTGATGGCCACCATTGATGTCTGAGCTGCACACACACAGCAGTGTGTCAGCGTTGTCACTCACAGCAACGTTCTTTCAGGCAAATTGCTCAGATATCAGCTCCTCACGCAAGAGTCTTACAGCTATGTAGCCACCTCGGGCCCTTTCCTGTGGTCTGGAGTGGGGCGTGGGCATGGTTACATAGCCAGCCTGATTGTCTGGCCCTAGGTCAGCATCGAGCCTCTCATCGTCCTCTTCCTCTCTCTCCTGAGGTGGAGCATCAGTTCCTTCTGGCAATTTTTGGCCCCTCCTGATAGCCAGGTTGTGCAGCATCGAGCACACGACCACAAATTTAGCTACTTGCTCAGGGTTGTATTGTAGCTCCCCTCCTGAGTGGTCCAGGCATCTGAAGCGCTGCTTAAGCACAGTTATTGTTTTCTGGACCACATTGCGTGTATCTCGGTGGCTCTGGTTGTATCGCTTTTCAGCGTCGGTGTGGGTGTCACGCAGGGGGGGTCATCACCCAGGTGGCTAGGCCATATCGGTTATCACCAAGCATCCAGCATTGTCTTTGTGGCTGACTCTTAAACATAACAGAGGCACGCAGGATGTGAGCCTCATCAAAGCTGCCCGGACATTTGGCATTCACTGCCATTATGATTTGGTTGTGGTCGACAACTAGTTGAACCTTCAGGGAGTGAAATCCTTTTCTGTTACGAAAAAGCTCTGGGTACTGAGAAGGTGGCCGCATGGCGGTGTGAGTGCACTGTATTACGCCCTGCACCCTGGGGAACTTAGCAATACGGTAGAATGCTCCAGTCCTGTCAGTCTGAGCCTCCATGGTCATGGGGAAGATGAAAAAGTCCATCCTTCGAGGGTACAGGGCCTCCGTGACCTGTCTAATGTAGCGATGGGTGGCATGGTGAGACAGAGGGAAAATCTCGACTGCGGAGGCCCGAAAGGAACCAGACGCATAGAAAGACAGTGCCGCGGTGACCTTAACCTCGTCCGACACTGATATCCTGATGGCTGGCTGCATATGTGACCTGATGAGCTCACATATTTTATTGATCACCACCTTGTGGAAGCGCAGTCTCCGAAGGCAGGCTCGGACACGTCAAGGTAAGACCTCATTTCCATGTAAGTGCGGGGTGTGTATGGTCTGGACCTCCTCCTCATTCTTGCACATCTTAAATTGGGCACATAATGATATGCATCAGACATTGAGCCTATCTGCGTATTCATCGATGCAGGCTGAGAAATGGCTGGCCCCATTGCAATGAAAGCATAATAGCGATCGATCAGAAGCAATAATTTCCTCACTAAAATACACCTAGAGTAAACCCCTAAAAGTCCAGAGTCTGAAAATATGTCTGTTGTGATGGTCACTTCATCTGAGAAGAACTCCAGAGTTAATCCAAACTTCCCCGAAGTTGAAGCAGCCTTTTGAATGAAGCGGCCTGCGATTTTTTAAATGGCCGCCGTGATTTGTACAGAACAGTTCCACTTTTTCTGAGCAATTTTTTGGGCGAGCGATATTTTGGGTGATGTGTGCGAGGTGGTGAAATTGACGCTGGGCGATCTCCTGGGCGTTAGTTTCGGTAAATGTGATCTTTACGACAAAAAAAAGTGGGTGGTCAGTATTACGCACATGGGGAAAGTAACGTTTGCCGATAAGTGTCCGAAAAATGGGCGTCAGTTTCCATTTTGTGGCTAACTGAGCAATATCTGGGCATTATATGTCATTTCAGCGGTAAAATGGACGGTAAGTGGGCGTTATGCATGCAAAAAAAGTGAAAAATCTAGCCCTATAATCTCTACCTGTTAACCATTACTTTGCAATTGTGATTGCTGGAAGTAGCAGTCTTTACAATTGGCAATTTTGATAGATTGGTAAAGAGCTAAAGCATATTCTCCTCCTCCAGGTCCTGCTTTTGTGCCTCCAGCTATATGTCTCCCGCTGCCAACTAAAGCTGTAAAAGGGATGGGGAAGAGAGCGCGAGAGTTGGGTGGAGAGTGGGTGAGGGTGAGAGAGGTGTCGGGGGAAAGGGCAAGTGAAGTGGGGAGGAGAGGGCGAGAGTGGATGGGGGAGCGAAAGAGGTGGGGGGAGACAGCGACAAAGATGGGGGCAAGGGCGAGAGAGCTGGGAGAGGGTTAGAGGTGGGAGGAGCGGGCAAGAGAGGTGGAGGGGAGAGGGTGAGAGCATAAGAGAGGTGGGAGTAAAGGCAAGAGAGAGGTGGGGAAGAGCGAGAGAGAGGTGAGGGGAGAGCGAGAGAGAGGTGAGGGGCAAGCGAGAGAGGTGGGGGTGAGGGCGAGGTGGGGGGGGAGGGCAAGAGAGGCGGGGGGAGGAGAGGGCAAGAGAGGTGGGGGGAGAGGGCGAGAGAGATGGGGGAGAGTCCAAGAGAGGTGGTGCAAAGCCTGAGAGAGATGGGGGAAGACGGCGAGAGAGGTGACAGGAGAGGGCAAGAGGTGAGTGGAGAGGGTGAGAGAGATGGGGTAGAGCCCAAGAGAGGTGGCGGGTGAGGAAAGAGAGCAAAAGAGGTTCGGGTTAGAGCGCGAGATATTGAGGAGAACGAGAAAAGATATTGTAGAGAGCGGGAAAAGATTTAGAATCAGGTTTCAACAGAATTGTTGCATGGTGGTTAAAAAAAGGGAATGGGAGAAGGACAGCCAGCCTGCCTTGGTTCTCTTCTTTCCATGTGCAGGAGACTTGCTTTTTTGCTGAACAGGGGGTTCAAATAATGGCCCACGCACTGGTTTTAACATGTACATCCACCCCAGCTCCAGAATCGTTGTATATCCCTGATATAAATTGTGCATAATTACTAAATATTGACACACAGACAAGTGAGATTAGCTGAATATTCTCATTCTCCCTCTCTTCTCAACCCACAAAAAATAAAAACATAGAACACCCTGACTCTTCTTGAAGCAATTTTAAATGCTGCACACTGAAAGCAATGTTACAACAATTTAATACTGAGTAGTCAAATGCCTCAGAACTGTTCTAAAACAGATTTCATTCTTGTACAAATACTGCTTTACCTTATAAAGCTATATTCCAGGATGTCATATAACTAGTAGCATTAGTTGTATCAAAAAAAGCATCTATTTGTTCATATCTGTACTTCACTCTGCCAATTGTGGTTAATGGCCATGAAATTTGGCCCCTTGGCCTGATTGGTTTCGATTTAAAAATGGCGGCTGAATCACTTCTGTCCACTTCCAGCGGCTCCAGAGGTGGCCGCCATTTTGGGCAGGTTGCCAGCACTACCGTTGCCCGCGCTTGCTGGAGAAATGGGAATGAGGCAGATCGTGATGTCAATGAGTGTGCAATGCTGATTTAATGCACGACCTGCCATTTTAGTCGTCACCGCTCATTTCAACATCCATTCTAAATCACAAATAGCTGAATATGTGTCAGCATCAGGAAGGACAACCCATCGGCGCTATTTAAAGGGATCAGTAACAACTCCTGATTTCTACAGGCTCTACGTAAGTATGTGCAACAGGTTGGAGTTTTCTCTTTACTTAAAATTGCTGAAGTGACAGGGAGTGTTGCTGCAAGTGGAGAATGCCTTATTTCTGATTTCAAGGGTTCTGCTCACAGTCATGGGGGCTCTACTCGCAGTCCCCTCACGCTCACATGATAGGGAGATAGAGCAGAGGCAGTGAAGAAGAGGACACGCTGCTTGCAGAGGGATTAGGAGGAGGGACAGAAGGGCTCTCAGCAGTTTTCACCAATGGATCCTTCCAGCCTCGTACTTCAATTTCTTCTCTCTGCACGGAGAGAAGCAGAAGGAACACACATGTGGCTTTGCCATGATATCGAGCTTCCCATGGTGCAGGGTACTGTCAATTGCACACACGTGGCTTTGCAGGCGCTGCAAACCAATCCTGAAATGTACTGTAACCGCAAAGGTTACTGTTATGTATGTAAACTTGTATTTACTCTGTACAACCACCAGAGGACTCATCCCCTGGAGTCCCAAGGGATCCCATAATCCCTTGGGAGCACAGGTATTTAAGGAGGCTTCACAGATTGGAGAGGCACTCGAGACCTTTAATAAAAGACAAAGGTCACACTTTACTTTGAGCTCACAGTGTTCAGTCTGACTCTTTCTCCATACATAACAGTTACCACTCACTTAACGTGCAGTTGATGTGTGACCATGCCCAGCACATCATGATAGTGAGTGCCCTCTATCCTGGCAGCAATCATGGTGTCTTCATACTGCGCAAGTCCGGTGTGCCAACAATCTTCCAGCCACCATGTCAAACCCGAGGGTCGCTGCTCGGAGACAATAGCTATCCGCTCGACACCTGGCTGATGATTCCCCTCCACAATCCCACCACTCGTGGCCAGCACTTATATAATGACTGCCACAAGGAACCTCATCGAGCAGACTATTGGGATTCTGGATGGGTACTTTTCAGAATGGCAGGCAGTGACTAGTGGGGTACCGCAAGGTTCTGTGCTGGGGCCCCAGCTGTTTACATTGTACATTAATGATTTAGACGGGGGCATTAAATGTAGTATCTCCAAATTTGTGGATGACACTAAGTTGGGTGGCATGCGAGGAGGATGCTACGAGGCTGCAGAGTGACCTTGGATAGGTTAGGTGAGTGGGCAAATGCATGGCAGATGAAGTATAATGTGGATAAATTTGAGGTTATCCACTTTGGTGGTAAAAACAGAGAGACAGATTATTACCTGAATGGTGACAGATTAGGAAAAGGGGAAGTGCAACAAGACCTGGGTTACATGGTACATCAGTCATTGAAGGTTGGCATGCAGGTACAGCAGGCAGTTAAAAAAGAAAATGGCATGTTGGCCTTCATAGCGAGGGGATTTGAGTACAGGGGCAGGGAGGTGTTACTACCGTTGTACAGGGCCTTGGTGAGGCCACACCTGGAGTATTGTGTACAGTTTTGGTTTCCTAACTTGAGGAAGGACATTCTTGCTATTGAGGGAGTGCAGCGAAGGTTCACCAGACTGATTCCCGGGATGGCGGGACTGACATATCAAGAAAGACTGGACCAACTGGGCTTGTATTCAAGGGAGTTTAGAAGAATGAGAGGGGATCTCATAGAAACGTTTAAAATTCTGACGGGTTTAGACAGGTTAGATGCAGGAAGAATGTTCCCAATGTTGGGGAAGTCCAGAACCAGGGGTCACTGTCTAAGGATAGGGGGTAAGCCATTTAGGACCGAGATGAGGAGAAACTTCTTCACCCAGAGAGTAGAATTCTCTACCACAGAAAGTTGTTGAGGCCAATTCACTAAATATATTCAAAAAGGAGTTAGATGTAGTCCTTACTACTAGGGGGATCAAGGGGTATGGCGAGAAAGCAGGAATGGGGTACTGAAGTTGCATGTTCAGCCATGAACTCATTGAATGGCGGTGCAGGCTCGAAGGGCCGAATGGCCTACTCCTGCACCTATTTTCTATGTTTCTATGTTTTCTATGAAGTATTGGTTCCACTGCCTTGACCGGTCGAGAGGAGCTCTCCAATACATGCCGGAGCTGGTGTCCCATTTCGAGCCGGTCTGCTGCATCCTGCACAACTTGGTCATCATGAGGTCAGAGCACTTGCCACCACGGGTTCCGGGATGACTTCAGGAGGAAGAGGAGGAGGAGTAAGAAGGGAGAAGTCAGGCATCAAATCCCCATTCCAGACGGGCTGTCCATGTGCTCCTCATAACTCTGCGGTTCCAATGAATTAAACCCCTGATCCCCATTGCTTACTATTTCCCCACCTTACCATCCCTCTGTCACAAAACATCACAGCATCTTTCTGGGCACAAAGCTGAAATGAAAGCCACCACAAAACAAACATTCCAAACATATTTTATAATTTAACAGTTCTAAAAATCAGCATGGATTTATGAAAGGGAAATCATGCTTGACAAATCTTCTAGAATTTTTTGAAGATATAACTAGTAAAGTGGACAAGGGAGAACCAGTGGATGTGGTGTATTTGGACTTTCTAAAGGCCTTTGACAAGGTCCCACACAAGAGATTAGTGTGCAAAATCAAAGGACATGGTATTGGGGATAATGTATTGACATGGATAGAGAACTGGTTGGCAGACAGGAAGCAAAGAGTAGGAATAAACGGGTCCTTTTCAGAATGGCAGGCAGTGACTAGTGGGGTACCGCAAGGTTCAGTGCTGGGACCCCAGGTTTTACAATATACATTAATGATTTAGAGGAAGGAATTAAATTTAATATCTCCAAGTTTGCAGGTGACACAAAGCTGGGTGGCAGTGTGAGCTGTGAGGAGGATGCGAAGAGGCTGCAGGGTGACTTGGACAGGTTAGGTGAGTGGGCAAATGCATGGCAGATGCAGCATAATGTGGATAAATGTGAGGTTATTCACTTTGCTGGCAAAAACAGGAAGGCAGAATATTATCTGAATGGTGACAGATTAGGAAAAGGAGAGGTGCAACGAGACCTGGGTGTCATGGTACATCAGTTATTGAAAGTTGGCATGCAGGTACAGCAGGTGGTAAAGAAGGCAAATGGTATGTTGGCCTTCATAGCGAGAGGATTTGAGTATAGGAGCAGGGAGGTCTCACTGCAGTTGTACAGGGCCTTTGTGAGGCCATACCTTGAATATTTGTGCACAGTTTTGGTCTCCTCATCTGAGGAAGGACATTCTTGCTATTGAGGGAGTGCAGCGAAGGTTCACCAGACTGATTCCCGGGATGGCAGGACTGACATATGAAGAAAGACTGGATCGACTAGGCTTATATTCACTGGAATTTAGAAGAATGAGAGGGGATCTCATTGAAACATATAAAATCCTGATGGGATTGGACAGGTTAGATACAGAAAGAATGTTCCCGATGTTGGGATGTCCAGAACCCGGGGTCACAGTCTAAGGATAAGGGGTAAGCCATTTAGGATCGAGATGAGGAGAAACTTCTTCACTCAGAGAATTCTGAATCTGTGGAATTCTCTACCACAGAAAGTTGTTGAGGCCAGTTTGTTAGATATATTCAAAAAGGAGTTAGATGTGGCCCTTACAGCTAAAGGGATCAAGGAGTATGGAGAGAAAGCAGGAATGGGGTACTGAAGTTGCATGATCAGATTGAATGGTGATGCAGGCTCGAAGGGCCAAATGGCCTACTCCTGCACCTATTTTCTATGTTTCTACATAATGTCAACTAATCACCCTTGTGGATTCCCTTAGTGAACGTCTTTCATGTTCCTTTTCCTACTCTGGACACAAAGGCAATGCACAAGGGTGATTAGTTGATATTGGAATTTTGATTGGATTTGGATAAATTGATGATTTTTGTTTGGAATGTATGTTTTCTGATGGCTATCATTTCAGCTTAAGCCCAGGAGAACACTGTGATGTTCTGCATAATGGGGAAGTGGTGAGCAACGAAGGTCTGGGGTTTCATTTACCGGAATCGGAGTGCGATCAGACGTTCACGGATAACCCGGGTGGAATGGCGATTTGCTGCCTGCCTCTTCATTGGGGCGGTCTTCAGAAGAATGGTGATGGACATGCACACTGCAATGCTAGGTATAATGCTAAGCCTGCCAGAGAGCCTCTTGTCAGATACCGATAGCTAAATACTGCAGAAAGCCTGGCGGAGTATAGAAAGTGCAGGGTGAAATAAAAAAGAAAATTAGGAAAGCAAAGAGAGGGCATGAAAAAATATTGGCAAGTAAAATTAAGGAAAACCCAAAAACGTTTTATAAATACATAAAGAGCAAGAGGGTAACAAAAGAAAGAGTCGGGCCTTTCGAGACCAAAAAGCTAACCTGTGGGTGGAGGCAGAAGACGTGGGTATGATTCTTAATACTTTGTGCCTGTCTTCACGAAAGAGAGGGAAGAAGCAGGCATTATATTTAAGGCAGTGTGTGAAATATTAGATTAGATAAATACATTAAGGACTTTAGCATCTTTGAAAGTCTTCTTCTTAGGCAGTCCCTCGGAGTTGAGGCTGACTTGTTTCCACTCCAATATGAGTACTAAGATGACTGATGAGACCAATGCAGGATCTACATTCTCTGTCACAGGTGGGGCAGATGGTTGGAGGGACAGGTGGGTGGAGTGATTGATTTGTCGTACACTCCTTCCGCTGTTTGTACTTGGCTTTCGCATGCTCCCTACGAAGAGACTCAAAGTGTTCGGTGCCTTCCTGGATGCTTTTCCTCCACTTTGACGATGTTGGGCCAGGGATTCCCAAGAGTCGGTGGGGATGTTACATTTTTTCAAGGCGGCTTTCAGGGTGTCCTTGAAGCATTTTCTCTTCCCACCTGGGACTCACTTGCCATTATGTAGCTTGGAGTAGAGTGCTTGTTTTGAGACTAATATCGGGCATACAGACAATGTGGCCCATCCATCGCGGGTAGTCAATGCCTCGATGCTGGGGATGTTGGCCTGAGAGAGAGCCATGACGGTGGTGCACCTATCCTGCCAATGAATCTGCAGGATTTTGTGGAGGCAGCGTTGGTGGTACTTCTCCAGTGCTTTGAGGTGCCTACTGTACATAGTCCATGTCTCTGAAGCAGTGGGCGTCACTACTGCTCTGTAGACCATGAGCTTAGTGCCGGGTTTGAGATTCTGGTCTTCAAAACATTCTTTTCCTCAGGCAATTGAAAGTTGCACTGGCACACTGAAGATGATGTTGGACTTTGTTATCGATGTCTCTCCTTGCTGATAGTAGGCTTCCAAGATATGAGAAGTGGTCCACATTGTCCAAGGTCTCATCATGGATCTTGATAATCGTGGAGCAGTACTGTGTGGCAGGGGAAGATTGGTAGAGAACCTTTGTCTTACAGGTGTTTAATGTAAGGCCTAGACTCTTGTACGCTTCAGTGAAGGTGTCAACGATAGTTTGGAGTTCTGCCTCCACATGTGCACAAACAAAAGTATCGCCTGCATACTGTAATTCAATGACCGAGATTGGAACAACCTTGGATCTGGACTGATGCTGATGGAGGTTGAACAATTTCCCACTTGCCCTGTAGATTAACTCCACTGCATCAGGGAGCTTGTTAAATGTGAGATGAAGCATTGCAGCGAGAAAGATTGAGAAGAGTGAGGGTGCGATGACACAGCCTTGTTTGACCCCGGTCTGCACTTGTATTGGGTCTGTGGTGGATTCGTTGGTAAGAATCATGGCTTGAATGTCATCATGAAGCAGGCGGAGGATAGTCACAAATTTTTGAGGACAGCCAAATTTGAGAAAGACACTCCATAATCCCTCATGGTTGACAGAGTCGAGGTCTTTGTGAGGTCAAACAAAGCCATGTACAGAGGTTGATGCTGCTCCCTACATTTTTCTTGGATTTATCACGCGGTGAAGATCATGTCCGTTGTGCCCCTTAATAGTGGGAATCTGCATTGCGACTCTGAGACAAGCTCTTCAGCCGCTGGGAGAAGATGATTGAGGAGGTTTCTTATGATGATTTTCCCTGCGACAGACAGCAGGAAAACTCCTCTGTAATTACTGCAATCGGACTTGTCACCTTTCTTGAAGATAGTCATGATTACGCATCTGAGATCCCCTGGCATGTTCTCCTCCATGGCGTTGGCTTTGCCATCCAAAATGAGCTTGTTTGACGTCTTATAGATTCCCTTTATGGGATAAACGAGTGCTTCATGACCCCTCGGCTCACTCTAACCCGGAACCAGTGTGTTACGGTCATCGGTGCGTATGCCCCAACCCTTGAAGCTATGGACAAGGCTAAAGAGGAATTCTACTCCAGCCTTGAACAATCCCTGTGCCGAGTCCCAACGGGCGACAAGCTGATTCTCCTTGGCGACTATAATGCCAGAGTTGGAAAGGACACAGACCTCTGGAGAGATGTGATTGGCAGGGATGGGGTAGGGAAAACCAACTCCAATAGCATCTTCCTCCTGACGAAATGCTTAGAACATGGTCTTGTCATAACCAATACCTTGTTTCATCAGAAAAACAAGTACAAGTACAAGACTTCATGTCAACACCCTCGTTCCAAGCACTGGCATCTGCTAGACTACGTCATTGTCCGAGCGAGGTACCGCAAGGACGTCCGCATCACCCGCGCCATGGCAGAAGCTGACGACTGCTGGACTGACCGCCGCCTAATCTGCTCTGTTATCTTCATCAATGTAGCCTCAAAACGCCAGCAGCAATAGAAACGCTGAAAAATCAACACTGAAGCATTCAAAAACCCTGAAAAGAAAGCCCTATTCAGCCAACGCCTCACTGCCAACCTGTCAAGTTCCAAAGAACCAGAGCTGCAGTGTCGATAATGCCTGGCTTTCCCTCAAGTCCACCACAATTAGCACCTGTGAAAAGACTCTTGGTTACTATATAGAAAATATCAATACTGGTTCAATGAGAACAACCAGGAGATCCAGGAGCTAATAAACAGGAAACGCAAGGCATTTTTACATTGGAAACACCACCACAACTCGAGTGAAAGAAAGCAGATCTACAGACAACTGAAGTCCGAGGTCCAACAAAAAACCCGTGACCTCAGAACAGATGGTGGGTGGAAAAAGCGCAGGAGATCGCTAGCCGATAATCATGATGTGCGCGGATTTTTTAACGTAGTCAAGACCACCTACGGCCCAAGCACTCAAGGTCCTATTCCACTCAGAGCTAAGAACAGAGAGGTGCTCAGCAAGGACAAAGAGGCAGTCAGTGCCCGCTGGAAGGAGCATTTAGAAGAACTCCTTAACCAAGACTCTGTCTTTGACGTGAGTGTCCCTGACTCCATCCCACAGCATGCTACCCACCACCACTTTGGCACAATCCCAGCCCGGCATAAGGTTGAATAGGCCATCCGAAAACTGAAAAACAACAAGGCCTCAGGAGCAGATGGAATCCCTGCTGAAGTACTAAAGCATGAAGGAGAAATGCTCTTGGCGCGAATCCATGACCTCATCTCTCTGATTTGGAAGGAGTAGAGAATGTCTCTTTGAAAGTAGATAAATCACCTGATCCAGATGAAATGTATCCCAGGTTGTTAAGAGAAGCAAGGGAGGAAACAGCGGAGGCTCTGACTATCATTTTCCAATCCTCTCTGGCTCCAAGTGTGGTGCCAGAGGACTGCTAAAGTTCTACCATTTTTAAAAAGGGAGAAAGGGATACACTGAGTAATTACAGGCCAGTCAGCCTAACCTTGGTGGTAGGCAAATTATTGGAAAAATTCTGAGGGATAGTATTAATCATTTAGAAAGGCACAGATTAATCAAGGACAGTCAGCATGGAAGATGACTAACTTGATTGAATTTTTTGAGGCGATAACAAGGATTGATGAGGGTAGCACGTTTGATGTAGTCTACATGGAATTTAGCAAGGCTTTTGCAATGTCCCACATGGCAGACTGGTCAGAAAAGCAAAAGCCCATAGGATTGAAGGGAAAGTGACAAGTTGGATCCAAAATTGGCTCAGTGGCAGGAAGCAAAAGGTAATGGTCAACAGGTGTTTTTGTGACTGGAAGGCTATTTCCAGTGGGGTTCCGCAGGGTTCAGTGCAAGGTTCCTCGTTTTTTTGTGGTTATATATCAGTGATTTAGTCTTCAATGTAGGGGACATGATTAAGAAGTTTTCAGATGGTACAAAAATGGGTCGAGTGCTTGATAGTGAGGTTGAAAGCTGTAGACTGCAGGAAGAAATCAACGGACACGTCAGGTGGGTAGAAAAATGGCAAATGGATTTCAATCCGGAGAAGTGTGAGGTTAGCTCTCCTAAATGAATTACAAGACAAGGGAATACACAACAAATGGTAGGATACTGAGAAGTGTACAGGAACAGAGGTACTATGGAGTGCATGTCCACAGATCCCTGAAGGCAACAGGACAGGTAGATAAGGTGGTTAAGAAGGCATACAGGAAACTTTCCTTTATTGGCCGAGGCATAGAATACAAGAACAGGGAGGTTATGCTAGAACTGTATAAAACACTAGTTAAGCCACAGCTACAGTACAGTACAGTCCCCCGACATCCCAAGCTCTCAAGGTCCTACTCCACTGAGAGCCGAGAACACAGATGTGCTCATCAAGGACAAAGAGGCAGTCAGTGCCCACTGGAAGGAGCACTTCAAGGTGTTTCTCAACTAAGGCTCTGACGTGCATGTCCTTGACTCCATCCCACAGTATGCTACCCGTCACCACTTAGGCACAATCCCAGCCCGGCATGAGGTTGAAAAGGTCATCCGACAACTGAAAAACAACAAGGCCTCAGGAGCAGATGGGATTCCCGCTGAAGTACTGAAGCATGGTGGAGAAGTAGCCTTGGGGCGAATCCATGACCTCATCTCTTTTATCTGGAAGGAGGAGAGCATGCCAGGGGATCTCAGATATGCCGTATACGTGACCATCTTCAAGAAAGGGGACAAGTTCGATTTCGGTAATTACAGAGGAGTTTCCCTGCTGTTTGCCACAGGGAAAATCATCGCAAGAATCCTCCTCCGTTGTCTTCTCCTAGTGGCTGAAGAGTTCCTCCCAGAGTCTCAATGTGGATTCCGCCCACTTAGGGGCACAATGGACATGATCTTCACCGCGCGACAAATCCAAGAAAAATGTAGGGAGCAGCATCAACCTCTGTACATGACTTTCTTTGATCTCACAAAGGCCTTCGACTTAGTCAACCGTGAAGGATTATGGAGTTTCCTCCTCAAAAATCCATCACCTTCCTCCACCTGCTTCACGATGACATGCTATCTGTGATTCTTATCAACGGATCCACCCAGACCCAAGACAGACCGGGGTCAAGCAAAGCTGTGTCACTGCACCAATACTCTTTTCAATCTTCCTCGTTGCAATGCTTCATCACACCCTTAACAAGCTCTCTGCTGGAGTGGGGTTAATCTACAGGACAAGTGGGAAATTGTTCAATCACTAATGCCTCCAGTCCAGATCCAAGATTGTTCCAACCTCGGTCATTGAATTATAATATGCAGATGACACTTGCGTTCATGCACACTCCGAGTCCGAGCTCCAAACCATCGTTGAGACCTTCACTGAAGCGTACGAGAGTCTGGGCCTCACATTAAACATCAGTAAGACAAAGATCCCCTACCAACCTGCCCCCGTCACACAGTACTGCTTCCCGGTTATCAAGGTCCAAGATGAGACCTTGGACAATGTGGACACTTCCCATACCTTGGGATCCTAATATCAGCAAGGGCAGACATCGATGACGAAGTCCACCACCACCTTCAGTGTGCCAATGCTGCTTTCGGCCTGAGGAAGAGTGTTTAAAGACCAGGATCTCAAACCCGGCACCAAGCTCATGGTTTACAGAGCTGTAGTGATACCTGCCCTCCTTTATGTTTCAGAGACATAGACTATGTACAGTAGGCACCTCAAAGCACTGGAGCAGTACCACCAATGCTGCCTCCACAAAATCCTGCAAATTCATTGGCAGGAGAGATGCACCAATGTCAGCATTCTCTCTCAGGCCAACATCCCCTTATCGAGTCATTCACCACACTTGGAAATCTGTGGCCCAAGATTGCTCAAAGTGGAGGACGAACATCTGAAAAGGCACCGAACACTTAGAGTCTCTGCACCGGGAGCACACGGAAGCGAAGCACAAAAATCGGATGGATCGTACGACAAATCAAGCACCCCGTCCACCCGACCCTCCAACCACCATCTGCTCCACCTGTGACAGAGACTGTTGATCCCACGTTGGTCTCATTAGATACCTTAGAACTCATTTTAGTGTGAAAGCAAGTCATCCTCGACTCCGGGGGACTGGCTAAGAAGAAGGAGGACAGTACTGTGTACAGTTATGGTCACCAGATTACAGAAAGGATGTGATTACACTAGGGAGGGTACAGTGGAGATGTAGGAGCATCTTACCAAGACTGGAGAATTTTAGCTCTGAGGAAAGATTGGATTTGTCATGTATCTCACATTACTGTATCTTACCATTCTATACATGACTGTAACTGGATATGACCTGTAACAATAAGCATACCTTACCACCAGGGTGCACTTGCAGGAGACACTCCATACCTGTCCCACTGAGGTATATAAAGGGAGGTCTCAGGCAAGTGCAGCACTGGAGAGCTATGAATTAAAGGTGCAGGTCCTGAGTGACCTTGACTTCAGCATGTGTCTCGTGTAAGTCAGTACATTAGAGTCAGGACTTAACAGGATTGGCTGAGGCTTTTTCCTTTGAACAGAAGAAGCTGAGGGGCGACTTGACTGAGGTGTATAAAATTATGAGGAGCCTAGATAGGAAGGACCTATTTCCCTTAACAGAGAGGTCAATAACCAGGTGGAAGAATGATTAGAGGGGAGTTCAGGAAAAATATTTTCACCCAGAAGGTGGTGGGGGGGTCTGGAACTCTCTGCCTGAAAGGGTGGTAGAGGCAGAACCCCTAATCACATTTAAAAAATACTTGGATATGCACTTGAAGTGCTGCAGTCTACAGGACTACGGACCAGGAGCTGGAAAGTGGGATTTAGTTGGATAGCTTTTTCGGCCAGCACAGACACAATGGGCAGAATTGGCTCCTTCTGTGCCGTAAATTTCTATGACTCCTCCATCCCTCCCTCTTTTTCCTTCTCCTCATCCTCTTCCTCCTACTGAGATGATCCCGCAATCCCCAGTGGTAAGGGACGCGCCCTCACAATGGTCAAGTTGTACGCAACAAAGCACCATGAAATAGACAGCCCCTCTGGAGAGAACTTGAAAGTTCATCCCGAGCGTTCAAGGCAGCAGAACTGTCGCTTGAGCAGCCCGATAGTCTGCTCAATGATGCTCCTGGTGGAAGCATGGATCTTATTATATGACTGCTGGGCACGAGTGGAGGAGTTGTAGAGGGGAATCAACAGCCAGGTGCAGAATGGATAGCCCTCATCTCTGAGCAGCCACCCTAGAGTTCCACATGATAGCTAGAAGATCATAGGCACACTGAACTGACAGTGTGAAGGCATCATGACTGCTGCCAGGATAGCGGGCATTGACAATCAGGAAATGCTGGGTATGGTCGCACACCAACTGCGCATTAAATGAATGGTATTCTTTGCGGTTACGCCGGCAATGCCAGGTACGTGCAGTCGATGGCACCCTGCATGATGTCAAAGCCACATTCGCGCTCTTCCTGGTTCTCTATTCAGAGAGAAGACAAAATAGTTCCTTCTCGTAATGTAGAAAGCCTCTGTGATCTCCCCGCTGCAGCGATGGCGAACTGTAAGATGTTAGCTATGTCTCCTGCTGTAGACTGGAAAGATCCCCTGCTGAAGAAATTGAGAGCCATGGTGACCTTGACTACCACTTTGAGAGCCGTGGTCGCCTTGCTCCAAGGCTGCAAGAGATACCAAGTTGTGACCATTGCCTTGGTGAAGCATAGCCTCCTAATATACAGCTCCTAGCTTATGTGGATTTGAGAAGTGTAGTGTCCCTGTACCTTACTACAAATTCACACGAGGCATATATATATCAGACATGGTCACGCTGTGACCTTCACCTTTATGCCCAGGACCAAGGAGTGTTGACCCTGGGTGGGACCTCCCCTTTTATACCTGGAAACCAGGTGAGGAGTGTCTCCTGCAAGTTCACCCACTGTGGTCAGGGTGTGTATTTCCAGGGTACAGGTAGTGTACATGAGTTACAGTTACATGACTATGTCATTGCAAGATGGTTAAATACATGACAAGAAGTGATCTCGGAAGACCCTGGACGGGTAAGGCCTCCTGTTGAGAGCCTTCCTTGCACTACTCCTCCTCTCTGTGCACATCTTCTCGTCTTTACTGCCTCCACTCTCTCTCCATAACATACTCAAGAGCGAGGGGTCTGCCGGTTGAGCCCCCATGAGTATGAGCCAGGGCCTCCTCCATCCCTTCCATGTTATATATTATTTGTTCGATTAAAAACTCAGTGACAACTATATTCTTGGTGCTTATTAGGCTTTTTGCTGCTGGTGAATCTCCTTTGTGCCTCCCACAACAGCCAAACAAGCACACACCACACCCACACATGCTTTCAGTCCCTCTCTGCTCCCTCACTCTCGGTCTTCTCTTTTGCACATGTAATGATGTCCCCTGACCTTCTGAATCGCAGGAAACGAGCGTTACCATGCCATTGTTAAGGACGGCAACACTTTACGACAGAAGGTCAGAGAGATTTAACGCTAACGCCCATTTCATATCGCTCGTGGTAACGCCCAATTTCAAAAATGGAGACTAGGGACTTTGAGAATGGGCGACAAGCCGGCGATCTGAAACCCATTTTTACCACCCACGTCGGAAATAATGCCCATTTTTGGGCGACCTGTACAAAAGTGTAAAATCTAGCCCATAGACTTATTCAAGAGACAATTAGATGCCATGGGCCAATGTGATTTTCTTTATCCTGAAACATGGTCTAAAGTGCATCAAATGGCCTCCCTCATCACATGAATTTAAAAAGGCAGAATATTAAACAATTAAATTATGCACTAAAATAAAATGAAAAACTACAAATACTAGAAACCGAAAAACATAAATTGCAAGAAATACACAACAGTAAATCAACATCTGAAAGAAGACTGGAAAACATGTCAGGTGGGAACCTTCATTAGAAGTGTGAACAAAGGTGTCTTGGGCTTCCTTTAATACCACCCATTGCAAACAATCTACACAAAGCACAACTGCAAAGTAAATATGCACTGAACATAAACATACAGAAAACAAAATTCTTCAGATGTGCGAGACTTAAGCAAACCAGAAATTGCGAAGACTATTCAGCAAGTCAGGCAGCATCTGTGGAAAATGAAAACAAGCTAGTATTTTACTGTTCGCTAGATCTGATGAAGGATTACACCTGAAAGACTCATTTTTTTCCATTTCTCCACAGATGCTGCTTGACCCACTGAGTATTTCCTGCATTTTATGTGGTGTTTCAGAATTTACAAGGTTGTTAGCTACTTTCTTTCTGAAGTATTGTTCATTGAATGTTTAAATGAGCAACTTAAGAGTAGTCCATTGATTCCAAGGAATATATCTGAGGAGTCATAGTTGTAGGAGTAGCCGTACTTACTGTTATGGGAGAGAAAAAAATAAGTTACTCAACTGATTCAAAAAAGGAATTGTGTTATCATAAAACAGTGCTTGCCAATGACCCAGAATTTCCTAGAATGGCATGATCGGTGATGAATATCATAAATTATCCTGTTTCTGCATCAAACTTCCTGTTATGAACTGCGCTGACATTTCAAAAGTAATTTATATATGCCAGTGAATGTATCAAAGGCTACCTCAATTGCTTTAATAAACTTACTGAGCAGATCAATATTGACATGACCAAAGACATTGAATTCTGAAATCTTTTCACTATGCAGAACTTGATCATTTACAGAAAAATGTTTGAGTTATGGACACACTCAGCTGCTGTATTCAGATTCAGGAACATTCTAAGCTAGAGATTTATTTTTCATTTAATTAGAAGTTGACATTTGTAACTTAGGCTATCTTAAAATAAAGTCTCAGATTAAACAAACTCGCACTATCAATGGCATGTGCTGGCACTTTAATGCCTTACACCGTCCACATATTATACAGAAAAATCTAACAATGAAATATTTTGATGGGTTTTGGCTCAGAATTATATATATCAAGACAGAGGTTTTATTTTATATCAATTATTTTGAACATGTGAATATAAACACATTTACAAATCAAATGAATTGATTTTAATGAGGGCTCCACTTCTGAATTACTGCAATGCCAACTTACTTTTGAAATGTCAAAGCTTATTTCTATTATGAATGTATAAAATTCCATCCACACATATTTTCTGATATAGATATGAAGCTCCACAGCTTTTATGGTTCTTTAGGCTGAGGATCACGAGAGCCATGAATCATGTCGATAACAGCTGACCAAGTGCCCAGCTGCGCCATTACTTTTCAGTCTAAGTGACTGCAGAAAGAAAACTATAAATCCAGGAAATGTGCGATCGACTTTTCCCCAAATGGGGTAAAGGAGCTCTGATAATCAACTTTTCAAAGTTTTGGTGGGGGTTTAGGCAGTGCAAAGTCCCAGCAAAATATGGCGCAGTGTGAATAGTGGCGTAATTCATTTACATCTTAAGTTCATTTGTATTTTTCTCTAGAGCACAAACCCAAAGCCATAGATGCGCCATTGCAGGAAATTCTAGGCCATTAAGTCAGAGCAATATACTTGCCAGCTATTACTATACATAGAAGAGAAAAATAATGTTATTCAACACCCATGGTGAACTGTTACATTTTGAGAAAAAGTTCTCAAATCATGGAGAACTCCAATGATAAGCAGTGCATGCCCATATGTGTTCTCACAGATAACTTTGGTTTGATAGAATTACGGCTGCCAAAATCCATAGCTAAAGGGATGCACCAGTCCAAGGCGTGCTTGGTGGGACATGTCCTGAAACATTTCAAGAACTTTTGCAACAAAACATGACTAAATATTTTATGCTGAAATATGCCTGCAGCAGTACACAAAGCTGTGTTTTTGGGAGTCATGGAGAGTCTGAAACCACAGCTCCCATTACAAAAATAAGAAACAACGAAACACTAGTACAATCATGTGTTTAAACTGATGGTTAATTTTAGATAAAATATTTGGGAACCTTAAAAAGCACTTTAGGAAGTTTCATCAGTCAAAGGGTACTTTGTAATATGAAGCACCTAAGTAATTAGATAAGGGGAGTCACAGGACTTTCAATTTTACAACTCAGAATCATGCAACATTGCACAACATAAACCTAAATCTCATGTGCCAAAGCAATTATAGTCATCACAGGATTTCCAATTTCACAAAACTCAGGATCATTCAATGTTGCATGACATAAACCTAAATCCATCTGAAAAAGATCTCCCATTTCCTGGAATCCAACCAGATAACATTTTTATCAATTACATTCAAGCACATTTCAACAAATGGACCAGACATGGAAATGTGCATATTAGTGTGGAAGTTCTGTGATGCTCCAGAATATTGATGTATCATGGAAAGCAATGTCTTCAACCATTGCTATGGTAGCGGTATCAGTAGTCTTCTCGTGGAACTGTGGAAATATATGGTTTCAGTTTTCCGCAACAAGATTTATTCTACGATGTTCTACAGCTGCACTTGAACCATCAACTGGTTCTTGTACTAGAAACAAAAAGTTTTGTTTTCATTCAGTCACTAAAAAGCAGTAAAATGTCAATTTTTAAGAACTCGTCGTAGAAGTGAAGAGAAACAAGAACAACGTAAACATGCCCATGTTAACCGGGAAAAATCCACACAACATTCAACATTTATATCGTTTTAACAAACTTGAGGAAAAACTCAATCCATATCATCTAATTCTATCCTTAATTTTAAGAAATGATTATTCACCGTGTGTGCAGGTAGGTGCTGGTTGCTCAAACACGTTATTTTCACCACATTTAATGACACTTTTGCCAACTATTTCAAAACCTTTATTACATTTGTAGGTAATTGTATCTTAGTCCAAATCCTGCTACTATTCGGCCATTTTCTGGTACTTCAGGAGGTGTGCAGCTAACAACTGACATGAAAACAATGCATTAGCCTCCACAAGATAGGTGAATGTACTTCTGAAGGTTCATCTTAACTACTGCCTGACTTTTGCTCTGTTACAAAAATGTATTTCTAGCAATCAGCAGAATTTATTTTGTGCTGGTTAGGACAAGGAAACTTCTGTACAGTTATGCACAGAGTGAAATAAACAAAATATATTGATGAATTCCACAAAGTAAGGGGGGGAAAGATCAGAGTAACTCCTACTCCTGCATTTTGCTCAATTAGCCAGCCATGGTCCAGCTGAGTTGCTGGTCAATGACAATTCCCAGGATTGGTTGAGCATTCGACAATGGTGATGTCAAGGGGAGGTCGTTGGACTCTCTGGTTGGAGATGGTCGCTGCCTGGCACTTATCTCACTTGCCACTTATCAGCCAGCCTGGATATTGTTCAGGTCTTGCTTCATGCGTGCATGGACTGCTTCATTATCTGAGTAATTGCAAAGAAAGCTGAATACTGTGAAATCATCAGCAAACAGCCCCTCTTCTGACTTTGATAAAGCAGCTGAAGGTAGTTGGGCCCAGGATACTGCCCTGAGGAACTTGTGCAGCGATGTCTTGGGACTGGGATGATTGACCTCTAACAACTATAACCATCTTCCTTTTTGACTATTCAGCCACTGCAGAGTTTTCCCTTGATCCCCACTGACTTCAATGTTACATGTCTCCTTGGTGCCACACTTAGTCAGATGCTGCCCTAATGTAAAGGGCAGTCAGTCTTAACTCATCTCTGGAATTCAGCTCTTTAGTTAATGTTTGTACGAAGGTTGTAATGAGGGCTGGAGTTGAGTGGGCCTGGTGTAACCCCATCTGAACATCGTGAAGCAGGTTATTGGTGAGTAAGTGCCGCTTGATAGCACGGTTAATAATAACTCCTTCCAGCACTCTGTTAATAATTGAGAGTAGTCTGATTGGACGGTAATGGGCTGGATTGAATTTGTCCTTTTTTTGTGGATAGTTCATACCTGGGCAAGTATTCACCTCGTCAGGTAGATGCCAATATTCTAGCAGTAGTGGAACAATTTGGCTAGAGACACAGGTAGTTCTAGAGCACAGGTCTTCAGCACTGCAGCTGGGATGTTGTCAGGACTCATAGCCTTTGCTGTGTCCATTTGTTGATATCACATGAATTGAATCAAATTGGCTGGAGACTAGCAACTGTAATGTTGGGAGACTCAGGAAGAGCTTGTGTGGGGTCATCTACTTGGCACTTCTGCCTGAAGATAGTTGCACTCACGAACAAGGCTCCACCATCATTGAGGACGAGGTTGCTCATGGTGTCTACTCCTCCCAGTTAGTTGCTTAATTGCCAAACTGCAAGTGAACATGGGCCACACCATGACAATGCTGTTTAGGGAGATCATAAGGATATCTGGCTGATTTAAGTATATGCAATTTTTTGTAATATCATCCAAAATTAAGGAGTGAATTGGTTGGAAATTTTAACTTATTCTTGCTTGATATTTGGTGTTTTTTTTAATCTACTACAAGCTTTTCAGCTACATGAAGTTAACATTTCCCACCAAATCGCTTCTTGATTTTGATGGATATTGAAAAAACTTGCACATGGTTAAGGCAGCGGCTATTTGTGGAACTGACTTGGCAAACCTAAAGACAAGTATTAATTAACTATTTTTTCAGCTTCCCAACTTCCCAAAAAGGGCAATTGAAACTAATTCTGATCCTGTACTTTAAGTACCTTTGCATGTTGGTGGGGTCATGTACCACTTTCCAGTTACCGTATAAACAACTACTGCTGTGCCAATCAATGAATAGTTACCAGTACATGAATAGATAGCTACCATTTCATAATCCCACTTCTCTATATAGGGTGACGCTGGAGTTCTTCAGTTACTTCTAAGTGGAAGATCAGGACATGTTGCAGCTGGGGATAAATGAAATTCAGTTAATGTTCTGGATAGACTGTCAGTTCAAAACTTTATCCTCATGATTTAAAACCAGTCAAGCTCAGTAACACAGCACACTGATGAACCAATACACTGCAGCACAATGTAAAATATGGGCATTCTTCTCACCTTTCTCCACTATAGACCCCCTCCCACCAACCACAAAAACCCACAGCAAAGACCTGTTCACAGCTGGAAAGTGCTTTTCTGACGGCAGCAAAGTGAGGGTGGAAAACAAAATCGTAGGGAATATAGAGGTTTTTAAAAATAATTGTTCTGAGGATATGAGCAATGCTGGCAAGGTGAAGGCCCATGGGAGAAGAAAAAAATCATCTGTAAACAGGCTGAAGAAAAGGACCTCTGGGGATGGGCATTCCACACTACAGGTAGTTTGAATTCAAGCTGGAAAAAGGCATGCTTCAGGACTTCATAATTCGCCTGTCAGCAAAAGGGATAAGTTATCTCTGGCTAAACAGAAACTGGAAACCAGGCTACCATGAGGGGCCAGCATGCTATGTGGTATAAAAAGCAAGGACAAAGGAGTGCCTTTCTCTGGAGCGTGAAGAAATGAAACGAAGAGAGGTGTTTTTGAGCCAGCCAGGCAAATGTTCGGAACCCATGATCTGCTCGGGCTGATCACTCGCGAGAGATTATACGTAAGGCAGTCAACGGAAGTCCATAGATATTGCGAGAGAAAATGTATACGTAAACTGGTTAACTTAAGTGCATATTTATTGCGAGAAGAAATATATACGTAAACCGGTTAACATAAGAGCATATTTTATTGCAGGGGTCGGCCATCGTATTGGTAAGTTACAGATGACGGCCCTGACCTGCGAGAGACCATCAGCAGCAGGTCGGGGCCATAAAAGGAGCAGCGATTGGCGGCCATGGGCCACGTGGCGGCGTACTACTTCAAGGTACAGCGCGAGCTGGTGCAGGAGGGCGACGGCAGCGAAGAGGGATGTCATCAAGGCGATTGGAGCGTGGGCAAGTACAGAAGGAGCAGCGCGGTCGGGGCAAAGGAGCGTTGAGAGATTGTAGAGGGACATGATCGGGGCCTGGGAAAGGCATGAGTTCAGGGCCAGAACAGGTGAGGGCCCAAGGACAGCACAGGCCAGCCCACACTGATATGTGTGCGTATTAGGCCCGTGCAGCAGAGCCGGTCTCGAGTCGTCTTGGGTAATCCTTGCCATTGGACCAAGACCTAGCTCTGTCAAGCCTATGTGGTGATTGGTGTGCACCAGCCACCACGTTAAAAAAAATCCACGCAAAGGCATCTTCCACCCTTCAAGATGTAGTTTGGGATCTGGAATATTAGGTCCTTCATTGAAACACCTGTGAACTAATCCCTTTTTGGCGTGGACGCAAGTCGCCCTCGTTTCGAGGGACTGCCTATGTTGATGAGATAAATTACTATATAGTTTGGTGCATACTTATTGTAGGGGAAGTATTGGAAAAATCAAGTCCATTGTATTGAGGAAAATTAAAATCTTTCTTGCATCTCAAGTGTTTTTATAAATGTTGGCATCTGAATCCCGTAGGAAGAAGTCCTACAGCAATGGCGACCATGAAGGGAAGCTAAGCTAAGAATGCTGAACATGGGAGATTAATTGATAATGAAATATATTCATGGTAGGATGGCTTACCGAAGGGAATTAGATAATAACAGGGTAAAAATGAGAGAAAAGGAGTAGCTCGAGGGGCTGTTTGAAAAGGAGTTGGAGGGTAGACAGTCAGAGATTAAAGCAGTGAAAGAAGCTTGTTCAGAAGCACTTAAAAAGTTTCTGGAGAAATGGGCAGTCTCAGAACAAATGAGGACATGAAAGCTGTGTTTAGGGAATTGGAAGATATAGGATTTTCATTTAATGACAGGAGCTTCAAAAGTATTGGAAAAGTTTTCAGTTTGTAGAGAAAACGTGCATCTGTAATGAAATTTACCAGCTGTGTATATTTGGGGACTGGAAGAATTTTTGTTTGTTTGAAAGTCTGTCTTTAAAATAAAGTGTCTGTTCAGTTTGTTTTAGGAATGCACAGAAGACCCCCTTTGTTCTGCAAAAGATAAGCTTCAGCCTTGAAGTTAGTTGCTATAGTGTCTGCTTAAATAAAAAGCAGAAAGGAACTTGACCATGTCAAAAGTGAACCACTCAAAGTATTTTATTATTGATTGGATTAAAACAAAAATTGCTGTTGACTTATGGTTTTAGTTTTAAGTCAAAAATTCGAATCGTAACAAATATGATGAGATGTTCAATGGAAAGCTAAACTATGGAAATTCTAAGCATATAGCAGAGAAAAGTGCTAAAAACTACAGGGGACAACAGATTTAGCTGCAGATACCGATTGTGAGTTTTAAGATTCTGAATCAGAACAGAATTGGTTTCAGTAGGATGCATCAGAAATTGAAAACGATAATTCTTCGAAAAGCATGTGTGACTGTTTCTTTGTTACTGTGGCTGTGGCTCTGCCCTCTTTTTCAAGTGGCACTGGTTAGTTTAAGATATCGTTCTGAATTAAATTGAGGTTTCCATACCACTGTAACCATCCATTATATCAAACGATGCAAGGATGGAAGCGCGGTTGTACAAGCAGTAGAATTAAAAACTCATCCAAAGGTTCCTCCTTCTGTGAATAAAACAGATCTGTGGGAAAAGCCGATTGTTGGTCCTGGGATGTGTTTAGGAAAACAAACAGGCTAGTGGTAATCCCAACTTGGATGGTATTGTACCATGATGTGCATCACGAAGTGGTGCCTGTAATATTGAATCTGACCGAAGTGGGACTACCTGGGTGGTGCAAGCCTAAAACAGCGTGGCTACATGGGAGGATGATCAAGGGATTTTGGCAAAGAGCCAGTACAACCTACACCAAATCCAAGCAAAGAAATAAGTTTGACCATACCTCAATAAGAATGGTACCAAATCTATTAAAGAGAATCATAACAGAAGGCGGCGAAGCCTCATTAATGAATCACAACTGGTTTTAATGCTAAAAAGGGAATAAACCAGATTATAGAAGAGAACAAAAAGGCCTTTAATGAAACTGCTTGAAATGATGTATGTGTAATGAATGGATCTTGGTTAGTGGAATAAGTCCGAGAAAACCTTCAGCGTATCGCAGAGGGAAAACTCCTCTTCATGGGTAACTGATCGAGATCTGAGGGCAATGTCCACTTACCAACATGCCAAGTCAGAAGGTTGGTACAGTGTACCCAGTGAAGCACGAATGTCATCTACAGGAACAGAATGACATCACCTTGTTAGGGATAGTATTGTATTACCCAATCATGCCTGAGAAAATAACCCCAAGTCCCTTGTTCCGAGTTGAGAACGTAAGAATACTTAAGGGAGACCATTTAGTCGGATACAATGAACCCCAGAATATGTGACCTGGGTGGATGGGACAACATGGGTAGCCCAAGACCTAACTGGGTGTGCTCAAGCTTGGGACACGTTCATTTGCCCCTATAATATGGTACAACATGCAGCCACTGCGTGCGGGTTTAATTGGAATGGGGTATCATGGAACTGCACCATGAAGGTAATTGCGGGACAGCATTTTCCCGGATGATCTGCGTATACAGGGAAGGGTGAATATTGTGTCACCACCTGGAAATACTAGTACGGTACCATCCTGACATCCCATTGTAGCGAGAACTTTTGCTTTACCCCAGTCCAAACTGTGAGACTTGGGGCGCGGGTTTCATTAAGCATTTATTTGTATAGGTAATTAGATATCGCTGTAAGAGACGAGTTAAAAGAGTAACTGCCAAAAGGATGGTATAGTAAATTTAGACAGTCAATTGAGCCAATTAAGGGCCAAGGTACAATGGACATTAAGCAATCAGGGGAACATAGGGTCACAACAGCTAGACGCAGAGGTGGTATTTATGGTATATGTGGTCAAGATAGTTCGACAATTGGAAATGCATGCTCAAACCATAAACAACTTCACTAGAGGAGATCGAAACGCGTCCGATGAGGCGGCTATGAATGATGCTTGCGTAATGTTGAGTTCATGGATATGTCAAGACCCTCAGAGCAATCTGGATAGGATAGCTAAGAGAAGGGTCCCAATGTGGGTATCAGACGAACACCTACGGGCGTCCCAACAGTACGAGTCTAACCTCACGACATGTCAGTTAAGAAACCTCGTAGTTGTGCATGTAGCCCCTAACGAATGTAAAGATACCAGTAATGACAGTCTCATGGGAATAGTGATCCAGATGCCAATAATGACTAAACCATAGGTCCCGGCTAGGGTATACATGGTGACTAATATAAGGAACGGGATTATATGTATCAAACCTCAATGAGTGCTGAAAATTGTGTTCACGGTTGTTGATGTGGTACATGTGGTATGTATTATTTTGCTAATGATGGAATTGTGAGTTAGAGCCCGCAAACGGAAGTGAAAGCAGAAGGATTTTAATAAGGCGCTATGTATTTGTATGGATTGTAATATGTATTTGTATGTACCATTCCCGTATGTAGTGTAAAGATTTGGCGGGATTATGTACGTCTTCTAGGAGTGCTATGGAAATGTTTACTAATGCAGGTACATGAGAGGCATTTAAGGGAGGACTGAAACCTTATGGGAGAAGGCAAAAAATCATTTGTAAATAGGCTGAAGAAAAGGACTTCAGGGGATGGGCATTCCACACTACAAGCAGTTTGAATTCAAGCAAGAAAAAGACATGCTTCAGGACATCAGAATTGGCTTATCAGCAAAAGGGATGTTATCTCTGGCCAAACAGCAACTTGACACCAGGCTACCATGAGGGGCCATCATGCCATGAGGTACAAAAAGCAAGGACAAAGCAGTGTTCTTTCTCTGAAGCTGAAGAAATGAAACGGAGGGAGGTGTTTTTGAGCCGGCCAGGCAAACGCTCGGAACGGATGATACTCTCGGGCTGATTACTCGCGAGAGATTATACTTAAGCCAATCAACTGAAGTGCATAGATATTGCGAGAGAAAATGTATCCATAAACCAGATAACTTAAGCGCATATTTTTTGCGAAAGAAAATGTATACGTAAACCGATTAACTTAAAAGAATACTTATTGCAGAGGAAGGCCACTGTATTGGAAAATTACTAGTTAGTTTGGTGCATGCTTATTGCAGGGGAAGGCCATTGTATTAGAAAAATCAAGTCCATTGTATTGGAAAAATCAAGTCCATTGTATTGGAAAATTCAAGCTGCATTGGGGAAAATTAAAATCTTACTTCCATCTCAGTGTTTTTATAAGTCTGAAACCCTACAAAGGACACATCTATTGCCCATCTCCACTTGCCGTGGCGGTGGTTGAACTGCTGCAGCCCTTGGAGTGATAGTGCTCCTATAATGAGAGTAGGATGGAAATTCCAGGATTTTTACCCAGCAATGGAAAAACAATGTTAATATGTCCAAGTCAAGATGATATGTAACTTTGAGGGGGATTTACTGCCATGCCAGTTCTGCTCCTGTCCTTTTCAGCTTTAGAGGCTGTAGTGTTGGGAATAGGGTCAGACTGCAGATGACTGGGAACATGGTGGTTCTGGCACAATAACCAGAGCATTCTTGAAATGTTAGTAACAAGCAGGTTGTTAATAGAATAACATTAGTATCAGAAATTTTACAACATTAAATTAAGAAAATCTTAATTTATGAACAGGTTTCCTGCAGGTCCTGCCAAATTTAACAGCATTATTTATCTCCGTTTGCCAGCTGCAGCTAGCCCGATTGAGAGGCTGGCTGGCTGCTGCGCAGGTAGGTTTTCAGCACCAGGCTTCAGCCAGAGAGCGGAGAGGGGTGAAAGAGGGATTCGAAAGGCCGGGTTAGGGTGCCGGGGGAAGAGGCCAGAGAGAAGATCAGGATCCAGAGCAGGGAAGCGAGGATCAGAGGCCAAAGGCAGATCGGAGGCCAGAGGAAAGATCAGAGGCCGGGATAAGTGGAAAGGGACTTACCTCCTGGATTGAGCAGTCCTCCCTTTTGTTGCTATGTTTCCCAAGGCCTGGAAAACTCAGCCAGCCAGGGTTAAATTTAAAATGGTTGTTAAATATAATACAGCCTCATTATAATATTTAAATTGCCAACCCGCCCAGAGAGCGAGCAGGTTGGTTGTCCAACTCCATCCCGCCTCCATTAACACCTGAAGTGTTTGGAGGCCAGATATGGTCAGGAATCAGATTTTTAACATTTTAGGATCCCACCCGACCCAAACTACCTGTTTTGGGGGATTAAAATTCTCCCCATTGAATCCCATTTCCAGGCACACGATTAAGGGAGAATTTATGATCAACCCTGGTTATGAGCAGCTTAGTTGCCCGCCTCCTGGGAAATGACAAAACTGATAGAACTGCAACATCTGAAGTAGCGGATAAGAAGTATAAGAACTGGCACCTGTTGGTAGATAGAGGGGAGGAGGGAAACCAGACTCGGATTTCCTCTGCATTTGATGTGCAACAAAATTGTAAAACAATTCTGTATAGTTTGAGACTTTATTACAAACGAAGGACTCTTCCCCGTCAGATAAGTAACTCCATAAGGTAGATCAAAAAGTTTAACAAAAGCAAAATACTGCAGATGCTGGAAATCCAAAATAAAAAAATAAAATGCTGGAAACACTCAGCAGGTCAGACAGCATCGGTGGAGAGAACAGAGTTAACGTTTCATGTGGATGACCTTTCATGAGAATTGGAAGAAGTTAAGAGATTTAACAGTTTATAAACAAGTAGAGAATAAAGGGTGGGGATTGGGAGAAACAACAAAAGGTGGGCAGAAGTGATTAAATGAAAAAAGGGACGATGGTTTAAGGCAAAAGCAGGGTGGTAATGGGACAATAAACTAAATATGGGTCCAGAAGAGCTGAAAATGGAAGCAACAGAACCATTACTAGCACCTATTGTGCAAGATAATGGTTATGATCTGGAGTTGGATGTTGAAGGTTGTGAAGTGCCTAACTGAAAGATGAGATGCTATTCCTCAAGCTTGTGTTGCATTCCTATATTTCCAACAAATACTCTGACTTACCATGAGTAAATACCAAAGAGGATCCAGTAGTGTACAAGTAAAAATACTGTAAGTGTAAGGCTAGTTAATGATTTGGCAATAAATATCCAGCCCGCTGAGAAAAATGGAACCCTAACTTACTTTCACACGATGGGATCGGGCCTTTCCAACCAGTAGCTTGACAAGTCCAAAATGGCCTACCACCTATCAGGTACCTAGAAAACGGTAAACAATCCACTGTGTAAAAAGAAAAGAAAAATCACTTACGACGTAGGAAGCTTGAAGTTAAGCGGCACAGTACACTAATTATGAGACTGATGTAAAAATATTAGAAATAAAGAATGTAAAGGGTGGTTTTCAGGGGTTCAGCTTTCCCTTCTGACCTTATATGAGCGGTTCTAAATCACTCCCACACCCTTGGTTCTAGACACTGGAATTATGAAGGGACTGTGACAGACTTGGACAGACAATCGGTTTCAAGGGGTAGGAAGCAGGTACGGCTTTATTGTGTTTAAAAGTAAAAAGGCACACCTTTAATAACACACACAGAATTGTAATACCAATACACCCCGAGGAGTACAACACATTGAATAAAGTGTCAAATTACAGCCTGTGGGGAAAAGAATACAGCTTAAACTCTAAATGGGGTAAAGAGGAGAATGCAGATACATTTACACAAGTTATCCCAGCCTCCCCCCTCCCAATTCCCCTAACTAACTAAGTTATAGCTCTGGGGGGGGGCGGTTCAGGGGCTATGCTCACCAATCCCTTTTGACAGTTGCCAGTGAATCGCGGTTTCGGGGTTCGCTGCACTTGGCCTTCTAGGCGAGCCCGGATGGAGGAGAGGACTTTGGACTGCGTAGTCTTCAGTTGGGGTGCGTCCGTTGATGCAGTAAGTTGCGTTTTGGATGTATGGGGTAAGTACCCACTTTCTTTGGTTAGGAATAGTTTTAGTTAGTCCTTTTTGATAATTTCTCACCCGTTGGGTCGTTCAGAAGTAGATTGTAGAGTGGTTGTCAATTTGGTTGCTGACAACCTTCCGTTTTGTGGGCCTCGTGCTCGGTCAGTTCTTGATGAGTTCTAGTCGTTTTCTTCACTATTCCATTTCTTCACTCCCCAGCTCCTGCTGCTTGTGTCGGTGTCTGTGTTCGAGTCTGTGTCCCTTTCCTTGTAAAACTGGGAATAGATATACCCCAAAAAAGGCTTCCTTATCTCCCATTGAATCTGGCCCAGCTCTTTGTTTCGATTGTGCAGCCCAGCTAACTGAAACTTGATTAAGTGGTTTTAATCTGGCGTTAATAGGCTTTTCAAAGTTGATGAGCTCTCTTCCATTGTGCTAGTCTGGCCTGAGCCAGATATTTCTATGCCTGTTGAAAAGGTGTTGGAATATGTATGTGACATTTGGATCCTTTGGGTGGAGTGATACAGTTTCTTCCATGGTCGATTGTTTAAATGCTAATGTTTTCTAGGGGTAAGTTTTGAGGGTGAACAGTTCCCAGACAATTTGATTAGCTCTAATGTCCAAACTGAGTGAAGTCCCACCCCCCTGTTTTGGCAGTCTGTTCCAAAATGCTCCTTTAGAGATCTTAAACTTGTAAAGCTCTTGGGTATCTTTCGCAGAGTTTTTCCTCGGATACCAAAATGTTCATCGAGTTCCAAATTTAATTTCCTTTCCTATGAGTCCAAACACTGGGGGGAGGTCTCCATGAATGCATCCCCTTTTATCTCCTGCAGGCGTCGTCTGCCCCTCTAAACTCATTTTAAAAGTCTAGAAAGGGATTATTCTCCTCTGAAGGGGAAAGGTACCAGGAATCTGTGAAATATTGGTAAATTCTTCAGAAAAATAATTTCCAATTTGATACTGCTTTTCTTGACCTCTGGACGGCAGAAAACATTTTACAGCCACTTAAGTACTTTTGAAGTGTATTCACTGTTGTAATGTATAAACCACAGCAGCCAATTTACGCACAGCAATGTCCCACAAACAACACTGAGTTAATGTGCAGATAATCTATTTTAGTGCTGTTGGTTGAAGGATAAATATTGGTCAGGAAACCAGTGAAACAACCCCTTTTCTACAAATAGTGTGATGAGATTGTTTACGTCTACTTGAGAGATTTTAACGCCTCATCAGGAAAGATGGGCACAGATTTGAGAGGCGACAACACATTCAAGGACTTGAGAGGAAATGGAGGTTGGAGGTAGGATGGTAGTTTGCAAGGACAGAGGGGGGTGTCAAGGGTTTTTTTTGTGGAGAGGGGTGAGGACGGTAGATTTGAGGGAGGGGGACAGTACCTGAGGAGGACCGTTAAGAATGTCAGCTAACATGGGAGCCAGAAAAGGAAGTTGGGTGATCAGCAGTTTGATGGAAATAGGGTCAAGGGAGCAGGAAGTGAGTCTCATGGACAAGATGAGCTCGGAGAGGTCATGAGGGGATATCGGAGCGAAATTAGAGAAAGATGAGAGGTCAGGGCTAGGGCAGGGGGAGATCCTTATAGAAAGTTTGGCCCAGTGAGATGGGAAAGGAAAGGAAGGGAGTGGCAGAGGCAGCTGAACAGATGGTCTCAATCTTAGAGACAAAGTAATCCATGAGTTGGGAGGAGGCCAGCATTGCGAGAGCGGAGGGGGCATGGGACTACAAAGGGCGGCAGCAGCTTGGAGCAGCGGCAGTCGGGAGGAGGCCAGCGTCGCGAGAGCGGAGGGGGCACGGGACTACAAAGGGCAGCAGCAGCTTGGAGCAGCGGCAGTCGGGAGGAGGCCAGCATCGCGAGAGCGGAGGGGGCACGGGACTACAAAGGGCAGCAGCAGCTTGGAGCAGCGGCAGTCGGGAGGCCAGCTGCAGCAGGGGCGGAAAGTAAACAAAGGTAAAAAGAAATCGAAGTGTGACGTCACAGCCAAGCATGTAAGTGATTGGCTGGTGGATTGGTGAGTATTTTATCCCTTTCTTTTCTTTTGGTAGGAAACATTTGGCATTGTTGTAAGTAAGAAAGAAAGAACTGGAAGTAAATATATGTGATCCTTATTATCTAAGGAGAACCAGTTCATTAAATCAGCCGTTAACTGAGTGGTTGCTGGGTGTGTTTTACTAAGGTTTAGAGTTAAGTTCTACTTGATAGTGCGAGGGTAACTAGAGGGATGGCAGTGCAGCTCAGTCACGTGGATTGCACATCCTGTGGCATGTGGGAAATCCTGGATACTTCGCGCAGCCAGGATGACCACGTGTGCAGTAGGTGTCTCCGGCTGCACCAACTCGAGCTCCGTGTTTCAGAGCTTGAGCGGCAGTTGGGGACACTGCGGTGCATCCACGAGACTAAGAGCTACGTGGATAGCACGTTTCTAGAGGCAGTCACCCCACAGCTTAAAAGTGTACAGGCAGATAGGGTTTGGGTGACCCCTGGACAGAAGAAGGAGGACTAGGCAGGTAGTGTAGGAGTCCCCCCGAGTCCATGTCGCTCTCCAACCGGTACTCTGTTCAGAGTGCCGGTGGGGGCGATGGTGGCTCTGGGGAGTGCAATCAGAGCCAAGTCCACGGCACCTCGGGTGGCTCAGCTGCACTGGCTGGGAGGGGGGAGGAAAGAATGGAAGAGCTATAGTGGTAGGGGATTCCATAGTCAGGGGAGCAGACAGGCGTTTCTGCGGCCACAGACGGGACTCCAGGATGGTATGTTGCCTCCCTGGTGCCAGGGGCAAGGATGTCACAGAGCGATTGCAGGGCATTCTGGGGGCGGGGGGGGGGGGGGGGGGGGGGGGAGGAAAGAGGTGAATAGCCAGAGGCCGTGGTCCACATCGGTACCAATGACATAGGTAGGAAGAAGGATGAGGTCCTGCAGGCAGAGTTTAGGGAGCGAGGAGATTAAAAAGGACCTCAAAAAGGTAGTAATCTCCTGATTACTCCCAGTGCCACGAGCTTGTGAGTACAGAAATAGGAAGATAGAGCAGATGATTATGTGGCTGGAGAGATGGTGCAGACGGGAGGGCTTTCGTTTTCTGAGGCACTGGGACGCTTCTGGGGGAGGTGGGACCTGTACAAGCCGGATGGGTTGCACCTCAACAGAGCTGGGACCAATATCCTCGCTGGGCAGGGGGGGGGGGGGGGGGGGGGCGGTTGCTAGTGCTGTTGGGGAGGGTTTAAACTAGCTTGGCAGAGGGATGGGAACCCAAGAGTAGATTCAGTAGGGAGGGGAGAAAAGCTGGAATTAGAAAGCAAAAATTAAGAAAGTGAGTTTGAAGGAAAGAGGAAACAAGCAGGAAAAAAGGGTAATAAAACAAACTCAGAGGCATTTTGTCTAAATGCATGTAGCATTTGCAACAAAATAGATGAGTTGACGGCACAAATTGAGACAAATGGGTATGATCTGATAGCCATTACAGAGATGTGGTTGCAAGGTGACCAGGACTGGGAATTAAATATTCAGGGGCATTTGACAATCCAAAAGGACAGACAGAAAGGAAAAGGAGGTGGAGTAGCTCTATAGATAAAGAATGGAATCACTACAATAGTGAGAAATGATATATGCTCAAAGGATCAGGATGGTGAAACAGTTTGGGTGGAGATAAGAAATAATAAGGGGAAAAAGTCACTGGTGGGCGTAGTATATAGGCCCCCTAACAGTCGCAACTCTGTTGGTCGGAGCATAAACCAGGAAATAGTGGGGGCTTGTAAAAAGGGAACAGCAATAATCATGGGTGATTTTAACCTCCATATTGATTGGACAAATCAAAATGGTCTGGGTAGCCTTGAGGAAAAGTTCATAGAGTGCATAAGGGACAGGTTCCTTGAGCAGTATGTAACGGAACCAAACAGGGGGCAGGCTATCTTAGATCTGGTCCGGTGTAATGAGACAGGATAAATAAACAATTTCCGAGTAAAGCATCTGTAATATCTGTAAGCTTGTAATGTTGTAGCTCCACGCTGTGGATGTGGATGTATTGTGTTACTGCAACTAAAGGTGAATAAATGAGTCAGCTGACCAAAAGCTTCCGGAACTTCTGAGATGCTGCCTACCATTATAGAAAGCTGTGTGTACTGTGCTCTGTGAATATACCACAAATGGCGATGAGGATGGGATTTTTCGGATGATATAAAGCTGATTTTCTGTTGGTGAAGGATTCAGCCAGCCGACAGAGAGACTTTGGAAGCTTCTCTGTCTTTACAACATCCAAGGTAAAAAAAACAAGCACGGTCTGCACTGCAGAGACAAAATGGCGGCACCCATAGCAGTAATGGGACACTTAAGTGAATATAAACGTGACCAAGAACAGTTTAAGGCGTACGTGGACCAGCTAGAAATGTATTTCACTGCAAATAATACAGAGATGCAGATCAGAACTACGCTGTGTTGGAACGGAAGCGAGCTATCTTTTTATCGGAAGCGGGTCCCGAATTGTATGAAACCCTAGTAAATCTGACGAGCCAAAGGACACAATGCTTAGAGATTTTAACGAAGCTGGAGCAGCACGACAACCCTAAACCGTTAGAAATTGCTCAAAGCTATTATTTCGGAATACGAAACCAAAAGATTGATGAAAATATCTTGAGTACATTGTAGCATTAAAAAGGCTTCCTATTCACTAATTTCAGAAACTTTCAAAACCAAGCATTGCAGGACCGTTTTGTTTGTGGGATGAAAAATGATGCGATCAGAAGAAAGTTATTGACGACAGATTACTTGACTTTTGAGATTGCTTGGCAGACAGCGAGGTCGATGGGCATGGCCGATCAATATTTCACAATAATTATGGTCGTCAGACAACCGAGGTGAATCGCCTGCAGGTTCAAAGTAAAAGTCTCAGAAACTGGAATACTAACAGAGCATCGAAGTCATGCTTTCGGTGCCTGAGACAACACATTGCTCAAAGTTTTCCATATGTGAAGGCAGAGCGTTTCTTCTGCAGGAAGACTGGGCATCTTGCAAAGGCATGCCGACTGAAGGGTAAACCAGCTTTTAAAGCTATGAGTAGAAATCCCCAGAGACTACATAGCATAAAAGAACAACAACAGCACGAGGAGATGTTCGAGTTACACGTCATCAGGAGCACGAGGTTAACGGATAGTGATACGGAAAGTATCAAAATCCACATAGATGTTGCAGGATGCAAAATGATGATGGAAATCGACACGGGTGCATCCTTGAGTGCAATACCGGAGTCGCTATACCTCGACAAATTGCGTGATTTCCCATTGGAGAAATCCAAGCTGGAGCTGCGAGGCTACTCATAAGAACATAAGAATTAGGAACAGGAGTAGGCCATCTAGCCCCTCGAGCCTGCTCCGCCATTCAACAAGATCATGGCTGATCTGGCCGTGGACTCAGCTCCACTTACCCGCCCACTCCCCGTAACCCTTAATTCCCTTATTGGTTAAAAATCTATCTATCTGTGATTTGAATATATTCAATGAGCTAGCCTCAACTGCTTCCTTGGGCAGAGAATTCCACAGATTCACAACCATCTGGGAGAAGAAATTCCTTCTCAACTTTGTTTTAAATTGGCTCCCCCGTATTTTGAGGCTGTGTCCCCTAGTTCTAGTCTCCCCGACCAGTGGAAACAACCTCCCTGCCTCTATCTTGTCTATCCCTTTCATTATTTTAAATGTTTCTATAAGATCACCCCTCATCCTTCTGAACTCCAACGAGTAAAGACCCAGTCTATTCAATCTATCATCATAAGGTAACCCCCTCATCTCCGGAATCAGCCGAGTGAATCGTCTCTGTACCCCTCCAAAGCTAGTATATCCTTCCTTAAGTAAGGTGACCAAAACTGCACGTAGTACTCCAGGTGCGGCCTCACCAATACCCTATACAGTTGCAGCAGGACCTCCTTGCTTTTATACTCCATCCCAATGAAGGCCAACATTCCATTCGCCTTCCTGATTACCTGCTGCACCTGCAAACTAACTTTTTGGGAAAAGAGTTTCATGCATAAAGACCCCCAGGTCACTCTGCACCGCAGCATATTGTAATTTCTCCCCATTCAAATAATATTCCCGTTTACTGTTTCCTCCCCCCCCCCCCCCCCCCCAAGGTGGATGACCTCACATTTTCCGACATTGTATTCCATCTGCCAAACCTTAGCCCATTCGCTTAACCTATCTAAATCTCTTTGCAGCCTCTCTGTGTCCTCTACACAACCCGCTTTCCCACTAATCTTTGTGTCATCTGCAAATGTTGTTACATTACACTCTGTACCCTCTTCCAGGCCATCTATGTATATTGTAAACAGTTGTGGTCCCAGCACCGATCCCTGTGCCACACCACTAACCACCGATTTCCAACCCGAAAAGGACCCATTTATCCCAATTCTCTGCTTTCTGCTAGCCAGCCAATTCTCTATCCATGCTAATACATTTCGTCTGACTCCGCGTACTTTTATCTTCTGCAGTAGCCTTTCGTGTGGCACCTTATCGAATGTCTTTTGGAAATCTAAATACACCACATCCATCGGTACACCTCTATCCACCATGCTCGTTATATCCTCAAAGAATTCCAGTAAATTAGTTAAACATGATTTCCCCTTCATGAATCCATGTTGCGTCTGCTTGATTGCACTATTCCTATATAGATGTCCCGCTATTTCTTCCTTAATGATAGCTTCAAGCATTTTCCCCACTACAGATGTTAAACCAACAGGCCTATAGTTACCCGCCTTTTGTCTGTCCCCCTTTTTTAAACAGAGGCGTTACATTAGCTGCTTTCCAATCCGCTGGTACCTCCCCAGAGTCCAGAGAATTTTGGTAGATTATAATGAATGCATCTGCTATAACTTCCGCCATCTCTTTTAATACCCTGGGATGCATTTCATCAGGACCAGGGGACTTGTCTACCTTGAGTCCCATTAGCCTGTCCAGCACTACCCCCCTAGTGATAGTGATTATCTCAAGGTTCTCCCTTCCCACGTTCCCGTGACCAGCAATTTTTGGCATGATTTTTGTGTCTTCCACTGTGAAGACCGAAGCAAAATAATTGTTTAAGGTCTCAGCCATTTCCACATTTCCCATTATTAAATCCCCCTTCTCATCTTCTAAGGGACCAACATTTACTTTAGTCACTCTTTTCCGTTTTATATATCGGTAAAAGCTTTTACTATCGGGAGAGAACATTCCTGTGGTAGGTCGGATCACTGTACCGGTGAAATATAAAAATCAATTTCAGAACTTGCCTCTACTAGTAGTGAAAGGAGACAAGCCTGCCTTTTGAGGAAGAAATTGGTTGAGATCACTGAAGCTAGACTGGAGTGAGATTTTCCGCGTTAAAACGAGATTTGCATCAATGGATGATGTTATCAAGTTATCCGAAGGTGTTCTGCGAAACGGACAGTTGGATTCAAGGCGAGTGTCAGTGTACAGAAGGACGCTGGATCGGTTTACTGTACGCCACGTTCTGTACCATATGCACTCAAGGAGAAAGTTGAGCAAGAACTCAAGACTAGAGATTGAGAACATTATTTCTAAGATAGATCGATGTAATTGGGCTACACCCATTGTTGTTGTACCCAAGTCCAATGGTAAGGCAAGATTGTTTGATGATTATAAAGTAACCGTAAACCAGGTTCTAGAGGGTAATGTCCCCAATACATTGCCGAATATAGAAGATTTGTTCACAACACTGACAGGTGGTCAGAGTTTCTCAAAACTGGATCTTACGAATGCCTACTTACAGCTTGAACTAGATGAGGAGTCCAAGTCATGTTTGACTATAAATACTCATCTAGGCCTATATCAATTTAATGGGCTACCGTTTGGAGTGACTTCTGCCCTTGCCATATTCCAAGGGGTGATGAACCAGATTTTGCAAGGTATTGAAGGGATAGTATATTATTTGGATGACATACTAATTTTAGCACCAAATAGGCAAATTCAGAACATATTGAATGAAGTCCTCAAATGGCTAGAGAAGCACAGAGTACGAGTGTCTGCTCGTAAGTGTGAACTATTTCAAAACTCAATGGAATACTTAGGGTACAGAGTAGACAAAGATGGTTTACATCCAACCATGGGAAAACTGGATGCAATTAGAAATGCATCCACTCCAAAGAATGTCACTGAACTTCGTTCATTCTTGGGTCTTTTGAACTATTATGGGAAGTTCCTACCAAATTTAGCTATAGAATTACATCCACTGAATGACCTATTGAAAAAACAGGTCCATTGGAAGTGGTCAAAAGAATGCGATACAGCATTCAAGGAGTGTAAAAGCAAACTGGTAGAGAAAATCATGTTAGTTCACTATGACATATCTAAGGAGATTAAGCTAGCATGTGATGGCTCTCCGTATGGAGTTGGGGCAGTAATCTCTCATGTATCAAGTAGTGGGGAGGAGAGACCAATTGCTTTTGCTTCACGCACTCAGTGCCAGAGAGAGTAATTATGCGCAAATCGAAAGGGAAGCTTTGGCATTAATTTTTGGGGTCAAGAAGTTTCACAAATACTTGTATGGTCGTAAGTTTACCATCGTTACGGACCATAAGCCCGTAACAGCAATCCTCCATCCAAAGTCCCCAGTTCCAACATTACCTGAAGCCCAAATGCAGAGATAGGCTTTGATTTTATCAGCATATACATATATTGAATACAGACCATCAGCTGATCACAGTAATGCTGATGCAATGTCTAGATTGCCTTCCCCATCACAAGTTACATCCGATAGGGAAGAAGTGTTCTATTTTTCATACATTGATGAACTGCCAGTCACAGTGGAAGAGATTGGTAGAGCAACCAAACATGACCCAGTGATGTCAAAGGTGTATGATTATATTGCAAATGGATGGCCAAACCAGGTAACAAAGATATTCATTCATTCTTCATTCATAGGAATGAATTATCAGTCGATAAAGATTGTATCATGTGGGGTGCAAGAGTGGTTATATCAAATAAATTCAGGTCCAAATTATTAGGAGACCTCCATGACCACATCTGGGAATGTGCTTGACCAAATGTTTTGCACGCAGTTATTTATGGTGGCCAGGTCTTGATAAAGATATAGAGTACATCGTGAGTCAGTGTACGACATGCCAATCGGTAAGCAAGCAATCACCATCAGTACTATTAAAGCCATGGAACTGGCCTCCCAGGGAGTGGCAAAGGCTACATATTGATTTTGCTGAGCTAGAAGGACAACAATTGTTCATTATGATTGATAGCCATTCGAATTACGTAATTTTCTAATTACGTATCGTAATACTCCTCATACAACTACTGGTAGAACACCAGCAGAGTTGTTTCTCAAACGACAGCCACAAACCAGATTCTCGTTGTTAAAAACAAATTTGACACCGTCCGTAGAAGAGACACAATTAAGACAGAAAGAGAATCATGATAGAGGTAGAGTAAAAGAGAGATGTGTGAAATTAAATCAGAAGGTGAGGATAAATGGGTAAAGTGGTTAGTAGGTAGAGTGTTGAAGATATGTGGTCCTCACACATATTTGGTCAAGATGTTTGATAATAGACAGGTTAAGTTTGTTCACATGGATCATATTTTACCTACAGACATGGAAGGAGTTGAAGGTGCGAATGATTCAATTATTTCTGACTCATCAGAGAGTTTTGATACACCAGTAGCAAATCCTACATCTAATGTACTGGAAACAAATCCAAGAGAAAATCAGAATTTAAATCTGAGTCCGAGTCAGGAAACCCAACAGTCTGAAGTTGGAGTGAGTTCAAATGGAAATCAAGGGCAACCCGTGGAGGAAAACGTTCCTCAGGATCAGCCTCGAATGAGTTTAAATTCGACACCATGTTTGGAAGGTTCTGTTCAAGAGCGAAGGTATCCTCTTCAAAACAGAAAACAAGTGGTTAAGTTAAATTTGTAAATATGGCAACATAAGTCCATATCCTTTGTTATGTAAAAACATGCAAGTTATGTATGATGTTTGTTATAATAACTTCTTCATGAAGTGTAATGTCTGTAAGCTTGTAATGTTGTAGCTCCACACGGTGGATGTGGATGTATTGTGTTACTGCAACTAAAGGTGAATAAATGAGCTGACCAGCAGAAGCTTCCGGAACTTCTGAGATGCTCTCTGCCATTATAGAAAGCTGTGTGCGCTGTGCTCTCTGAATATACCACAGGATCCCCTTGGAATGAGTGATCATAGCATGATTGAGTTTCAAATTCAGATGGAGGGTGAAAAAGTTGGATCTTAGTAACCAGCATACTAAGCTTTAATAAAAGGAGACTATGAAGGTATGAGGGCGGTGGATTGGGGAAACAGAATGAAGTGTAGGACGGTTGATGAACAGTGGTGTACATTTAAAGAGATATTTCACAACTCTGAAGAAAAATATATTCCAGTAAGGAGGAAAGGATGCAAGAGAAAAGAAAGTCATCCGTGACTAACTAAAGAAATAAAGGACGGTATCCGATTAAAAACAAGGGCATACAAAGTGGCCAAAACTAGTGGGAGGACAGAAGATTGGGAAGCTTTTAAAAGCCAGGAAAGAATGACTAAAAAAATAATTAAGAAAGTAAACTAGCACAAAATATTAAAACAGATAGCAAGAGTTTCTATAGGTATATAAAAAGAAAAAAAAGAGTGGCTAAAGTAAATGTTGGTCCCTTAGAGGATGAAACCTTGGAATTAGTAATGGGGAACATGGAGATGGCAGAGACTCTAAACAAGTATTTTGTATCAGTTTTTATGGTAGAAGACACTAACAATATTCCAAGAGTGGATAGTCAAGAGGCTTTGGGGGGGGGGGGGGGGGGATTAACACAATCACAATGGGAAAGGCAGATAAATTCCCTGGACCTGATGGCTTACATCCTAGGGTCTTGAGAAGTAGCGGCAGGGATTGTGGATGCATTGGTTGTAATTTACCAAAATTCCCTGCATTCTGGGGAGGTCCCAGCAGATTGGAAAACTGCAAATGTAACACCCCTATTCAAAAAAGGAGGCAGACAAAAAGCAGGAAACTATAAACCAGTTAGCCTAACGTCTGTGGTTGGGAAAATGTTGGCGTCCACTATTAAAGAAGCAGTAACAGGACATTTGGAAAAGCAAAATTTGGTCAGGCAGAGTCAGCATGGATTTATAAAGGGGAAGTCATGTTTGACAAATTTGCTTGGACTCTTTGAGGATGTAATGAACAGGGTGGATAAAGGGGAACCAGTGGTGTATTTGGACTTCCAGAAGGCATTTGACAAGGTGCCACACAAAAGGTTTTGCACAAGATAAAATCACGGAGTTGGGGGGTAATATATTAGCATGGATAGAAGATTGGCTAACAAACAAAAAACAGATAGTCGGGATAAATGATTCATTCTCTGGTTGGCAATCAGTAACGAGTGGGGTGCTGCAGGGATCAGTGCTGGGACCCTAACTATTTACAATCTATATTAACGACTTGGAGGAAGGGACTGAGTGTAACGTAGCCAAGTTTGCTGACGATAGAAAGATAGGAGGAAAAACAATGTGTGAGGAGGACATAAAAAAGCTGCAAAACGACATAGACAGGCTAAGTGAATGGGCAAAAATTTGGCAGATGTAGTATAATGTTGGAAAGTGTGAGGTCATGCACTTTGGCAAAAAAAAATCAAAGAGCAAGTTATTATTTAAATGGAGAAAGATTGCAAAGTGCTGCAGTACTGCGGGACCTGGGGGTACTTGTGCATGAAACACAGAAGGATAGTATGCAGGTACAGCAAGTGATCAGGAAGGCCAATGGGATCTTGGCCTTTATTGCAAAGGGGATGGAGTATAAAAGCAGGGAAGTCTTGTTACAGCTGTACAGGGTATTGGTGAGGCCACACCTGGAATACTGCGTGCAGTTTTGGTTTCCATATTTACGAAAGGATATGCTTGCTTTGGAGGCAGTTCAGAGAAGGTTCACTAGGTTGATTCCGGGGATGAGGGTGTTGACCTATGAGGAAAGGTTGAGTAGGTTGGGCCTCTACTCATTGGAATTCAGACGACTGAGAGGTGATCTTATCAAAACATATAAGATTATGAGGGAGCTTGACAGGGTGGATGCAGAGAGGATGTTTCCACTGGTGGGGGAGACTAAAACTAGAGGGCATAATCTTAGAATAAGGCGCCACCCATTTAGAACTGAGATGAGGAGAAATTTCTTCTCAGAGGGCTGTGAATCTGTGGAATTCGCTGCCTCAGAGAGCTGTGGAAGCTGGAACATTGAATAAATTTAAGACAGAAATAGACAAGTTTCTTAAACGATAAGGGGATAAGGGGTTATGGGGAGCGGGCAGGGAAGTGGAGCTAAGTCTATGATCAGATCAGCCATGATCTTATTGAATGGCGGAGCACGCTCAAGGGGCCGTATGGCCTACTCCTGCTCCCATTTCTTATATTCTTATGTTCTCCTCACACTTATTGTCAGAGGGTGGAGACAGGAGAGAGGGGTTTAAGATGATAGTTAGCAGTGGAGAATAGAAGCCGCGGTTTATCTTTGCATTCCAGAATGATTCTGGAATAATGAGCAATATTGGCAGACAAGCAGAACCCGCTAATGCTTTATGTGGTCCAGCAAGATCTGGCGATGAATGATTCTGTTAACATTGAAGTTGTGCTTAAGATGCCAACAAGCAAATCAAGCAGAGAACTCTTGGAAGGACTGTCTGCAACACTTGTTCCAAAGTTATCAACGTAACTGCTCCTATTTGTCAACTACTGAAGAACAACACTGATTTTAGATAAGACTATCACCATGAAGGTAAAGATCATCTCTGAATCATCAGTACTAAAATACCGGCACAGGCTCGACAGGCCAAATGGCCTCCTTCTGTGTAGTAACTATTCTATGATTCTACCTTAACTCAGTGTCAGCCGTGGCTCAGTTGGTAGCACCATCACCTCCGAGTCAGAAGGTTGTGGGTTCAAGACCCACTCCAGAGACTTAAACACTAAATTGTTGTGCACAAATTGGCTACTGCATTTCTTACATTGCAGCAGTGACTACACTTCAAAAAGTGCTTTATGGACATAGTTCTACAGTAAAACATATCTGCAAAAGGATTGAGAACATGCCTCATGCAAGGTGGACAGCTTGTGAATGTGTTAAGCTCAAAGGAAACAGTATTTTGGGGCTGGAGAAAATAAAGCAACACATCTTTGTAAAGAGATCACAAACCACTTGGTCATTTTGAAAAGCAGCCTAATAAAAATGATCCAGAGAATGATGTAACAACTTCAAAGACATAAGTTTAATATTGTCTACATAGGTAGTCAACCTAGTCCCTGATACTATCAGGAAATATGTATCCTTGTAATTGCTACATAACCAGGCCTACGTATCTTGAGTTTTTCCGTGTCCATTTGCGTGCGCATTTTGGCTGCCGCTGCGGACCTGAGCCATTTACTTCTATTTCCATTTCTTTCTCCTCCTTTTTCTTTTCTCTCTATCCCTACTTGACTGGTCTCTCCTGTCATCATGCCACTTTTCATCTCTCCTCTCTCGGATACTCTGCCCTCCTAAATCCTTACCTCAACTCTTCATTACTCTACGACCTTCCTACTCTCCTGCTGCCGTTCCAAGTTTGACTCCCTCTTAGATAAGCCTACAACTTCCCACTGCGCCTTTCTTGGCATCCTCTGAAGGGCCCACCATGGCACTCGTCGCTATCTCCTCTGGAGTAGCAATCCCAACTGTCCAATCCTACTCTCTCACTGACCTTGCCGTCCAGCTTGCCCGTGCCGGCAGGGGGGTGGGTGGGTGCTAACCTTGCCAATCTCACCCCTCCAAACGCTGACTCTGTGTATGCTTGGAGTGGATCAGTCATCACCGATCCTCTCCGCATCTCCTTGCAGAATGTTCGTTCGCTTGCGCCCTTGCCATCCATGAGCTTATCGTGGATGATTGCATCAACATCATTGCCCTGATGGAAACTTGTCTCTAAGAGCTGATGACATCTTATCTGTAAATGCAGCCTCCCCGCCTGGCTATACCTTCCACCACTTGCCCTGCCATGACCGCTGTGGTGGCGGTGTGGCTCTTATCACCAAATCACATCTTGGTCTGTCCTCCTAGTCCTCTAGCACGTTCTCCTCCCTTGAACATCTCACCTTATTCCACCCTTCTCACCTCATTTAAAATTCTCATTCTCTATCGCCCACCCAAATACCATGAAAATGTTATCACCAAGATATCATCACTGCTTTCCTCCCTCAGTCTCTACACCAAGTAACTTCTCATCCTCGGTGATTTCAGTCTCAATCTCAATTCATCATGCTCTCTCTCCTATCCTCCCTTAATCTCTCCCTTCATGTTTACGCCCCAACCCAGAGTCACGGCCACACCCTTGACCTTGCCATCTCTCATGGCCTCCCTATTCCCACCATGTCAATTACAGATAAGGCTTATATCGTTCTCCACCCACATCCCTCTTCCCCCACCCAACCATAATTCCTTCTGTGTCCATCGCTGGCAAGAACTCTCTCCAAACTCCAACTTTGTCCCTCCATTCACCATGACATTTCTGCAGTCACCGATCTGCTCAACCACACCCTCACCACCATCTTTGATGTCCGAGTCCCAATGAAAATCAATACTCTCTATCACTCTGGCCGTTACCCCTGATGTAGCCCTCATCTTCGCTCCCTCAAATCCAAGGGATGAAGACTTGAACAGATGTGGCAGACAACTGGTTTAGCCATTCACCGTCAGATCTGACTGGACCACATAAAGCATTAGCGAGTCCTACTCTTGTCTGCCAAAACTGCTCACTATTCCAGGATCATTCCGGAATGCAAAGATAACTCCCAGCTAATATTCTCCACTGCTAACAGTCTTCTTAAACTCCTCTCCCCTGACTCCACCACACTCATCAACAAGTGCGAGCAGCTCATGGACCAAGACTTGAGACCATCTGATCAACTGCCTCTGCCACTTCTCTTCCTTTCACTAGCCTACCAGGCCAAACTTCCTCTAAGGTTTCCCCCCTGCCCAACCCCTGAACTCGCATCTTTCTCCAGTTTCTCTTTGATCTCCCCTTTTGACCACTCCATGCTCATCCTGTCCACGAGATCTACTTCCTGCTCCCTTGACCCTATTCCCTCTAACCTGCTGACCACCCAACTTCCTTTTCTGGCTCCCATGTTAGCTGACATCGTTAACGGTTCTCTCTCCTCAGGTACTATCTCCCCTCCTTCAAATCTGCTGTCATCACCCCTCTTCTCAAAAAAACCTTTGACCCCACTGTGCTTGCAAGCTACCGCCCCATCTCCAACCTCCCTTTCCTCTCCAAATCGTGTTTTCGCCTCCCAAATCTGCACCCACCTTTCCCGCAACTCCATGTTTGAATGCCCCCAATCAGGTTTTATCCCTGCCACAGTACAGAAATGGCTCTCATCAAAGTCCTCCTTTGTGACTGTGACAAAGGTAAACTATCCCTCCTTCTCAACCTGTCTGAAGCCTTTGACACGATTGATCATTCCATCCTCCTCAAGCGCCTCTCCACCATCGTCCAACTGGGTGGAACTGCACTCGCCTGGTTTCATTCTTACCTATCTAATAGTAGCCAAAGAATCACCTCTAATGGCTTCTCTTCCCACACCCACATCATTACCTCTGGGGTTCCCCCAAGGATCTATCCTTGGCCCCCTCCTATTTCTCATTTATCTGCTGCCCTATGGCGACATCATCCGAAAACACGCCGTCAGTTTCCACATGTACGCTGACGACACCCAGCTCTACCTCACCACCACCCCTCCACAATCTCTAAATTGTCAGACTGCTTGTCCGACATCCAGTACTGGATGAGCAGAAATTTTCTCCAATTTAATATTGGGAAGACCGAAGCCATTGTCATTGGTCTCCGCCACAAACTCCGTTTCCTAGCCACCGACTCCATCCCTCTCCCTAGCATCTGTCTGAGGCTGAACCAGACAGTGTCATATTTGATCCCAAAATAAGCTTCTGACCACATATCTGTGGCATAACTAAAACCACCTATTTCCACTTCTGTAGCATTGCCCGTCTTCACCTGTGCCTCAGCTCATCTGCTGATGAAACCCTCATCCACACCTTTGTTAGCTCCAGACCTGACTACTCCAATGCACTCCTGGCTGGCCTCCCACATTCTACCCTACGTAAACTTGAGGTCATCCAAAACACGGCTACCATTGTCCTAACTTGCATCAAGTCCTGTTTACCCATCAGCATTGTGCTCGCGTTTAAGCAACACATCAATTTCAAAATTCTCATCCTCATTTACAAATCCCTCCATGACCTCGCCCCTCCTTATCTCTGTAATCTCCTTCAGCCTCACAACACCGCTGCCCCCACCCCAGAGATATCTGCACTCCTCAAATTCTGCCCTCTTGTTCATCCCTGATTATAACCGCTGAACCAACGGTGGCCGTACCTTCAACTGCCTAGGCTCTGGAACTCCCTCACTAAACCTCTCCACCTCTCTATCTTTCTTTCTTCCTTTAAGACTCTTTGACCAAGCTTTTGGTCATCTGCCGTAATTTAAAAAAAAAACAAGATGTTTCTTGCTGACATGCTTAGCAGAGTATATTTACCTCATATAACCAGAAACAGACAAAAAGGTAGTTGTGTCAAATGTGGAAGATGGAAAATCCAAGATTAAGCAAACTAATAGATTAGATCAGACCTGAAATTTTTGAGAATGACAAAAGGCTTGACAAGAGAATTGCTATGCTAGACTGTTGTATATTTTAACATTGCAGGTGAACTCTGCATACAGGAAGGACAAGAGTAGTTACCAACTCTATGTGAGACGAAAGATAAAAGTGCAGAGCTCATTCCAACGAAATCACAATCCAGAATTCTTTTAGGAGAGCTAGAAGTCATTTAATCATTTCTGATGAACAAGGACATAGACACATACATAAAAACGATACCAGTAAAGATCAGATCCGATTATGTAAGAACTGAAAGTGGAGCGGTTGTTTGGAGGAACAAGAGAAACATGTAGAAAACAGAACCATCATGTGTAGTGATTTGACAGTCTGATTTTGACACTGCACAGCACAATTAGAATGACCCAAACAGCCCACATTAAATAAGGTACTGCCACAGAAAATAGAACATGTAGTTAAATAGCTCACAATAACGAGCTCTGAAGTTCTCTCTGCCTTGATATGAATAACAAACCCGACACTGCAGAGTGAAGGGCTGGTCTATCCCAACCGGGCTGCAGCAGTAAAAGCCCGGGCACCGGCTGTAAATCTGCCCCATCACTCGGCTAAAAACACGCCTGAAGCAGCAATAAAGAGCAGGAGCGCCGCTCACCCGTGAGCCGGGCCACCGCGGCCGTGCAGATGACCATTAGAGCCAGGATCAGTCTCTCCGCCATTTCCCAATTCTCTCGACCTTTAAGAAAACTCTAGAATGCTCCCCTGACGAGAACCGTTAAGATTTCAATGGGGGTTATTCTCCTTCTCCAGAAGCCGCCAGGCTCCGGCGTCCATCAGCGTGCTGCTGGTTTATTGCTGGCTCAGTCTCCCCGTGTCCAGCTCTCCCGCTCTCCACGTGCCGCCCAATGCCGCTCGGGCTCGGGCAGTTGCCGCACATGCGCACTCCCGCTACAACTCTTTTCGAGGAGACAAATCAACATTAAATCAAGTGCCCCCCCGATCTGGGGGACACTACAAACATGTCACAAGGCCCTTTTTTTTTGGTCGTTTTTTTTGTGGTTTTTTTTGGGGGCTCTAAAACCATAATTTACAAGTGCCCCCTATCTTTTGGGGGACACTAAACCCAGCATTTAAAACAAATTAAACTTTAAAACATAAAATCAAATTAAAATTTGGTTGCCGGGGGTGATGATGCACTCCAGTCCCTCCGGCGCCCACCTCTCGCGGAAGGCCGCGAGCGTACCGGTGGACACCGCGTGCTCCATCTCCAGGGACACCCTGGCCCGGATGTACGCGCGGAAGAGAGGCAGGCAGTCGGGGCTGAACGACCCCCTCGACCGCCCGCTGCCTGGACCGGCTGATGGCACCCTTGGCCGTGCCCAGGAGCAGTCCTACGAGGAGGCCCTCGGACCTACCCGCTCCCCTCCGCACAGGGTGCCCAAAGATCAGGAGTGTGGGACTGAAGTGCAACCAGAAATTGAGGAGCAGCCCCTTTAAATAATGGAACAGGGGCTTTGCAACCTCGTGCATTCCGTAAAAACATGGAACACGGACTCTTCCAGACCGCAGAAATTGCAGGCGGCCTGGGAGCCCGTGAACCGGCTTAAAAATTTATTGCACGGCACTGCTCCGTGCACCACCCTCCAGGCCAAGTCCCCGATAAATAATGGGAGGACTCCCGCGTAGAGTGCCCTCCATCGGGGACCCCCGCCTCCTCCGGACGGCAAGATGGTACGCCATGGCGTGTCCGGACGGCAGACGAGGATGGCAAGGTTGAGAGTGTGCAGGAGCAGCCCGTACAGGAAACCCCTCCACGCAGGACTGAAAGGCACGGAGGGGATTTCCCCGAGGCAGCTCAAGTTGTGAGGCACCGGCTCCCGAGGGAGGTTCCGGGGTTTGGCGCCGATGAGGAATTCCATCCGGACGGGGGTCAGTTCGGACGGGATCTCCCCATGTGCTTGAGCCTCCTCGATACACCTAACGGAGTCAGGGTCCAGAGCTGTTTTTAGCGACTCGATGGCATCGGCTGCGCAGCGGACGTTGGCGGAATTTAGGCGCCGTGCCAGCGTGTCTGGCGCCATCCAGCCCGCTCCTCCGCCATCGAGCAGGTCCCTGGCCCTGGTCACCTCACCAGCCACAGCCCTCTTGTCCGACTGCCACCTAAAACCTCGGTCGTGGAGGTACGGATTCCCGAGCAGAGGCTCCTGCAGGACAGCCGCTACTCCAGCCCGTGGAGAGCTGCGCTTGGTGCGCTCCTGCTACACCAATTCTCCAAAGCTCAGCAGCTGGCTCATAATAACTTATTTATACAGTAGTAAAACGTTCCAAGGCGCTTCACAGCAGTTTGACAAGACAAAACAGATAAATTCGACACCAAGCCATAAAAAAAGAAGAAATCACAGCAGATGACCAAAAGTTTGGTTAAAGAAGTAGGTTTTAAGGAGCGTCTTAAAGGAGGAAAGAGGTGGAGAGGTTTAGGAAAGGAGTTCCAGAGCTTGGGGCCCAAACAGCTGAAGGCCGATGGTTGAGCAGTTATACTGAGGGATGTTCAAGAGAGCAGAATTTGAGGAGAGCAGACATCTTGTGGGGTTGTGAGGCTGAAAAAGATTATCGAGATAGGGAGAGGCAAGGCTATGGAGTGATTTGTAAACAAGGATGAGAATTTTAAAATCGATGCGTCATTTAACCAGGAGCCAATGTAGGACAGAAAGCACAGGGGTGATGGGTGATCGTGACTTGGTGTGAGTTAGGACGGGGGCTGCTGAGTTTTGGATTACTTCAAGTTGACCTAGTGTAGAATGTAGGAGGCCAGCCAGGAGTGCGTTGGAGTAGTCAAGTCTAGAGGTAACAAAGACATGAATGAGGGTTTCAGCAGCAGAAGAGCTGAGGCAGGGGCAGCTCATGGGAAAAATAATTCATTGCAACTGCTACAGTCCTTGTGGTGAAGGTACTGCCACAATGTTACAGCTCATGGGAAAAATAATTCATTGCAACTGCTACAGTCCTTGTGGTGAAGGTACTGCCACAATGTTGCTAGGGAGGGAGTTGCTGGATTTTGACCCAGCGACGATGAAGGAATGGCGATATATTTCCAAGTCAGGATGGTGGTGTTCCATGCGCCTGCTGCTCTTGTCTTTCTGGGTGGTAGAGGTCGCGGGTTTGGGAGATGCTGTTGAAGAAGCCTTGGCAAGTTGCTGCAGTGCATCTTGTAGATGGTGCACACACTTCATCAGTGGTGGAAGGTGGTGGGTGGGGTGCCATCAAGCGGGCTGCTTTGTCCTGGATTGTATTGAGCTTCTTGAGTGTTGTTGGAGCTGCACTCATCCAGGCAGGTGGAAGGTATTCCAGCACACTCCTGACTTGTGCCTTGCAGATGGTGGAAAGGCTTTGGGGAGTCAGGAGGTGAGGCACTCGCCGCAGAATGAGTGGGCAAAAATTTGGCAGATGGAGTATAATGTTGGAAAGTGTGAGGTCATGCACTTTGGCAGAAAAAATCAACGGGCAAGTTATTTTTTAATGGAGAAAGATTGCAAAGTGCCGCAGTACAACAGGACCTGGGGGTACTTGTACACGAAACACAAAAGGATAGTATGCAGGTACAGCAAGTGATCAGGAAGGCCAATGGAATCTTGGCCTTTATTGCAAGGGGGATGGAGTAACAGAGAAACATAGAAAATAGGTGCTGGAGTAGGCCATTCAGCCCTTCGAGCCTGCACCACCATTCAATATGATCATGGCTCATCATTCCTTCAGTACCCATTTCCTGCTTTCTCTCCATACCCCTTGATCCCTTTAGCCGTAAGGGCCATATCTAACCCCCTCTTGAATATATCCAATGAACTGGCATCAACAACTCTCTGCGGCAGGGAATTCCATAGGTTAACAACTCTCAGTGAAGAAGTTTCTCCTCATCTCAGTCCTAAAAGGCCTGCCCCTTATCCTAAGACTGTGTCCCCTGGTTCTGGACTACCCCAACGTCAGGAACATTCTTCCCGCATCTAAGCTGTCCAGTCCCGTCAGAATCTTATATGTTTCTATGAGATCCCCTCTCATCCTTCTAAACTCCAGTGTATAAAGGCCCAGTTGATCCAGTCTCTCCGCATCTGTCAGTCCAGCCATCCCTGGAATCAGTCTGATGAACCTTCGCTGCACTCCCTCAATAGCAAGAACGTCCTTCCTCAGATTAGGGGACCAAAACTGAACACAATATTCCAGGTGAGGCCTCACCAAGGCCCTGTACAACTGCAGTAAGACTTCCCTGCTCCTGTACTCAAATCCCCTAGCTATGAAGGCCAACATAACCATTTGCCTTCTTCACCGTCTGCTGTACCTGCATGCCAACTTTCAATGACTGATGAACCATGACACCCAGGTCTCGTTGCACCTCCCCTTTTCCTAATCTGCCGCCATTCAGGTAATATTCTGTCTTCATGTTTTTACCCCCAAAGTGGATAACCTCACATTTATCCACATTATACTGCACCTATCATGCATTTGCCCACTCGCCTAACCTGTCCAAGTCACCCTGCAGCCTCTTAGAGTCCTCCTCACAGCTCACACTGCCACCCCGTTTAGTGTCATCTGCAAACTTGGAGATATTACACTCAATTCCATCCTCTAGATCATTAATATATATTGTAAAGAGCTGGAGTTCCAGCACTGAGCCCTGCGGCACTCTACTAGTCACTGCCTGCCATTCTGAAAAGGACCCGTTTATCCCGACTCTCTACTTCCTGCCTGCCAACCAGTTCTCTATCCACGTCAGTACATTACCCCCAATACCATGTGCTTTGATTTTGCACACTAATCTCTTGTGTGGGACCTTGTCAAAAGCCTTTTGAAAGTCAAAATACATCACAGCCACTGGTTCTCCCTTGTCCACTCTACTAGCTACATCCTCAAAAAATTCCAGAAGATTTGTCAAGCATGATTTCCCTTTCATAAATCCATGCTGACTTGGACCAATCTTGTCACTGCTTTCCAAATCCGCTGCTATTTCATCCTTAATGATTGATTCCAACATTTTCCCTATTACTGATGTCAGGCTAACCAGTCTATAATATCCCATTTTCTCTCTCCCCCTCCTTTTTTAAAAAGTGGTGTTACATTAGCTACCCTCCAGTCCGTAGGGACTGATCCAGAGTCGATAGACTGTTGGAAAATGATCACCAACGCATCCACTATTTTTAGGGCCATTTCTTTAAGTACTTGTAGACTATCAGGCCCCGGGCATTTATCAACCTTCAATCCCATCAATTTCTCTAACATAATTTCCCGCCTAATAAGGATATCCTTCAGTTCCTCCTTCTCACTAGACCTTCGGCCCCTAGTACATCCGGAAGGTTATTTTTGGCTTCCTTCGTGAAGACAGAACCAAAGTATTTGTTCAATTGGTCTGCCATTTCTTTATTACCCATTATAAATTCACCTGAATCTGACTGCAAGGGACCTAAGTTTGTCTTCACTAATCTTTTTCTCTTCACATATCTACAGAAGCTTTTGCAGTCAGTTTTTATGTTCCCGGCAAGCTTCCTCTCATATTCTATTTTCCCTCTCTTAATTAAACCCTTTGTCTTCCTCTGCTGAATACTAAATTTCTCCCAGTCCTCAGGTTTGCTGCTTTTTCTGGCTAATTTATATGCCTCTTCCTTGGATTTAACACTATCCTTAATTTCCCTTGTTAGCCACAGTTGAGCCACCTTCCCCGTTTTATTTTTACTCCAGACAGGGATGTACAATTGTTGAAGTTCATCCATATGATCTTTAAAGGTTTTCCATTGCCTATCCACTGTCAACCCTTTAAGTATAATTTGCCAGTCTAATCTAGCCAATTTGTGCCTCATACCGTCAAAGTTACCTTTCCTTAAGTTCTGGACCCTAGTTTCTCAATTAACTTTGTCACTCTCCATCCTAATAAAGAATTCTACTATGCTATGGTCACTCTTACCCAAGGAGCCTCGCACACCAAGATTGCTAATTAGTCCCTCCTCATTACACATCACCCAGGCTAGGATGGCCAGCTCTCTGATTGGTTCCTTGAGTATAAAAGCAGGGATGTCTTGCTACAGTTATAGAGGGTATTAGTGAGGCCACACCTGGAATACTGCGGCCGTTTTGGTTTCCATTTTTACAAAAGGATATACTTGCTTTGGAGGCAGTTTAGAGAAGGTTCACTAGGTTGATTCTGGAGATGAGGGAGTTGACCTATGAGGAAAGATTGAGTAGGTTGGGCCTCTACTTATTGGAATTCAGAAGGATGAGAGGTGATCTTATCGAAACATCTTAAGATTATGAGGGGCTTGACAGGGTGGATGTAGAGAGGATGTTTGCATTGATAGGGGAGACTAGAACTAGAGGGCATAATCTTAGAATAAGGCGCCGCCCATTTAAAACTGAGATGAGGAGAAATTTCATCTCAGAGGGTTGTGAATCTGTGGAATTTGCTGCCTCAGAGAGCTGTGGAAGCTGGGACATTGAATAAATTTCAGACAGAAATAGACAGTTTCTTAAACGATAAGGGAATAAGGAGTTATGGGAGCAGGCAGGGAAGTGGAGCTGAGCCCATGATCGGATCAGTGATGATCGTATTAAACTGGGGAGCAGGCCCGAGGGGGTGTATGGCCTGCTCTTACTTCTACTTATGTTTTAATGTAGAATACCCAGCCTCCGACCTGGTCTTGTAGCCACAATATTTACGTGGCTGGTCCATTTAACTTTCTGGTCAATGATGACCCTCAGGATTTTGATGGTGGGGGATTCAGCTCTGGCTATGCCATTGATTGTCATGGGGTGGTGGTTGGGCGCTCGCTTGTTGACTATGGTCATTGCCTGGCCCTTGTGTGGCACGAATGTTACTTGCCAATTTTCAGCCCAAGCCTGAAGGTTGTCCAGATCTTGTTGCATGCAGGCATGGACTGCTCCATCATCTGAGGAGATGCAAATGGAACTGAACACTGTGCAATCATCAGCAAACATCCCCACTACTGACCATATGATGGAAGGAAGGTCATTGATGAAGCAGTTGAAGATGGTTAGACCTAGGACACTGCCCTGAAAAACACCTGCAACGATGTCCTGGAACTGAGGTAACTCAGCCATCTTCCTTTGTGCTAGGTATGACTCCAGCCCGTGAAGAGTTTTCCCTGATTCTCATTAACTCAGTTTCACTAGGACTCCTTGAAACCACACCTAGTCAAATGTTGTCTTGATGTTAAGGGCAATTACTCACACCTGGTAGAACCTAAACAGAGCATCGATGAAGAAGTTATTGTATGTGCCGCTTGATAGCACTGTCGACAACAGACAACACCATCCATCACTTTGCTGATAATTGAAAGCAGGCTGATGGGGTGGTAATTGACTGGATTTAATTTGTCCTGCTTTTTGTGGACAGGACATACCTGGACAATTTTCCAGATTGTCGGATAGCTGCCAGTGTTGTAGCTATACTAGAACAGCTTGGCTAGAGGCGCATCTAATTCTAGACACAAGTCTTCAGCACGACAGCCGGGATGTTGTCGGGCTGTATCCAGTGCACCCAGCTGTTTCTTGATATTGCATGGAGTGAATCGAATTGGCTTTTATGGTAGTGGGGACCTAAGGAGGATCATCCACTCGGCCCTTCTGGCTGAAGATGGTTACAAAGCTTCAACCTCGTCTTTTGCACTCACATGCTGAGCTCTGCCAGCATTGATGTCCATGGAGCCTCTTCCTGCTGTAATCCCCTGGGAGGACAGACGCACCAACGTTAGCATCCTCGATCAGGCCAACATCCCCAGCATCGAAGCACTAACCACACTCGACCAGCTCTGTTGGACGGGCACATTGTTCGTATGCCTGACACAAGACTCCCAAAGCAAGCGTTCTACTCTGAACTCCTACACGGCAAGCGAGCCCAAGGTGGACAGAGGAAACGTTTCAAGCACACCCTCAAAGCCTCCTTGATAAAATGCAACATTCCCCCGACACTTGGGAGTCCTTGGCCAAAGACCGCCCTAAGTGGAAGAAAAGCATCCGGGAGGGTGCTGAGCACCTAGAGTCTCGTCGCCAAGAGCATGCAGAAACCAAGCGCAGACAGCGGAAGGAGCATGTGGCAAACCAGTCCCACCCGCCCTTTCCTTCAATGACCATCTGTCCCGCCTGTGACAGAAACTGTAATTACCGCATTGGACTGTTCAGTCACCTAAGAACTCACCTTTAGAGTGGAAGCAAGTCTTCCTCGATTTCGAGGGACTGCCTATGATGATGATGTCGTCCACCATCATTCCCAGGGCTGCAGAGCTTTGATATGGTCTATTGGTTGTGGGATTTCTTAGCTCTGGCTATAGCATGGTGTTTCTGCTGTTTAGCATGTATGTAGTCCTGTATTGTAGCTTCACTGGGTTGGCACTTCATTTTAGGTATGCCTGGTGCTGCTCCTGGCATGCTCTTTTATACTTCTCAATGAATCAGAGCTAATCTCCCAACTTGATGGTAATGGTAGAGGAATATACCAGGCCATGAAGTTACATATTGTAGTGGTATACACCTCTGCTGCTGATCGCCCACAGAGCCTCATAGGTGCTCTGTTTCGAGCTGCTAGATCTGTTCTGAATCTGTCCCATTTAGCAGTGGTAGTGCAACAAAATACAACAGAGCTTGTCCTGAGTGTGTCGACAGGACTTCAGCTCCATAAGGACTGTGCGTTAGTCACAACCACCAATATTGTCATGGACAGATGCATCTACAACAGATAGATATGAGAGAATGAGAAAAGGTTCCCCTTTAAGTTCACTTGTTAATTTGTGGTTTTTGGTGCCCTCAAAAAAAAAACAAGGGGGCACTTGAATAAAAGTTTCTACCAAAAAAAAGAGAATGAGGTCAAGTCAGTTTTTCTCTCACCAGGCCGAAGCTGGCAGCTATGTCCTTCAGGACTCAGCCAGCTTGGTCAGTAGTGGTGCTACCAAGCCACTCTTGGTGATGGACATTGAAGGCCCCATACATTGTGCCTTTCTACCCTCAGTGTTTCTTCCAAGTAGTGTTCAACATGGAGGAGTACTGATTCATTAGCTGAGATAGGGCAGTTGGTGGTCATCAGTAGGAGATATCCTCGCCCATGTTTGGCCCTGAGTCAGTGTTGAAGACTCCCAGGGCCACTCCCTCCTGACTGTGCTGCCACCTCTGGTAGGAGAGGAAATACCCAGGGATAGTGATGGAGGAGTCTGGGATGTTGGCTGATTCCAGTTCTCCCAATTTTGTTAACGAGGAGAACTTCGTAGGGTTGGCTGGGCTGAGTGTGCTTTTGCCCTGCTCAAATCCCGTGCCTAGGTCGATAGCGATTGGTACGGCCTGTTTTATCCTTACTGTTTTTCTTAGTGGTTTGGATGCAACTGAGTAGCGATTTCAGATGGCAGTTAAGAGTCAACCACATGCTTCATTTTTATCACAGGGACAACTGGTGGGTACATTTGTACTGTTCCAGAAGACGAGTTATAGGGAGTGACAAAGGGAAAAGAAAAATATAAAAGGAAAACTTTATTACATCACCAATTTATAGGGAGGGTTAGAAATTCAAACTCAGCGGGTGAATTCCAGAAGATTCCTTTGTAGGATGGGTGATGGTGAAATACAAGTCATTAGAACCATTGGCACACTACCTGTTCACCAATTACCTTTTGAAAAGTATTCAACAGTTTCTTTCAGTGTTAATCCATTCAAAAATTGCCCACAGTGCTACAGAAAGGAGTCCATACTGACATAAATCATGCTCAATTTAAATTCTAATACATAACATTTCAACCTGGGTTATTTCTCGCAGCAACGAGGTGGATCATGATGAAGTTCCAACTGCCACATGATCTTCTAGGAGCGGTGTTCAAAAGATGGTTAAAACAGTCACTCCATTATCTAATGACTGTGTTCAGACTTGTTGAATCAACATTCATTGCCCTGTTCATCAGTTTCCATTAGCCTTAAGCAGCTCTCCCTGGATATTAGTGGGGAGGAGGTTTATGTATGCGGAGCAGAATTTCAGACAGGAAACCCAGAAGTCGGATTCCCCACATGCTGTGGAGTTTGAACTTCGTAGTGTGCATCTTTTGTCCTTTACAGGTTTCCCACCCGGAAGTCAGCCTGATTGACAGTCCGGCTTCTCGTCGGCCAAGAGGTCTTCGGAGCAGGCTGCAGGACCAAGTAAGTCCGATCCAGGTGGAGTCTGGTCTCGGTCCTGGGGGTTCTTTGTAGTGGGGGCGGGAGGGTTAATGGGGGGGAGCTTGGGGGCCAAGGGAAGTGCTCCTGCTTCTCCTGACCCATAAGCAGTGCTGTGAAGGCACTTATCTTCTCCCCGAAGCCGTTCTCGCCTCTCTTGAGCTGCCGGTTTTCCCAAGGTCTGGGAAACCCAGCCAGCCAAAGTTAAATCTGCAAGACAGGTTAAATCAGAGGCTGCCAGTCTCATTAAAATATTTTAATTACCAACCCACCTCTTGGGAGTGGTTGGCTGCCTGCCTCATGTCCTGCCTCCGTTAAACCCGGAAGCAAGCGGGATGTAGATTTTTTTTTAAATTATAACCTCTGACCTGGCCCCAACTGACCTGTTTTGAGGTTCTAAAATCAAGCCCTATGTCTATCTGTTCCAAGAAGTGCCTTAGTTCCTCAGTTTAACTTCCTGTAGCAGCATCTCAGGATCATAATCTGCATTCCGTCCCCGCCACAATTCTGGTGAGATTGGGCCCCATCAAAAAATCTTTGTAATTGTGCTTAATGTACACACACAAAAAAAATACAACTACAGTACTGCAAGTTTCATCTAATCACAGTAACAGAGGAAAGAAAATGCTAATGAAAAGACACGTCAACATTTTCCAACTTTTCTAAGAAACAGAAACAGTTTAAGTCCATTTCCTGCAGCATCATTTAACATAGGTTGACAAGTTACAAATCTGCAACACTTTTGAAAAGCTGTATTTATTGTAAAATCAAATCATATATAGGAAAGAGATTTAGGAACAGATTTCTTTCTGGTTGCTTTGCCACTTCAGTATATTAAATAACTTGGGTCTTTGTGTACCTGTTTATATAGAATCTCTGAAAAATTAGTGCAATACTCAAAACAGCAGATCTAGTTGCCATCTACTGTCATACAGGGATCCTACTTGTATAAAAAAGTGATTAAACTGGTCAAAGGCAAGAATGATTATCTGTAGCTTTTCCAATTGCAAGATAGTAAACCTGGTTTAAAAAAGCACCAATCTTGTTGTTTTATAAGAGTATATACATTATTTTAAAATTTCAGTTCTGACTTTTGATGGTTTCACAATTATTCAGGTTTAACAACTTTAATAAACTTGGATATATTGAACATAAAAAAAGTCTCCTAACTATAAATGTTACAGGAATGAGATATCCAATGTACCCTCTTTTTTGGGAGGAGGTGCGGTCCCTTCAAATGGCTGTGCAGCCCATTCAAATTTTCGAGCTTGCACAGTTTCTCCTATAGAAAAAGTCCGTGAGCTGCCTACATGGGACCACCAGACTACATCTGAGCAGCTTAATAGGAATGTTGGTGACACTATCTTGATTTGTACAGAATCAAACAGTCCTATAGTATTTTGTATTTATTTCAGGATTGCACACAAAAAGACTGATGTACCAGAATTGATGAATAAAAGTGCAAAAACTGAATTCAACATAAATATTCTATTTTCAAATTCATCATTTTAGCATAGACACAAAATCTAATATGTACACAGCCCATCTGGGTAGCAATCCAATAATAATAGCTGAAAACTATAATGACAAAAATAACCTGCTGATCTAACCGTTGCTAAATTGAATATTGTATTATTGATAGTTTCATCAGGCACAAAAGGAATCCTAAAAATGAATTTGGTATTTTAAAATATGAAATCATGTGCCCTTTCTTCATGTCCTTAAGACTAAAGCATGAACTGCCCACAAAAGAACAATGAATACACTTGAAAAGTAATTAATTGGCTGCAAAACACTTTGGATGTTCCAAGGACATGAAAGGTGCTATATAAATGCTATAAAAAATAAATGCAAGTTCTTTTTTAAGTGTGAAAATAAATCAAACTGAAGATATGCACTAGAAACAGTTACAGGATTACATAATGCAGCATTGTTGGAACATTTGGATCCATGGGTAAAGATCAGTTTAAGTTCTAACATAGATAAAATCAACACATTTCCTCATTTTGCTCTTTAAAGTCAGACATTTTGAAACTGATTACATTCACTGATAGTAAAGAAAATCACCAAACATGAATAGTTGGTCACAGCTAGTTGCTCTGGACAACACTCATTCCATTACAACAGTTAGCTTCAAAGTCTTTCTGTTTTACCATGGCTGTGGTAAGAAAGACCAGTGACATTTTAAAAAGATAATATGCCATTTGTTGAGTGTATCATGTTTAGTATTGATGCTCTTTATAATATATCTTTGAAAGTGGAAAAAGGATTTGGCCTCTAAATCTAGTAATGGGCTACTAGTCCAAACTGCAAGGTATTAGAAATGTTTTCCCCACAATTATTACCAGAACGCATTCCATATACAAGAGTAGAAATTCAAATGATGGATCACCTTCAGATTTCAAATACAACATAATACTGTATAAAGATTGATAAGATTGTCAGTACTCAAAATGTGAACAGCGACTTAAATTAATCAAAGCAAACCTTTTTTTAAAGTCTCACTTAACTCAACCAAATCAGTTTTAAGTACATATTAATGCAAAATTAACATTCAGATCCTCTAGGTCAACATTATGCTGTTTATTTTGAATTATCCAGTAATTTGAATTAACTGACTTTAAAGACTAGACACTTTTTAATTAAACAGATTTAGTAATATATTATTTCAATATACCTTTCAATAGGTTCACAATGATTTAGTCCTGTTAGAAAACAGTAACCAAGTGGTCAAATGTACACAATTCCTATCCCTCTAGTTAAATTTTTTTCTACCTTATTGGTTTTGAAATGTAACATCAAATCAACAAAGATTTTTTTTCATTGAAATACTGCACAAAGACTGATCATATCAAGCCAATAGTTTAAAAATTGCTTTGCAGTGAACAGAGAAGGAAAGTGCTTTAGTTCAGTTGCTTCGCGGGAATGATTAATCAAAGTAGGACATCACCAGAAATACAGAAACACCGAGGACAAGTAGTAGTTCAAATTGTTGACCTGAAGGGAAATTAGAAAAAGATCGTATCAGACAAATGGGAAAAAAGATAAAACAACAACAGCTGCACTAGTATTAGAGCAGCTGGAAAAGGCCTGAAAAATAGTGGCCAATTTTTGTTGTTAACTGATCAATATTTAATTGTTACAATTGATAAAATTACATCCACCAGTAACCCTGGAAATTTTCATTTCCTTTTTGTACACACTGAAGTAAATTCATCCAAAACATTTATGAAAATGTTGCAAATTGAGGCAAATGGCAGGAAGGCAACACTAGCAATTAAGAACTGCATTCTGGTTGACAAAGATATTTCTCAAATTTTAAAAACAACCCCAACAATTCCATAGCAATAACCCAGGAAATATACATCCATTAGCTCAAAGTTTTCACATGATTAATAAAATTGATCCAGGAAAATTATTCACACTGATGGTGTATTGAGGATTTTAAACAGTGAAAAATCCAGGGATAAGAAAGAGTTACAGTTATAAGATCACATAATAGTAATAACAAAAGAGTTTCCTTTGTTGTGCACCTAGGAAATTGGCCTGCACTAGGGACAGTTCAGAGGAAAACAGAGCAGAAACCCATTACATCAGGTTTGTGCCCCCATCGCATGCTTCTTTGGGGTTTTCCTCCCTAGACACAAGTGCACATCTAACTGTAGTAAACGCAATCCCAGCGAGACAATTATAATGAAGCAGATGTACCATCTCATTTTCCTGATGAATGCAACTGTTGAGTGCCCCAGGGTAGGAGCCTCTGAATACACTTGTTGAGAGGGCCTGCTTAGGACCCAGGGGAACCAGAGGAGGTTCTGGGAAAGCTTAGAAGAGGCAGGCTAGTTTTAAAATTTTTGTTGCAATAAATATTTGAAGGAAAGGGCCAACACAGGCAGGATAGACTGAATGGCCTCCTTCTGTACTTTAAACTGCTTTGGTTCTATTGGTTTTATAATCACAGGAAACCGGCACTGTAAGTGCGGCGCTTTTATTAGAATGACGATTCCGGGACATGGATTCAAAATCTGCATTAAGTGTAAACTTATACATTCTTAGTGCATGGAAAAAGATCTGGAACAAGAGACAGATAAATGAAAGGATGGTTTTCACCTAAACTGAAATGGCACAAAGTATCCTGTGGAGAAGGCAAAGAGAGCATTAGGGAAAGATTTAAACTAATATGACAGGAGTGTGAGGAAAGTCTCGCCTAATAAAGCTGTTGGAATAGAAGCAAAAGGCTGAGGTAAAATAAATAACGAATAAAATGTCCTAATTCCCTTGTATAATACATATTCATATTTACGAACCTATGTGGGTCACACTTAAAATGCATACAGCAAGGCTCCATAGCAATTTGGTCCAATAATTATGTGCCATGAGCAGAAACTATTTGCTGTACAATTAGGAATTCTTTAGACAAAGATGGCAAAAATAAGTATCCAGCTATGCCATAAATGCTATTAAATTGCCAATATTTAATCTAGAGCAGCATAATGAGATTCCCAACTTAAGATTTATTTCCCCATTATCTTGAATATTTGGAATTATATTTCAGTTTGCAATTTCTATCTACAGTTTTTAATCATCAGAAAATGCCATAATAAAAATGGTATATTGATCATTTTTAACTCGATCAACAAAAACTTGTACTACCCATACTCACCAACGCTTGTTCCGACAGATCCATTTTTTGCTATGGGATTAAACACAAATAAAAAAAGTCTTAAAATAGATCAAGCACAAATTCACAATGTACAGCATAGAGCAGGCGAATCCTTTAATCACTAGAGTAACAAGTCTCCCTACTAATATCAAAATAGTAAGCTCTTTGACTCCTCTACCACAGGGCAGAAGAGATAGGGACGTCACTTAATTATGTAAGTGTTGGTCCCTTAGAGGATGAGACCGGGGAATTAGTAATGAGAACATGGAGATAGCAGAAACTCTGAACAAATATTTTGTATCAGTCTTTACGGTAGAGGACTTATATTACATTTTCTCCAAGCAGAGAATTTTTTGAGAAAGTTTTATAGTAAAGGGAAGCAAAACGCAAAGAGTGAACGTTCGCATTCCCACCTGTCATTTATTGGGAGTGACAATGATGCATTTACCTAAATACCTCTTCATTCTGCATCAGGAGATCGTGGGTTCAAGTCGCACTCCAGAAATTGAGCTCATAATCTACTAAGTGTAGTAGTGAGGGAGTTCTGCATCATTGGTGGTGCTTTATTTACCCACATAACAATACCTACACTTGAAAAATAATTAATTGCATATGAAGCCCTTTGAGGCATTTTAGCAGATGTGATAAGGTGATTTATTTAAGGCCAACTTATTTCGCTTTTTGTAATAATTATTTTAAATTGGGTGCACCATAAAATGTCATACCTCCTGTGTCACATCTTGTGCATCATGTGTATGTATGCAAATTCTTAAAATTGATTTACAAAAATTAAATTTAAGTCAAATAATAAAATCAAAATTGAACAGGTATGGAAAGTACTGACCACCCAGCAGACAGGAATGAAAACTACCAATCAGCAATTTCAAAACAATTCCCATCCAAAATAGTCAGTAACAACTACAAGCAAAAGAAAGGTGTTGGCAAACCAATCAAATCACTCAAAATATCTTTGCCATATGTTTGAGCCATAATTCTTGTTCAGTGGTTAAAAATGTTGCACATAATGTCAAAATGGGAAAAATCCACACAATATTGAAGCATTTAAAGTTTTAACAGACTTGAGTAAACTTCCAGCCACATCTTTTGGTTTCATCCTCAAGCGCAAGAAATGGTTACTCAATGTAGTTCACAGGTAGGTGGTTGTGGTACAAGTGTGCTATTTTCACCACATTCAATGATATCCTTTCCAACCATTTTAAAATCTGCATTACATTTAAAGATGATTGTGTCCTGATAGCTGTATGTAGGTCCAAAGCCTGCACTATTGTTTCATAGAAACATAGAAAATAGGTGCAGGAGTAGGCCATTCGGCCCTTCTAGCCTGCACTGCCATTCAATGAGTTCATGGCTGAACATTCAACTTCAGTACCCCTTCAGGGCAATGACATTAAACAACTGCCAAAAGAACAATGCTTAGTTTCCATTAAGTCATATACTGGGTCTTGCTTTCATCTTAAAGTGGGTTCGTGGAAATCAGTGGGAGAAAAACACCTTTTGCTCAGTCAAGCACAAAAATTCCTTAGAAACATCGATATAAATAAGAGGAGTCTTGAACTCCGCAACACAAAACATCAGAAAAACAAGAAATACCATTCAGTACCTCAACTTAAGCATCAGCTAATTGAATTTGACTTCCCTAATGTCCAACTCCATTATGTTGACCAGCAGACTCTTCCAAATACTTAGAATCCATTTAATAATTTTTGTCTTGCAAGTTTGTCTTTACCCTGAAGTAATATTCATGATATACCTTTTCTATACCATTTAATAGTTTACATATACTTCAAAGGAGGCCTCCCTCAACTTTCTTTCTCAAGATTGTAAAATAGAAACTTGTGTAAGCTGTTCATAGCTTATCCTTTTTACATTTGGAATAATTCTGGTTTCTCATCTTTGAACCCTCTCAATGCATGCCTCAGGAGACATGGATGAGAATACCACCAACGATGTCTCCGCAAGATCCTGTAAATCGCACTAACGTTAGCATCCTCGATCAGGCCAACATCCCCAGCATCGAAGCACTGACTACACTTGACCAGCTCCATTGGCAGGTCACATTGTTCGCATGCCTGATGCAAGACTCCCAAAGCAAGTGCTCTCCTCGGAACTCCTATACGGCAAGTGAGCCCAAGCTGGGCAGAGGAAATGTTTGAAGGACACCCTCAAAGCCTCCTTGATAAAATGCAACATCCCACCGACACCTGGGAGTCCCTGGCCAAAGACCGCCCTAAGTGGAAGAAGTGCATCCGGGAGACCGCTGAGCACCTCGAGTCTCATCGCCAAGCGCAAGTAGCGAAGGGAGCGTGTGGCAAACCAGTCCCACCCACCCTTTCCTTCAACGACTGTCTGTCCCACCTGTGACGGGGACTGTAATTTCCGTATTGGACTGTTCAGTCACCCAGAACTCACTTTTAGAGTGGAAGCAAGTCTTCCTCGATTTCGAGGGACTGCCGATGATGACGATGATGGGGAGTGATTAGAAAAAAAATGGTTCCCATTGCTAATCACTATCCAGTTATCCCTGCTGGGAGTTTAATGTATGTTGGGTGAGGAAATGATCAAGGCCAAACTATGTTGAAGTCTACAGTTGATCACTTGCAATCACCCAGGCTCACATACAAGAATGGCCACTTGAGTATAGTACTGAAAGGCTGATATACTCCAGCACAAGTCACTTCCTTTGAGAGAAAATCAAACAAATTCTAGGTGAGGATGGTGAGGGAGGAGAGGAAATACAATTGCTCATTACTTACGTTCACAAATGGCCCGTAATGGTGACCAAGTTGAATTTCTCTGGCAGGTAATATGCCGTGAGCCTCCTTCCTTAAAGATGTAACCACTGTTACACCTGTAAGTAAAATTCGCACTCACAGGAAAGGATGCCTGAGAAATAGACTCATTAGTTCACAATCTTCACAGGTTGAGACGGTCCGGTGCTTTGCGCTCCCGGGTTGACAGTCTCAGTTCGATTCCAGCCTTGTGAGTGTGCGGGGTCTGTTGTGGCTGATGGCTGGATGACTGACTTGTTGTGGGTGGCAGTGGCCATGTCAGGAATTGCAAGTCCATTTTTATTGAACAGGTCCGTGATGGAAATTTCAGATTCACTGAGTCCTCTGAAGACTGCTGGAAGTCATAGCGAGGGGATTTGAGTACAGGGGCAGGGAGGTGTTACTACAGTTGCACAGGGCCTTGGTGAGGCCACACCTGGCGTATTGTGTACAGTTTTGGTCTCCTAACTTGAGAAAGGACATTCTTGCTATTGAGGGAGTGCAGCGAAGGTTCACCAGACTGATTCCCGGGATGGCGGGACTGACATATCAAGAAGGACTGGATAAACTGGGCTTGTATTCACTGGAATTCAGAAGAATGAGAGGGGATCTCATAGAAATACTGACGGGTTTAGACAGGTTAGATGCAGGAAGAATGTTCCCAATGTTGGGGAAGTCCAGAACCAGGGGTTGCAATCTAAGGTTAAGGGGTAAGTGATTTAGGACTGAGATGAGGAGAAACTTCTTCACCCAGAGAGTGGTGAACCTGTGGAATTCTCTACCACAGAAAGTTCTTGAGGCCAATTCACTAAATATATTCAAAAAGGAGTTGGATGTAGTCCTTACTACTAGGCAGATCAAGGGGTATAGCGAGAAAGCAGGAATGGGGTACTGAAGTTGCATGTTCAGTCATGAACTCATTGAATGGCGGTGCAGGCTCGAAGGGCCAAATGGCCTACTCCTGCACCTATTTTCTATGTTTCTACGTTTAGTTGGTGAGCCATTTGCCAATTGTGGAGGTTTAAAAAAAAAAGAAGTTCGTAATGTCAACTTTCGATAAGTCTCCTTTCCATTAGAGATCTATTGGTACATTGAGTTCACATTTGGAAGATATCTCCCAAACTCCAAAAGACAGCAGTCTTGCCTTTTATCTAATGCTAGGATTTTTGGGATATTTTTATCTTGCACTTGGATTTTTTCACCAATTTCAAATCCACTGATCTTTTTGTTTTAGTCACCTTCCTTTTACGAACAGGATTCCCTTCTAAAAAGAGACCAAAGTTGTGACTCTAAATAACACAGATATTCAAAATCACTAAGCATGAAGCATGAATATGAGGATGGCTAATGTCCAAAATAAGGGTTTATACAAATGAATAGATTTTCCACCAACTCAATCAAATTATTCATTGAATTATCTTTTACATCATAATGAGAAAGGGAGACAGAAACAGAAGGGGTAATTTTAATGCTACACACACGGTGGAAACTAGGTGGACAGGCAATTAAAATTGCGCTGAAGACTTACCCGCTGACGTAGAGCTCTGTTCCCACTGTCTTCCAATTTAACCTGTTCTTCTGAACAGGCAGTAAGGACACCCACCTGAAACCGACGGGGATCCTTCTTTAAAGATGCAAATTGGGGTCCGATGAGGACCTGACTGTAATTTTAACTAGTAAACTGAGCAGGAAATCCTGTGTGGCTTTCCTGCCAAGTGCAGTGGGAAGAGGATTTGGGGCGAGAAGTGGACCAAACAGGTTTATTAACTTTTTTTTTCAAAAACAAACTTTCCTTATGGGGCATGGAAAAGCAGAAATGCTTCATCGGATCCCACAAGGAAGATTTAGGCCCCCTGCTTCTGGTTCTCTCTCCCTTCCCGATCGCAAGACCAAAATTTTGCTCCCAGCCACCGGCCATCTGTCACTGCTTCCAGATGGTCAACTGGTGAGGCCCAAGAGTTGAAACCACATGAGCTTTACACTGCCGAGAGGAGTGCAGGTTTGGTGTTCACATCGTCCTAGGCCCACCCGATTCTTGCTCACAATTAACATTGGGGCTGGAGTGTCTTTCCTCAACCTAATTTTCACCTGGGAAGCAAGAAGGGAGGACAATGAAGGGTGAGCAGATCTTAATCTAGGATAGGATGTGTGTAGCTGCGTTTTGTATGAGTTAGAGTTTACAAACAGAAAGAGGATGGGAGGCCAGTAATGAAGATTTTGGAGAAATCAAGTGTAGAGGTGATAAAACATTCAAAAGGTGGGTGAGGGGCAGGGGCAGGAAAGAGGTATGGCAACAGTAACAATAAAATAGTCTTGGCAATGGCGAGGATGTGGGAGTTGAAACACAGCACTGCATCAAACACTACTCCAATGTTTCTCACATTCGAATTCAGGCCGAGTGGTTCCAGAATGGGATGGAATCGGTGGCCAGCGTAGCGTTTATTGCAGAGGCCAGTAATAATTGCTTCAGTCTTCTTAGGCAATCCCCCGGAGTCGAGGATGACTTGCTTTCACACAATGAATTCTAAGGTGACTGATGAGACCAATGCGGGATCTACAGTCTCTGTCACAGATGGGGCAGGTGGTGGTTAAAGCGACGGGTGGGTGGGGTGCTTGGTTTGTCATATGTTCCTTCCGCCGTCTGTTCTGCGTGCTCCCGACGAAAAGACTCGGAGTGTTCGGTGCCTGCTCAGATGCTTCTTCCCCCACTTTGAGTGGTTTTTGGCCAGGGGATTCCAAGAGTTGGTGGTGATGTTACATTTTTTCACGAAGACTTTGAGGGTAACCATGAAGCATTTTCTCTGCCCGCCTGACTCGCTTGCTGTGACGGAGCTCAGAGTAGAGTGCTTGTTTTGGGAGTCTAGTATCGGGCATATGGGCAATATGGCCTTTCCATCAGAGCTGATCGAGTCAATGCTTCGCTGCTGGGGATGTTGGCCTGGGAGAGAACACCAACGTTGGTGCGCCTATCCTGCCAATGGATTTGCAGGTTTTTACAGAGACAGTGTTGGTGTTACTTCTCCAGTGCTTTAAAAGGTACTAACTGTACTTAGTCCATAGCAGTAGCAATAAAGTATCTTTGGCAATGGCGAGGATGTGGGACTTGAAACACAACACTGCATCAAACACGACTCCAAGGTTTCTCACAGTCTGATTCAGGCTGAGTGGCTCCAGAATGGGATGGAATTGGTAGCCATGTAGCATTTATAGCAAGGGCCAGTAACAATTGCTTCAGTCTTCCTGATGTTCAGTTGGAAGAAATTTGTACTCATCCACAACCTAATGCCAGTCAGACAATCTGACAGCAGAGGTAGTCATAGGGTCGACAGGAATGAAGGAGGGGTACAACTGGGTCTCCTCAGCATTTAATTCTAATGGCTGGTGTGCAACGGTCACACCACATTAGAAGTATTCACGCACAGGCATCTTCCATCCTTCACGATGTAGCTCGGGACTTGGAATGTCAGCTCTCTCATTGAAACACCTGTGAACTCATCTTTTTTTGGTGTGGAAGCAGGTCACCCTAGTCACAAGGGACTACCTAATACTATACTAATTAGAACATAATTTTACTTCTATTAAAGGTTTCTCCGCTTGGAGAAAATGTGAGAAAGTTTTATAGTAAAGGGAAGCAAAACGCAAAGAGTGAACTTTAGCAGTCCCACCTCATGTCATTCATTGGGAATGACAATGATGCATTTATCTAAATACCTATTTATTCTGCATCAGGAGATCGTGGGTTCAAGTCGCACAACAGAGCAGCGGCAGATCGTCGGGGGCCAGCATCGCGAGAGGAGTGGCGCGGGACTACACAAGGCAGCGGCAGCGAGTCGGAGATTGTCGGTGGCCAGCTGGTGCTGAGGCCGAAGGTAAAACAAAGAAGTAAAAAGAAATCGAAGTGTGACATCACAGCCAAGCGGGTAAATGATTGGCTAGTGGATTGGTGAGTATTTAATCTTTTTCTTTTTCTTTTTCTTTCCTTATCAGTAGGTAACCTTTGACACTGGTGCCAAATTAAGTTAATTTAAGGGTTAAGTCATGGCAGGAGAGCCGAGACCTCTGTCATGCTCCTCCTGGGCTATGTGGGAAGTCAGGGATGTTCCCAGTGTCCCAGTGACTGCTATGTGTGCAGGAAGTGCATCCAGCTGCAGCTCCTGACAGACCGCATTGTGGCACATGGAGCTGCGCATGGATTCACTCTGGAGCATCCGTGATGCTGAGGATGTCGTGAATAGCACGTTTAGTGAGTTGGTCACACCACAGGTAAAGGTTACTCAGGCAGATAGGGAATGGGTGACCATCAGGCAGAGCAGTGGAAGGAAGATAGTAAAGGGGTCCCCTGCGGTCATCGCCCTCCAAAACAGATACACCATTTTGGGTACTGTTGGGGGAGATAACTCATCGGGGGAAGGCAGCAGCAGCCAAGTTTGTGGCACCATGGTTGGCTCTGCTGCACTGGAGGGCAGGAAAAAGAGTGGGAGAACTATAGTGGTAGGGGATTCTATTGTAAGGGGACTAGATAGGCGTTTTTGCGGCCGCAATCGAGACTCCAGGATGGTATGTTGCCTCCCTGGTGCAAGGGCATTTTGGAGGGGGAGGGTGAACAGTCAGTTGTCATGGTGCATATAGGTACCAACGATATAGGTAAAAAAAACAGGATGAGGTCCTACAAGCTGAATTTACGGAGCTAGGAGTTAAATTAAAAAGTAGGACTTCAAAAGCCAGTAATCTCAGGATTGCTACCAGTGCCACGTGCTAATCAGAGTAGCAATAGCAGATAGTTAAGATGAATATGTGGCTTGAGGAATGGTGCAAGAGGGAGGGATTCAAATTCCTGGGATATTGGAACTGGTTCTGGGGTAGGTGGGACTAGTACAAACCGGACAGTCTGCACCTGGGCAGGACTGGAACCAATGTCCTGGGGGAAGTGTTTGCTAGTGCTGTTGGGGAGGGTTTAAACTAAAAAGGCAGGGGGATGGGAATCTATGCAGAGAGACAGATGGAAGTATAATGGGGCAGAAGCAAAAGGTAGAAAGGAGATAAGGAAGGTGGAGAGCAGAGAAATCAAAGGCAAAAATCAAAAAGGAGCACATTACATCATAATTCTAAAAGGAGAGTGTTAAAAAAACAAGCCTGAAGGCTCTGTGTCTCAATGCGAGGAGCATTCGTAATAAAGTGGATGAATTAACTGCGCAGATAGCTGTTAACGGATATGATGTAATTGGGATTACGGAGACATGGCTCCAGGGTGACCAAGGCTGGGAACTCAACATCCAGGGGTATTCACTATTCAGGAAGGATAGACAGAAAGGAAAAGGAGGTGGGGTAGCATTGCTGGTTAAAGAGATTAACGTAATAGTAAGTAAGGACATTAGCTTGGATGATGTGGAATCTGTATGGGTACAGCTGTGGAACACCAAAGGGCAGAAAACGCTAGTGGGAGTTGTGTACAGATCACCAAACAGTGGGAGTGAGGTTGGGGATGGCATCAAACAGGAAATTACGGATGCGTGCAATAAAGGTACAGCATTTATCATGGGTGGCTTTCACCTACATATAGTTTGGGCTAACCAAACTGATAACAATACGGTGGAAGAGGATTTCCTGGAGTGTATAAGGGATGGTTTTCTAGACCAATATGTCAAGGAACCAACTAAAGAGTAGGCCATCCTAGACTGGGTGTTGCGTAATGAGAGAGGATTAATTGGCAATCTTGGGGAAGAGTGACCATAATATGCTGGAATTCTTCATTAAAATGGAGAGTGACACAGTTAATTCGAAGAAAGGTAACTTCGATGGTATGAGACGTGAATTGGCTAGGATAGACTGGCAAATGATACTAAAAGGGTTGACGGTGGATAGGCAATGGCAGACATTTAAAGATCACATGGATGAACTTCAACAATTGTACATCCCTGTCTGGTGTAAAAATAAAACGAGGAAGGTGGCTCAACCGTGGCTAACAAGGGAAATTAGGGATAGTGTTAAATCCAAGGAAGAGGTATATAAATTGGCCAGAAAAAGCAACAAACCTGAGGACTGGGAGAAATTTAGAATTCAGCAGAGGAGGACAAAGGGTTTAATTAGGAGGGGGAAAAGAGAGTATTTGAGTAAGCTTGCAGGAAACATAAAAACTGACTGCAAAAGCTTCTATAGGTATGCGAAGAGAAAACAATGAGTGAAGACAAATGTAGGTCCCTTGCAGTCAGAATCAGGTGAATTTATAATGGGGAAAAAAGAAATGGCAGACCAATTCAACAAATACTTTGGTTCTGTCTTCACTGAGGAAGACACAAATAACCTTCCGGAAATACTAGGGGACCGAGGGTCTAGCGAGAAGGAGGAACTGAAGGAAATCCTTATTAGTCAGGAAATTGTATTAGGGAAATTGATGGGATTGAAAGCCGATAAAACCCCAGGGCCTGATAGTCTGCATGCCAGAGTACTTAAGGAAGTGGCCCTAGAAATAATGGATTAATTGGTGGCCATTTTCCAACATTCTATAGACTCTGGATCAGTTCCTATGGATTGGAGGGTAGCTAATGTAACCCCACTTTTTAAAAAAGGAGGGAGAGAGAAAACACGGAATTATAGACCAGTTAGCCTGACATCGGTAGTGGGAAAATGTTGGAATCAATTATTAAAGATGTAATAGCAGCGCATTTGGAAAGCAGTGACAGGATCGGTCCAAGTCAGCATGGATTTATGAAAGGGAAATCATGCTTGACAAATCTTTTAGAATTTTTTTTGAGGATGTAACTAGTAATGTGGACAAGGGAGAACCAGTGGATGTGGTGTATTTGGACTTTCAAAAGGCTTTTGACAGGGTTCCACACAAAAGATTATTGTGCAAAATTAAAGCACATGTTATCGGGGGTAATGTTTTGACTTGGATAGAGAACTGGTTGGCAGACAAGAAGCAAAGATTAGAAATCAATGGGTCCTTTTCTGAATGGCAGGCAGTGACTAGTGGGGTACCGCAAGGTTCAGTGCTGGGCCCCCAGCTATTTACAATATACATTAATGATTTGGACGAAGGAATTGAATGTAATATCTCCAAGTTTGCAGATGACACTAAGCTGGGTGGCATTGAGAGCTTTGAGGAGGATGCTAAGAGGCTACGGGGTGACTTGGACAAATGCATGGCAGATGCAGTATAATGAGGATAAATGTGAGGTTATCCACTTTGGTGGCAAAAACAGGGAGGCAGAATATTATCTGAATGGTGACAGATTAGGAAAAGGGGAGGTGCAACGAGACCAGAGTGTCATGGTACATCAGTCATTCAAAGCTGGCATGCAGGTACAGCAGGTGGTGAAGGCGGCAAATGGCATGTTGGCCTTCATAGCGAGAGGATTTGAGTATAGGAGCAGGGAGGTCTTACTGCAGTTGTACAGGGCCTTGGTGAGGCCACACTTTGAATATTGTGTACAGTTTTGGTCTTCTAATCTGAGGAAAGACATTCTTGCTATTGAGGGAGTGCAGCGAAGGTTCACCAGACTGATTCCCGGGATGGCAGGACTGACCTATGAAGATAGACTGAATCGACTAGACTTATATTCACTGGAATTTAGATGAATGAGAGGGGATCTCATAGAAACATATAAAATTCTGACGGGATTGGACAGGTTAGATGCAGGAAGAATGTTCCTGATGTTGGGGAAGTCCAGAACCAGGGGTCACAGTCTAAGGATAAGGGGTAAGCCATTTAGAACCGAGATGAGGAGAAACTTCTTCACTCAGAGAATTGTGAACCTGTGGAATTCTCTACCACAGAAAGTTGTTGTGGCCAGTTCGTTAGATATATTCAAAAGGGAGTTTGATGTGGCTCTTATGCCTAAAGGGATCAAAGGGTATGGAGAGAAAGCAGGAATGGGGTACTGAAGTTGCATGATCAGCCATGATCATATTGAATGGTGGTGCAGGCTCGAAGGGCCGAACGGCTTATTCCTGCACCTATTTTCTATGTTTCTATTTTAACAGCACATAATCTACTAAGTGTAGAATTGAGGGAGTTCTGCAACTTTCTTTACCCACATAACAACAATGGCTACACTTCAAAAAATAATTAATTGGATTATGAAGCCTTTTGAGGCATTTTGGCAGATGTGATGAGGTGATTTATTTAAAACCAACTTATTTCACTTTTGGTAATTATTATTTTAAAGTACAGCTGGGTGCACCATAAAATGTCATACTTAATGTATCACACCTTGTGCATCATGTGTATATATGCAAATTCTTAAATTTAATGTGTGTTAATCAATTGTAAGTCAAACAATAAAATCAAAATTGAACAGGTATGGAAAGTACTGACCACCCAGCAGACAGGAATGAAAACTACCAATCAGCTATTTCAAAACAATTCCCATCCAAAATAGTCAGTAACAACTACAAGCAAAAGAAAGGTGTTGGCAAACCAATCAAATCACTCAAAATATCTTTGCCATATGTTTGAGCCATAATTCTTGTTCAGCGGTTAAAAATGTTGCACATAATATCAAAATGGAAAAAATCCACACTGTATTGAAGCATTTAAAGTTTTAACAGACTTGATTAAAGTTCCAGCCACATCTTTTCCTCAAGCTCAAGAAATGGTTACTCACATGGCTCACAGGTAGGTGGTTGTGGTACAAATGTGCTATTTTCACCACATTCAATGATATTCTTTCCAACCATTTTAAAATCTACATCACATTTAAAGGTGATTGTGTCCTGATAGCTGTATGTAGGTCCAAAGCCTTCCAATATTGTTCCATTTTTAGGTGTTTCAGGACGGTGACATTGAACAACTGCCAAAAGAACAATGCATTAGTTTCCATGAAGTAATATACTGGGTCTTGCTTCCATCTTAAAGTGGGTTCGTGGAAATCAGTGGGGGGAAAACAAACTTCTGCTCAGTCAAGCACAAAAATTCCTTCGAAACTTAGATATAAATAAGAGAGTCTTGAACTCCTTAAACACAAAACATCAGAAAAACAAGAAATACCATTCGGTACCTCAACTTACACAGCAGCTAATTGAATTTGACTTCCCTAATGTCCAACTCTATTATGTTGACCAGCAGACTCTTCCGAATACTTAGAATTCATTGAATAATTTTTGTCTTGCAAGTTTGACTTTACCCTGAATAATATTCGTGATATGCCTTTTCTTTACCATTTAATAGTTTACATATACTTCAAAGAAGGCCTCTCTCAACTTTCTTTCTCTAGATTGTAAAGTAGAAACTTGTGTGAGCTGTTCATAGCTTATACTTTTTACATTTGGAATCATTCTGGTTTCTCATCTTTGAACCCTCTCAATGCATGCCTCAGGAGACATGGATGAGAATAGAGTTAACATTTTACTGACTTCAACACATTGTCTCTATCTCTCAGAACTTAACTGTGTGACTGACAGTAAGATAGGAAAGAGAAAAGGAGAGAGAAAAGAGATCACTTGAAATAATACCTGCATATTTATCATGTGAACATTGAAATAAAAAAAACAGAAATTCTTTAAAAGCTAATTTGAAAATGACCGGCCACCTTGGGAAGGAGGCGCAAGAAGCCTGGTAAAGTGGAAACTAGGGGGCTGAATTTGCGACCTCTACTGGCACATATGAGATGCGCATGTGTCCATAGAGGCCCCGCAAGTTTCGGGTTTAGGTATGCACTGCGCTTGCTCTGAAACCCGGAACTTGCGATCTGTCAAGAATCTTCGCGAAGCGTCCGCCCATGGGAAGCCTCCGACCGCAAATTTTGTGCCTAGATGTTTGACAAATGGAGTCATCTTAAACCATGTCAATCTATAGTATAACATATATCTTGCAGTAGTGGCATGAGAACAAGGTGCAAATAGACCAGGCCTTACCAGGGCATTTAGATTAATGATTATTGATTTATAATCAAGAGAAGTAATATGTCTGTAATAAATGTCATGCCATTTCTCCACTTGCATACCTAGTCTAAATCCTTTTACAAAACCAAAGCTGCATTTCCATTCCTATTGTCCTCTCTATTTTAATATCAACTGTACATTTTATAGGCTTACAATTTCTGCATCTAGGTCAATTAAGTAGTTAAATAAGGATCTCAAACACCGACTCTTGTGGTACTCCATTTCACCCAATCTGGCACTACACTCACACGAGTACTTCGTTTCTTACTTTTTATCCAATTTGTTATTCTGTCCCACATTCTCCCTTGAATTTCCATAAATTTGAGTTTGAGAAATCATGTGGCATCATGTTCCACTCTCCACTTTATTTGGATTTAAGCCTGAAAGTCAGAGATTTGTTAAGCAGGGCCTTCATATTCTAAATCCATGTTGACAGTCTCTTGTTAGACTATTGTTATGTAGGTACTCAGCATGGAATCCATTATTTTATCCACTATCGGTATTAGTTTAATATGTCTATAATTGCCTGGACCTGATTTTAGCTCCATTTTAGTATAGTTACTATGGTGTTGAGATAGAGCCTCAGCCATGATCATATTGAATGGCGGTTCAGACTCGAAGGGCCGAATGGCCGACTACTGCTCCTATTTTCTATGTTTCTATGTTTGCTCACCGTCAATCCTACAGGATTTATCCAGTATGCAATGAATCAACAAAACCTCTCCTGCATCCCATGGTTTGGCAGGCATCTAATGGTGTCTGCCATTAGTCTTGCGTTTGCAAGTTTAGGCTTTTAATAATTTTGCGTCGCAAGTTGCTGAAAGTGCGAGCTGATAATGGATCAGCGAGGGAAACAGGGTACCAGAGATCTGAGTGAACAGGGAAAGCAACATCTCCTTAACCAATCAGATTTAAGGATTGGGATATAAACAATGCAAGGACTGAGAAGAAAGTGTAAATTAGAGTGGGCAAATGCAATGCCCAACCAGGTATAGAAAGAGAAATTAAGAGAGGGAAAGAAAGATTGGATTATGAGAGCGATAAAAAGAGACGGGAAAATTTTTTAAAAGTTTATCTTCTTAAAATCTCCAACAACAATTAAAACCTAAAGCAATGAGACTCCCCACTTGTGATACTTAGCTTTCAGTGCCAGAGAGCATGTCTGGAAGTAATAAACACTTATCACATCGTTAAAAGGATTTTTACACACTGAAATGGACTGAACTTAACTACCGAACAAATACAGCAACTTCACACTATACAACATATTTCGTAGCTGACAGCAACTTTTGGACATGAGTTAACCGTGTGTCTGCCCCTCGCCTGAAGTTACTGTAGGATTTGTGCTTAAATAACAGCAAGCACCAGTGGCCCATTATTTCATGATGGCTGCCAGTATCCTACAAATTAACTCTAATCTCTTTCCACACCCGAGGATATATGTTATCTGGCCCACAGGATATATGTTAATCTTCAAGTCATTTTTCCACACCCATCTCAAAATCCTCCAGGTGACATTGCAGCCCTACAATAATTTCATTGTTAACTTAATGAATGGGAAGATTTTGAAGCATCACCACTGCTTCATTGATTTAACTTTAGAATCTAATCTAAGAGATTGTGCAGCAGAATAATTCTACAAAAATTGACACTTGTGAAACCAAACTTTGCATTAGTGCTCCAGGATATGCAGTTGCACCATTGGGCACCAGGAGGATCCGAGTGCATCATCAACACCGAAAACAAATTTAATTTGATAAAGTTTTCCATTCTTTTCATTTATAAGTTGCTGTTTATTGCTTATGCTCTTTAGAAAGTGGGCACTTGTGTTACATTATTATGATTGATGACACCTGGGGCAACCCACTGTCATCCAGACTGGCCAATAAGAGATTTAAAAAAAAATTAATTCAGAGCATGGGGTCGTCACTGGCAAGGCTCGTATTTCTTGCCCTACAAATTAACTCTGTCATCTCTTTCCACACCCTAGGAGAGGGTGGTGCGAGCCGTCTTCCTAAACCGCAACAGTCGTAAACCAGGTGAAGGTACTCCAACAGTGCATCAGGTACAGAGTTCTTGATTTTGACCCAGTCACAGTGAAGGAACAGCAATATATTTCCAAGTCAGGATTGTGTGTCACTTAGAGGTGGTGTTCCCATGCACCTGCTGCCTTTCTCCTTCAAGGAGGTGGAAGTCGCGGGTTTGGGAGGTGCTGCCCAAGAAGCCTTGGCAGGTTTCTGCATCATGTAGATGGTACACACCACAGCCACGGTGCGGCGGTAGTGGAGGGAGTGAATGTTTAAGGTGGTGGATGAGGTGCCAATCAAGTGGGCTCCTTTGTTCTGAATGGTGTCGAGCTTCTTGAGTGTTACATTACATTGTGCCTTGTAGAAGATGGAAAGGCTTTGGAGTGTCAGGAGGTGAGTCACTCACCGCAAAATACCCAGCCTCTGACCTGCTTTTGTAGCCACAGTATTTAGATGGCTGGCCCAGTTAATTTCTGGTCAATGATGACCCCCCAGGATGTTGATGGTGGAGAGACTTGACATTCGTAATGCTGTTGAATGTCGTGGGGAGGTGGTTCGACTTTCTCTTGTTGGAGATGGTCATTGCCTCGCACTTGTGTGGTGCGAATGTTACTTGCTGCTTATTAGCCCATGCCTGAATGTTGTCCAGTTGCTACTATTCAGCTAAGGCTGGTACACCAAAGAAATGTTGCATCGATTCTGCAAGACTATTTCTCGGCATAGCATCAAGTAGGAACTGAAAGTCTCATGCATTGCATTTGGAAGGAATCTTTGTAACTCAAAAGCAGAACAATTTACAAGAAAAGAAAATGCTGATTACAAAAACAAGTAAATTTTACAGAAAATCACTCCTTAAATTTTGGTAATATTGCAAAAGTTTGCAAATGATTAAGGCAGTAGCTGTTAGTGGCAGAATTGGACAATAAAATTGTGCTAACTATCAACTATGTTTCAAGCCTCTCAATTTCTGCAGGATAAAAGGCAATTGAAACTAGTTTGGATACCATAGTTAAGTACCTTTGCATTTTGGTGGGTCCTCCCACTTTCCAGTTGCTGTGCACATAATGTATTTATTACCAATCAATGAATAGCCACTATCACATGTATAGGATGTGTTCATTCCAAATGTCCAGAACCCTCCTTCGGATGGTGATGAAGCTGTCCCATTTCTAACAGACGGAGGATCAGGACATCTGACAGCTGGGGGGAAAAGTGAAATTCAGTCAGTGTCCCGAACAAACTGTCAAATCAAATGCTTGAGGGATTAAAATCAATTGCCTCAGTGATAAAACATACTGGTGAATCAACAGAGCAGGCTATGGGTATTCTCACTTCTCCCCTGCCCTATAACTCACTGCGAAGAACTGATTTTAGCAGGATTTGTTTGGGGTTAGAGAGGGTGGTGGGAGGGGGGAAAATACGAACTGTTTTATATTGACACGGTTTCAATTTGGATTTTGGGAAACCATTTTCTGCGAGCCACCTTTATACTGCTAGTTGCTGATCATGGCGCAGCGAAGGAAACTGGCCACCTGGGACCTGAGTGAGCAGGACAACCAACTGTGGATCTCCTTAACCAATCAGATTGAAGGATTGGGATATAAACACAAGGACTGAGAAGGAAGTGTAAATTATAGTAGGCAAATGCAATGCCCAACCAGGTACAGAAAGAGAAACTAAGAGAGGGAAAGAAAGATTGCATTGAGAGAGAGAGATAAGAGATGGGAATTTTTTTTTAAGTTTACTTTTAAAATCACCAACCCCAATTAAAACCTAAAGCAATGAGACTCCCCACTTGTGATACTTAATTTTCAGTGCCAGAGAGCATGTCTGGAAGTAATAAACACTTATGTCGTTAAAAGGATATTTACACACTGAAATGGACTGAACTTAACTACCGCACAAATACAGCAACTTCACACTATTCAACATATTTCGTAGCTGACAGCAACTTGGACAGCGACTTTTGGACTTGAGTTAATCGTGTGTCTGCCCCTCGCCTGAAGTTACTGTAGGATTTGCGCATAAATAACAGCAAGCACCAGTGGTCCATTATTTTATGATGACTGTCAGTATCTTACAAATTAACTCTAATCTCTTTCCACACCCTAGGATGTGTGTTATCTGGCCCACAGGATATATGTTAATCTTCAAGTCATTTTTCCACACCATCTCTAAATCCTCCACGTGACTTGTAGCCCTACAATAATTTCATCGTTAACTTAATGAATGGGAAGATTTTGAAGCATCACCACTGCTTCATTGATTTAACTTCAGAATCTAATCTAAGAGATTGTGCAGCAGAATAATTCTACAAAAATTGACACTTGTGAAACCAAACTTTGCATTAGTGCTCCAGGATATGCAGCTGCACCATTGAGCACCAGGAGGGATCAGAGTGCGTCATCAACACCGAAAACAAATTTAATTTGATAAGTTTTCCATTGTTTTCATTTATAAGTTGGTATTTATTGTTTATGCTCTTTAGAAAGTGGGCACTTTTGTTAAATTATGATGATTGATGACACCTGGGGCAACCCACTGTCATCCAATAAGAGTACGATTTTAAAAAATTCATTCAGCGAATGGGGTCGTCGCTGGCAAGGCTAGCATTTCTTGCCCTACAAATTAACTCCGTAATCTCTTTCCAAACCCAGGAGAAGGTGGTGAGCCGTCTTCCTAAACCGCAACAGTCATAAACCAGGTGTAGGTACCCCAACAGTGCATTAGATACAGAGCTCCAGCAATTTGACCCAGTCACAATGAAGGAACGGCGATATATTTCCAAGTCAGGATTGTGTCTGATTTAGAGGTGGTGTTCCCATGTGCCAGCTACCTTTATCCTTAAAGGTGGTAGAAGTAACGGATTTGGGAGGTGCTGCCTAAGAAGCCTTGGCAGGTTTCTGCAGTGCATCATGTAAGATGGTACACACTGCAGCCACGGTGCAGCGGTAGTGGAGGGTGTGAATGTTTAAGGTGGTGGATGAGGTGCCAATCAAGCGGGCTCCTTTGTTCTGTATGGTGTCGATCTTCTTGACTTCTTGTTGGAGCTGCACTCATCCAGGCAAGTGGAGAGTATTCCATTACATTGTGCCTTGTAGATGACAGAAAGGCTTTGGGGAGTCAGGAGGTGAGTTACTTTGCGCAAAATACCCAGACTCTGAACTGCTCTTGTAACCACAGTATTTAGATGGCTGGTCCAGTTAAGTTTCTGGTCAATGATGACCCCCCAGGATGTTGATGGTGGGGGGATTTGACATTGGTAATGCTGTTGAATGTCATGGGAAGGTAGTTAGATTCTTTCTTGTTGGAAATGGTCAATGCCTCGCACTTGTGTGGTGCGAATGTTACTTGCTGCTTATTGGCCCAAGGCTGAATGTTGTCCAGTTGGTTCTACTCATCCAAGGCTGGTACACCAAAGAAATGTTGCTTTGATTCTGCAAGACTATTTCTAGGCACAGTATCAAGTCATCATCATCATAGGCAGTCCCTCGAAATCGAGAAAGACTTGGTTCCACTCTAAAAGTGAATTCTCAGTATGGGAATGAGTCTGTCACAGATCGGACAGATAGTGGTTGAAGGAAAGGGTGGGTGGATAGTCTGGTTTTCCGCACGATACTTTCGCTGTCAGTGTTTGGTTTTTGCATGCTCTCGGCGAGCATCAACTAGGAACTGGAAGTCTAATGTATTTTATTTGGAGAGAATCTTTGTAACTCAAAAGCAGAACAATTTACAAGAAAAGAAAATGCTGATTACAAAAACAAGTAAATTTTACAGAAAACAACTGCTTAAATTTTGGTAATATTGCAAAAGTTTGCAAATGATTAAGCCAGTAGCTGTTAGTGGTGGAATTGGGACAATAGAATTGTGATAACTATCAACTATATTTCAAGCCTCCCTTTCTGCAGGAAAAAGGCAATTGAAACTCGTTTGGATACTATAGTTAAGTACCTTTGCATGTTGGTGGGTCCTCCCACTTTCCAGTTGCTGTACAAGTAATGTGTTCTTTACCAATTAATGAATAGCCACTATCACATGAATAGGACGCGTTCATTCCAAATTCCCAGAACGCTCCTTCGGATGGTGATGAAACTGTCCCATGACTAACAGGCGGAGGATCGGGACATCTGACAGCTGGGGGGAAAAGTGAAATTTGATCAGTGCCCTGAACAGACTGTCAAATCAAATGTTTCAGGGATTAAAATCAATTGCCTCATTGATAAAGCATACTGGTGAACCAACAGAGCAGGCAATGGGTATTCTCACTTCTCCCCTGCCCTATAACTCACTGCGAAGAACTGATTTTAGCAGGATTTGTTTGGGGTTAGAGAGGGTGGTGGGAGGGGGGAAAATACGAGCTGTTTTATATTGACACGGTTTCAATTTGGATTTTGGGAGATCATTTTCTGTGAGCCACCTTTATACTGCTAGAGCATAGAATGAAGATCACAGAATTCTCAAAGCAGATCGTTAAGGATGAAAGCTTTTCCAGATTATTAAACAACTCCACATCAATTTAAAACATCAAAGCCAACTGCTAAGATGAATAACAGCATCTCCAACATGAATATTTCCGATGTGATCCTTCATCAGTTCTTTCAGATGCCGACCAACCTGCTGTCCATTTTCAGCAATTTCTGTTAATCGGAGTTGATAAATTTTGTGATTAAAATACTGAGATGCAGTTATGAATTTCATCCATTGTGTCATAATCCCATCATTAAGTCTACCAAGGGCCCCACTGTAACAATGAACTGGATAACGTTCAGCAGGTTTGTAAGCCTCACTAACGATCATCTTTCTCTGCATTGCTCATTGGATATTCTACAAATAACTCCATAACTCCAGTGCAGAGGTGGTGTTAGAGCTGTGTAAACTCATGGCTTGAAGCCAGTCAGGGCTGTGAGCGTATCCAGTGCTAAGTTTAATGATTTCACATTTCATGCATCAAAATATCCACATGCATCAGGGTTGTTATGTGTGTTTTCTAAATTCTAAAATTGTAACTTAATATTTTCCACTAAAAGTACATTCGTAATTGTCACACTTTACCGAACAATAACATTTGATTACACTTTGATTAGGCAGGTTTTGTTTTTGCTTCCTGTTTCACACCAATCCATGATCACGGAGATATTCAACGCTCCTTTAAAGACTTCTCTCACTGATTATGTTGGTTGAGGAAATAGGTTTCCCAGGACACACAGAAAAAATACTTTCAATAATGTCACTGGATCTTTAACGTCCACGAGAGAGACGGGCCCTCAGTTTAAGCACTCATCCAAAGAAAGGTACCTCCAACAGTGCATCAATCTGAAGTGCCGTCCTAGATTATATACTCATATCCTGGTGTGCACCTTGAACTCACAATATAGGCATTCCTATCCACAACTCAATTGAAGTTACTGAAAATATTTTTTTTGGAGGAGTGAGTGTTTGAAAACATATTTAGGAACAATAATAACAGGAACTGTGCAGCTGTCAGACACAGTCAGGCGTGCATAACACTCCAAGAGCAAACATGTCCAGTCACCAATATCTCTCCCATTTACAGGCCGCTCCCTCCGCCTTTGCTTTGCTGGGTGAATTGCCATTTTTTTGTCTGTCTTCTCTCCCTGGCTTACACCCTTTACAATTCTCAACAGCATGGCACAAACTATACACCTGCCATGTGATGAATCATCTCCAGGAAGTACCATTATAATACACTATGTATCACCACCAAGATTATGACTGATTATGCAATCACATTCTTAACTTTTGAGTAACTATTGCAATATTTCAGAGGTGGCCACACAGGTATACATTGTGATCAATGTGTTTCACATTCTCTATTGGATTCAATCTGGCTCAAAAATGGACCCTGGCTACATAAAGAAGAAATTATGATTGAGGTTCAAGATCTGTCAGAGAAGGTAAACAGTCCAATTCTTTTTCTGAAGAACCAGCGTGCAAACATGTGCATGGCCACTTTGGAGACTGGGGTGTGTATGCCAGTGTCACAAAAGTTAAAATTAACAGCAGATACTAACGATCTGGTGGTATAGTTCACTTGACACGAGTTACTTTTGGCCTATCTCCTGTTTTAGCATCAGCAGTGAACTTGGAGATTTTACCTACAATACCACTGTCCCTGCCTCTGATCGATACTAAAAATAGAAGGGTCCCGAAACTGATCTCTGGGAGACTGTAGTTATACCTTCCAATTCCTGATTTTAAACCAAATATCCATCTAGCACCACATTTTAATCGCTAGCCTGTGACACGATATTTTATCCATTATTGATCAATGGGGAACCTTATCAAAAACTGTCTGAAATCCAAGTACAATATCAACTGCATTTGATTGTCAGCTGTGACTCAGTGGGTAGCACACTCGCCTCTGAGTCGGAAGGTTGTGGGTTCAAGTCCCACTCCAGGAACGTGAGTACATAAATCTAGGCTGACCAATACAGTGCTGAGGGTGTGCTGCATTGTCAGAGATACCGTCTTTCAGATGAGACGTTAAACTGAGGCCCTGACAATCCTCTCAAGTGGACGTAAAAGATCCCATGGCACTATTTCGAAGAAGAGCAGGAGAGTTATCCCCGGTGTCCTGGCCAATATTTATCCCTCAATCAACATAACAAACAAATTATCTGGTCATTATCACATTGCTGTTTGTGGAAGCTTGCTGTGCACAAGTTGGCTGCTGCATTTCCCATATTACAACAGTGACTACACTCCAAAAGTACTTCATTAGCTGTAATGCGCTTTGAAACGTCTGGTGGTTGTGAAAGGCGCTATATATATGCAAGCCTTTTTGTTTTCCATTTCACATGTCCACTATGTTTGTAAAATCTTTTTAAAAATCAGTTTAATTTATTGGGACCTCATTGTGCAGAAGTTGTTGATGCTCCCTCTGACATTGAGCACCAATTTTAGGGAGAGCCATGCACTAGAGGCTGAACCATAAGCCTTGATTAGGGATTATTTCCTTGCTAGAAACAAGTATGTGTTTTGGGGAGAGCTATTAGTAGCTTAGAGTTACCAACCCTCCCACATGTTCAGGAGCCTCCAGGAATGGAAGATGAATCTACCAGGCACTGCTGCTGACATCCCATAGAAAAGTAGAGCTTTGCATTTGTGGTTTGCATCTGTGCACTTCCTTCAGTCCTTATTTTTACATAAGATGCTAATTTGAAATTATTTATAGTTAAGTAACATTATCAGTAATTTAGAAAGCCGAGAAAGAGAGTTGTTTCTCTGCAGTAGGAGTTTCTCTGCAGTACAGGCCAAGGAGCTGTGACATGCAAAACTGATGTGCTATAGTGCCACCACTGGTGGTAAGCTATAATTACAAGTTTACAAGGCAGTTCGGTTATAAATGTCGACACAGAAATTAATAACAGGAAAATGATAACAGGACGTGCGCGCAAGACACATGATCTTTAATATATTATATCGATAGATATTAGTTAATTCTTATGCCCCTCACGGTGCGAGATGGCACTGAAGAGAAATTGCACACTTCTCCATTTTGGGCACCTCGTATTAGCTTCAAGGACTCTAGGGTCAAATACAGGTTAAGATTCTTCCCCATTATCTCTCTAGCCCAACAATGGCCCGGATTTTAGTCAGCTGCCAAGGTACAACGTTCGCCACTGATCTCGATGAAGGCTGTCCATAAAGATTTAGCAGGCCTTGTGGCATCGATTTCCCCTATTCCCTTTCAGTTTTAATCTGGCGCCATGTACAAGGGATCTGTGACATCTAGGAACAATGAGATCTTCAAGCAGTCTGAGCAGATAGCCAGATTGAAGAATTCTCAAACAGCAAACCAGGGAGCAAAAGCACTGATCATCATTCACTATTTAATCATTTTACAGAGAACGAAATAAAGATTGGGACATACACATAGGATTAAGGTAGAAGCTCAGATATTAAAGATTTAATAAAATAAAAATTAATTATGTTAAAAATCTATGGACTTTTTAATCATGGAATGTAAGGAATGACACTCCATGCCTAGAAATTAGTTTTTCGGGACCAGGAGGTTGTTCAGCAGCTATTATGACTTAGTACGCCACTAAAAACTCAGTTACACCTCATACAACAAATGGTTTTTAGATTCAAAATCGTATGTAAAAAGTTGAAGTTCACATCAAGTCACTGATTTGGTGTTGATTGCATCTGCGAAGACTGCAACAGTACACCCGGTGAAGGAGCAGGGCACCACTGACAGAAACTTACGGATTTCCGCGTTTACTGTGCATGTGCGGATGCCAGAGGTTGCTGTCAGTCTTACACAGTAATGACAGTGAACGCGGATAGTTTCACTGTCATTACAACTGAAAATTCCAGGCCATTCTCTTTTAACCCATTTATGAAATGTTTTATTTCGCACATCAGCCATCCTAAAGCCTGTTGAATCTTGCATCTAGCACATATCCATCATGCTCAAAGTGTCACGCTCGCATGGTTTCCACCAAACCACAAAGGATTACACTTGTGCCCGTCACACATACAAGAATCACTGTCGATAATCCATGCACAAAAAAAATATATTTGGAAGCAATAATAATAGAGAAAGGAATTAGATCTGAACTGGTTAGATTTTATTTGGCTTACAGGAACAGAGGGAACTTGATATGCAGCTTTACAGGGACTTAAAAAGGTGCCAAAATAAATAGATAATGGCACAAAAAGACAAACATAATCTTTGGTTTTGTATCTAGAGACCTACAATACAAGATCAAGGAGGTAACAAGCAGAGGTTGGGAAACAGAACTCCTGCAAAGCAAGATGCCGAGGGAAGCTTTAATAAAAACTCCTTCATTCCCATGGTTGGCCCTGCATTATTTCATCGGTTTAGGGCTTTGTTTGTCATATTCAAATCAGATTGTGGCCTTTAATTAATGGACCAGATCGTCACGATGGGATATATCTTTTTGTTTAATTCTATTGAGTAGGTTGAGTCCCATTTCAAAACAAAATGCTGACTGTAGTATACAAATGGGTTCAGATACAAGATTACTTAACTAGCAATGCCTTGATCTTTGGATTTAAGAACTGATCCAATTTCTGGCATGTTCTGATTAACCTAGCGTATGTTAACATAAGAAATAGGAGGAGTAGGCCATAAGGTCCCTCAAGCTTGCTCCGTCATTCAATAAGATCATGGCTGATCATCGATCTCAACTCCATTTTCCTGCCTAATCTCCATATCCCTTGATCCCTTGATGACTCCAAAAATCTATCTATCTCAGCCTTGAATATATTCAGGGACTCAGCATCCACAGTGCTCTGGGGCAGAGAATTCCAAAGATTCACAACCCTCAGTGAAGAAATTTCTCCTCATCTCTGTCTTAAATGGCCTACCCCTTATCCTGAGACTGTGCCCCCTAGTTCTAGATACTCCAGCCAGGGGAAGCAAACTCTCAGCATCTACCCTGTTAATCCCCTTCAGAATCTTCTCTGTTTCAATGAGAGCACCGCTTATTCTTCTAAACTCCAGAGAGTATAGGCCCATTCTACACAATCTCTCATCATAAGACATCCCACTCATCCCAGGAATCAATCTAGTGAACCTTTGTGACACCGCTTCCAGGCAAGTATAATCCTTCCTTAGATAAGGAGACCAAAACTATGCACAGTACTCCACATGTGGTTTCACCAAGGCCCTGTACAATTGTAGCAAGACTTCCTTACTCTTATACTCCAACCTCCTTGCAATAAAGGACAACATGCTAGTTACCTTCTTTATTGCTTGCTGTACCTACATGCTAGCTTTCTATTTACAAGCTATATTAACGACTTGGAGAAGGGACGGAGTGTAACGTAGCCAAGTTTGCTGACGATACATTGCTTTTCCTCCCATCTTTGTATGAGGACACAAAAAATCTGCAAAAGGACAGACAGGCTAAGTGAGTGGGCAAAAATTTGGCAGATGGGGTATAATGTTACAAAGTGTGAGGTCATGCACTTTGGCAGAAAAAAAATCAAAGAGCAGGTTATTATTTAAGTGGAGAAAGATTGCAAAGTGCCGCAGTACAGCGGGACCTGGGAGTACTTGTGCATGAAACACAAAAGGATAGAATGCAGCTACAGCAAGTGATCAGGAAGGCCAATGGTAGCTTGGCCTTTATTGCAAAGGGGATGGAGTATAAAAGCAGGGAAGTGTTGCTGCAGCTATATAAGTTATTGGTGAGGCCACACCTGGAATACTGCGTGCAGTTTTGGTTTCCATATTTATGAAAGGATATACTTGCTTTGGAGGCAGTTCAGAGAAGGTTCACAAGGTTGATTCCGGGGATGAGTGGCTTGACTTGTGAGAAAAGGTTGAGTAGGTTGGGCCTCCACTCATTGGAATTCAGAAGAATGAGAGGTGATCGTATCAAAATGTATAAGATTATGAGGGGGCTTGACTAGGTGGATGCAGAGAGGATGTTTCCACTGATGGGGAGACTAGAACTAGAGGGCATGATCTTAGAATAAGAGGCCGCCCATTTAAAACAGAGATGAGGAGAAATTTCTCTGAGGGTTGTAAATCTGTGGAATTCGCTGCCTCAGAGAGCTGTGGAAGCTGGGACATTGAATAAATTTAAGACAGAAAGAGGCAGTTTCTTAACCAATAAGGGAATAAGGGGTTATGGAGAGTGGGCGGGGAAGTGGAGCTGAGTCCACGATCAGATCGGCCATGATCTTATTGAATGGCGGAGCAGGCTCAAGGGGTCGTATGGCCTACTCCTGTTCCTACTACTTAGGTTCTTTCTGTATTTCTTGTACAAGGACACCCAAATGTCTCTGAACACCAACATTTAAAAGTTTCTCACCAATTAAAAAATATTCTGTTTTTCTATTCTTCCGACCAAAGTGAATAACCTCACATTTCCCTACATTATACTTCATCTGCCAACTTACTGCCCTCTCACTTAGTCTATCTAAATCCTTTTGTAGACTGTTTTCCTCACAACTTACTGTCCCACCTAGCTTTGTATCATCAGCAAATCTGGATACATTACACTCGGTCCCTTCATTTGTGTCATTAATATAGATTGTATCAATGAGGCCCAGCACTGATCCTTGCTGCACCCCGCTAGTTACAGCCAGCCAACCTGAAAAAGATCCGTTTATCCGTACTCTCTGTTTTGTGTCCGTTAACCAATCCTCTATTCCATGCTACTACATTACATAGAGAAAGTAGGTGCAGGAGTAGGCCATTCGCCCCTTCGAGCCTGCACCACCATTCAATATGATCATGGCTGATCATGCAACTTCAGTACCCCATTCCTGCATTCTCTCCATACCCCTTGATCCCTTTAGCCATAAGGGCCACATCTAACTCCCTTTTGAATATAACTAACGAACTGGCCTCAACAACTTTCTGTGGTAGAGAATTCCACAGGTTCACAATTCTCTGAGTGAAGAACTTTCTCCTCATCTCGGTCCTAAATGGCTTACCCCTTATCCTTAGACTGTGACCCCCTGGGTCTGGACTTCCCCAACATCGGGAACATTCTTCCTTCATCTAACCTGTCCAATCCCGTCAAAATATTGTGTAATAACCTTTTATGTGGCACCTTATCGAATGTCTTTTGGGAATCCAAATATATTACATCATTTTCTAAGTGCCCTGATACTACTTCCTTAACAATGGATTCCAGTATTTTCCTGACAACTGTCAGGCTAACTGGCCTGTAGTTCCCTGGTTTCTCTCCCTCCTTTCTTGAATAGCGGTGTTACATTTGCTACCTTCCAATCCGCTGGGACGGTTCTAAAATCTAGGGAATTTTGGAAGATCAAAACCAATACATCGCTGCAGCCACCTCTATTAGAACCCTAGGATTTAGGCCGTCAAGTCAAAGGGAATTATCTGCTATTAGTCCCATTACTTTCTCGAGTACTTTTTCTCTATTTATATTAATTACATTAAGTTCCTTACTGTCATTACACCCTTGGTTCCTCACCATTTTAGGTATGCTTTTTGCTTTTTAACAAATGAAAACAGTAGATTCCAATATAGTTGGTTCGGTGTGAAATATATCACTGACATACATCTGGATCAGGTTGGAATTTAATAGGGTAATGAAAAGGGAAGAAAGACACGGAAGAGGAGGAGTATGATTTAACTAAGGACCATTAATACCCTTCTTGGTGACAATAGTTATAAATCCACAATCAATATCCTGCAATTTAATAATGGGAAAGACATCCAAAAATAATAGTTATATAAAGAGTTTCCATTGTTACCAGGCATTTGTTCTATTACTCCGAGATGGTAATTTGTGAACACAAAGCATGTGGAACACTTTTTAAAAAATAAATAAATAACTCCCAAATACTCTGGTGTCATCACTACCATACAATAGACACCTGAAATCGCTGGATAAATACCACTAACGATGTCTCCGCAAGATCCTGCAAATCCTCTGGGAGGACAGACGCACCAACGTCAGGCCAGCATCGAAGCACTGACTACACTCAACCAGCTCCGTTGGGTGGGCCACATTGTTCGCAAGCCTGACACAAGATTCCCAAAGCAAGCGCTCTACTCGGAACTCGTACACAGCAAGTGAGCCCAAAGTGGGCTGAGGAAACGTTTGAAGGACACCCTCAAAGCCTCCTTGATAAAATGCAACACCCCATCGACACCTGGATGTCCCTGGCCAAAGACTGCCCTCAGTGGAGGAAGTGCATCCGGGAGGGCGCTGAGCACTCGAGTCTCATCGCCAAGTGCAGGCAACGGAAGGAGTGTGTGGCAAACCAGTCCCACCCACCCTTTCCTTCAACTACTGTCTGTCCCACCTGTGACAAAGACTGTAATTCCCGTATTGGACTGTTCAGTCACCCAAGAACACATTTTTAAAATGGAATCACGTCTTCCTCGATTTCGAGGGACTGCCGATGATGATGATGGGGAATGATTAGAAAAAAAAATGGGTCCCATTGTTAATCACTATCCAGTGATCCCTACTGGGAGTTTAATATATGTTGGGTGAGAAAATGATCAAGGCCAAACTATGTTGAAGTCTACAGTTGAGTCACTAGCAATCACCCAGGCTCACATACAAGAATGGCCACTTGGGTATAGTACTGAAAGGCTAATGTACTCCAGCACAAGTCACTTCTTTTGAGAGAAAATCAACCAAATTCTAGGTGACGATGGTGAGGGAGGAGTGGAAATACAATTGCTCATTACTTACGTTCACAAATGGCCCGTAATGGTGACCAAGTTGAATTTCTCTGGCAGGTAATATGCCTTGAGCCTCCTTTCTCAAAGATGTAACCACTGTTACACATGTAAGTAACATTCGCACCCACAGGAAAGGATGCCTGAGAGATAGACTCATTAGTTGGTGAGCCATTTTCCAATTGTGGAGGTTTGTCACAGTCACCTTTAAAACAAAAATAAGTTCATAATGTCAACTTTCAATAAGTCTCCCTTCCATTGGTACATTGAGTTCACATTTGGAAGATATCTCCCAAACTCCAAAAGACAGCAGTTTTGCCTTTCATCTAATGATCTTTTTATCTTGCACTTGGATTTTTTCACTAATTTCAAATCCTTTTCTTTTCGTCACCTTCCTTTTACTAACAGGATTCCCTTCTAAAAAGAGACCAAAGTTGTGACTCTAAATAACACAGATATTCAAAATCATTAAGCATGAAGCATGAATATGAGGATGGCTAATGTCCAAAATAAGGGTTTATACAAATGAATAGATTTTACACCAACTCAATCAAATTATTCATTGAATTATCTTTTACAACATAATGAGAAAGGGAGACAGAAACAGAAGGGGTAATTTTAATGCTACACACACGGTGGAAACTAGGTGGACAGGCAATTAAAATTGCGCTGAAGACTTACCCGCTGACGTAGAGCTCTGTTCCCACTGTCTTCCAATTTAACCTGTTCTTCTGAACAGGCGGTAAGGACACCCACCTGAAACCGACGGGGATCCTTCTTTAAAGATGCAAATTGGGGTCCGATGAGGACCCGACTGTAATTTTAACTGAGCAGGAAATCCTGTGTGGCTTTCCTGCCAGGTGCAGCGGGAAGAGGATTTGGGGCGAGAAGTGGACCAAACAGGTTTATTCACTTTTTTCAAAAACTTTCCTTATGGGGCATGGAAGAGCAGAAATGCTCCATCGGATCCCACAAGGAAGATTTAGGCCCCCTGCTTCTGGTTCTCTCTCCCTTCCCGATCGCAAGACCAAAATTTTGCTCCCAGCCGCCGGCCATCTGTCACTGCTTCCAGATGGTCAACTGGTGAGGCCCAAGAGTTGAAACCACATGAGCTTTACACTGCCGAGAGGAGTGCAGGTTTGGTGTTCACATCGTCCTAGGCCCACCCGATTCTTGCTCACAGTTAACATTGGGGCTGGAGTGTCTTTCCTCAACCTAATTTTCACCTGGGAAGCAAGAAGGGAGGACAATGACGGGTGAGCAGATCTTAATCTAGGATAGGATGTGTGTAGCTGCTTTTTGTATGAGTCTGAGTTTACAAACAGAAAGAGGATGGGAGGCCAATAACGAAGATTTTGGAGAAATCAAGTGTAGAGGTAATAAAACATTCAAAAGGCGGAGAGATGGGGGGGGGCAGGAAAGAGGTATGGCAACAGTAGCAATAAAATAGTCTTGGCAATGGCGACGATGTGGGAGTTGAAACACAGCACTGCATCAAACACTACTCCAATGTTTCTCACATTCGAATTCAGGCCGAGTGGCTCCAGAATGGGATGGAATCGGTGGCCAGCGTAGCATTTATTGCAGAGGCTAGTAATAATTGCTTCAGTCTTCTTAGGCAATCCCCCGGAGTCGAGGATGACTTGCTTTTACACGATGAATTCTAAGGTGACTGATGAGACCAATGCGGGATCTACAGTCTCTGTCACAGATGGGGCAGGTGGTGGTTAAAGCGACGGGTGGGTGGGGTGCTTGGTTTGTCATACGTTCCTTCCGCCGTCCGTTCTGCGTGTTCCCGACGAAAAGACTCGGAGTGTTCGTTGCCTGCTCAGATGTTTCTCCCCCACTTTGAGCGGTCTTGGGCCAGGGGATTCCAAGAGTCGGTGGGGATGTTACATTTTTTCACGGAGGCTTTGAGGGTAACTTTAAAGCATTTTCTCTACCCTCCTGGGTCTCGCTTGCTGTGATTGAGCAGAGTAGAGTGCTTGTTTTGGGAGTCTAATATCGGGCATGTGGGTAATGTGGCCCGTCCATCGGAGCTGATCAAGTCAATGCTTCGATGCTGGGGATGTTGGCCTGGGAGAGAACACCAACGTTGGTGTGCCTATCCTGCCAATGGATTTGCAGGTTTTTGCAGAGACAGCGTTGGTGTTACTTCTCCAGTGCTTTAAGGTACCAACTGTACATAGTCCATAGCAGTAGCAATAAAGTATCTTTGGCAATGGCGAGGATGTGGGACTTGAAACACAACACTGCATCAAACACGACTCCAAGGTTTCTCAGTCTGATTCACACTGAATTGCTCCAGAATGGGATGGAATTGGTAGCCATGTAGCATTTATTGCAGGGCCAGTAACAATTGCTTCAGTCTTCCTGATGTTCAGTTGGAAGTAATTTGTACTCATCCACAACCTAATGCCAGTCAGACAATCTGACAGCAGAGGTAGTCATAGGGTTGACAGGAATGAAGGAGGGGTACAACTGGGTCTCCTCAGCATTTAATTCTAATGGCTGGTGTACGATGGCCACTCCACATTAAAAATATTCACGCACGGGCATCTTCCATCCTTCAAGATGTAGCTCAGGACGTGGAATGTCAGGTAGGTCCCTCATTGAAACACCTGTGAACTCATCTTTTTTCGGTGTGGAAGCAGGTCATCCTAGTCACGAGGGACGACCTAATACTATACTAATTAGAACATAATTTTACTTCTAATACCTTTTCTCCAAACGGAGAATCCTTTGAGAAAGTTTTATAGTAAAGGGAAGAAAAACACAAAGAGTGAACTTTAACAGTCCCAACTCATGTCATTCATTGGGAATGACAATGATGCATTTATATAAATACCTATTCATTCTGCATCAGGAGATCGTGGGTTCAAGTCGTACAACAGCACATAATCTACTAAGTGTAGAATTGAGGGAGTTCTGCAGTTTTCTTTACCTACATAACAACAATGGCTACACTTCAAAAAATAATTAATTGGATTATGAAGCCCTTTGAGGCATTTTAGTAGATGTGATAAGGTGATTTATTTAAGGCCAACTTATTTCACTCTTTGTAATTATTATTTTAAAGTGCAGCTGGGTGCACCATAAAATGTCATACTTCCTGTGTCACACCTTGTGTATCATGTGTAGATATGCAAATTCTTACAATTGATTTAAATTAAATTTAAGTCAGTCAAACAATAAAATCAAAATTGAACAGGTATGGAAAGTACTGACCACCCAGCAGACAGGAATGAAAACTACCAATAAGCAATTTCAAAACAATTCCCATCCAAAATAGTCAGTAACAACTACAAGCAAAAGAAAGGTGTTGGCAAACCAATCAAATCACTCAAAATATCTTTTCCATATGTTTGAGCCATAATTCTTGTTCAGCGGTTAAAAATGTTGCACATCATGTCAAAATGGAAAAAATTCACACGATATTGAAGCATTTAAAGTTTTAACAGACTTGAGTAAAGTTCCAACTACATCTTTTGGTTTCATCCTCAAGCTCAAGAAATGGTTACTCACGTGGCTCACAGGTAGGTGGTTGTGGTACAAATGTGCTATTTTCACCACATTCAATGATATCCTTTCCAACCATTTTAAAATCTGCCTCACATTTAAAGATGATTGAGTCCTGATAGGTGTATGTAGGTCCAAAACCTGCCACTATTTTTCCATTTTTAGGTGTTTCAGGACGATGACATTGAACAACTGCCAAAAGAATAATGCATTAGTTTCCATGAAGTAATATACCGTTTAATAGTTTACATATACTTTAAATGAGGCCTCCCTCAACTTTCTTTCTCTAGATTGTAAAGCAGAAACTTGTGTGAGCTGTTCATAGCTTATCCTTTTTACATTTGAAATCATTCTTGTTTCTCATCTTTGAACCCTCTCAATGCATGCCTAAGGAGACATGGATGAGAATAGAGTTAACATTTTACTGACTTCAGCAAATTGGGCGCAAGTTTCGAGCCACGCCAGGAACGGCACAGTCCCGACCTGGACGCCCGTTTTTCGCGCCACAAAGTGCGCCTAAAAAAATTCCAGATTCTCCAGCTCCCTGCAGGTTGTTTGCAGCGCAGCACAAGCTGTAGGGGGCGGAGCCAGATCCCTACGTTGAAAACAGTGCCGGGACCTCTGCACATGCGCGCTACAGTGGGCGCGCATGTGCAGTAGCTCCAGGTGCCCAAAACTGTGTGGGAGGGGCCGAAGCATGCAGCCCCTAGCCCTGGCCGAATGGCCTCACTGGGGCTGCATGAATAAGGCTCCTCCCACGCTCAGCTCCTGCTTCCTCCCGACTCGACTTGACTCCCGCTTCCCGCCCTCCGCCTCCGGACCGGACCCGACACCGACCCGACTCCCACTTCCCCCCCCGCCCCTGGATCAGACCCCGACCCGACTCCCGCTCCCCCCACCCGGCCCCCGGACCTGACCCAACTCCCGCTTCCCCCCACCCTGCCCCGCCTCCGGACCGGACCCGACACCTGCTTTCCCCCCCCCCACCACCCCCCGACTCCCGCTTCCCCGCTTCCCCCCTCCCCCCCCCTCCCCCCGGACTGGATCCGACCTGATCTCCCTCCCCCCGACATGACCTCCCTCCCTCCCCCCGACCCGAACCGACCTCCCTCCCACCACCCCCCCGACCCGCGCTCCCCCCGACCCGACCCAACACCACCTACCTGTAAATCTGGTGCTGGGGACGGGCCCTGCCCGAAGTCTCGGGCCCGGCCCGTTCAGCCTCCCTCCCCCTTCTCCTTTCCCCCCATCGCCTTTCCCCCCCCCTCTCTCCCCCCCTTCCTCCTCCTTCCCCCCCCTTCCTCCTCCTTCCCCCCCCTTCCCTCCCTCTGCTCCCCTCGCTGTCAGAAACACAGACACTGACAGACAGAGAATGAGAGACACACACAGACAGACAGAGAGATAGAGACACTGACAGCGACACACTGGGGGTGGGGCATCCCAGCACGCTGTTGGAGGGCTCCTGGTGCTGCAGTCGGTAAGTAGAAAATGTTTTATTTATTGAGTTTAAAAAAAAATATTTCTTATTAATTTTTTTTGATTGATTTATTGGTTGATTTATTGATGATGGCTCTTTATTTGTAAAACTGAAGTGTTTAATGTTTGTAAACTTCCCTTTAAACACCCCCCCCATTCCCTACGCCTGATTTGTAACCTACGCCTGATTTTCTAAAGTGTAGACAAGGTTTTTGCGAGCGTACAAAAATCTTCACTTACTCCATTCTAAGTTAGTTTGGAGTAAGTTTTCACTGACGAAACTTTGAAAACAGGTGTAAGTGGCTGGACACGCCCCCTTTTGGAAAAAAAATTCTGTTCCAATGTGAAACTGTTCTAACTGACTAGAACTGGAGCAAACTAAATGGCGAGAATTCCGATTTCTAAGATACTCCGTTCTATACCAGTTGCTCCTAAAAATCAGGAGCAAATCATGTCAAAACTTGGGGCCATATCTCTCAGAACTTAACTGTGTGACTGACAGTAAGAGAGGAAAGAGAAAAGGAGAGAGAAAAGAGATCACTTGAAATAACACCTGCATATTTATCATGGTGTGAGCATTGAAATAAAAAACAGAAATTCTTTAAAAGCTAAACTGAAAATGACCGGCTTGGGAAGGAGGTGCAAGAAGCCTGGTAAAGTGGAAACTAGGGAGCTGAATTTGCGACCTCTATGGGCGCGTATGAAGTGCGCACGCGTCCATAGAGGCACCGCAAGTCTCGGGTTTAGGCGTGCACTGCGCTTGCAATCTGTCAAGAATCTTCGCGAAGCGTCGGCCTACGGGAAGCCTCCGACTGCAAATTTTGTGTTTAGATGTTTGATAAATGGAGTCATCTTAAACCATGTCAATCTATAGTATAACGTATATCTTGCAGTAGTGGCATGAGAACAAGGTGCAAATAGACCAGGCCTTACCAGGGCATTTAGATTAATGATTACTGATTTATAATTGAGAAGTAATATGTCTGTAATAAATGTCATGCCATTTCTCCACTTGCATAACTAGTCTAAATCCTTTTACAAAAACAAAGCTGCATCTCCATTCCTATTGTTCTCTCTATTTTAATATCAACTGTACATTTTATAGGCTTATAATTTCTGCATCTAGGTCAATTAAGTAGTTAAATAAGGATCTCAAACACCGACTCTTGTGGTACTCCATTTCACCCAATCTGGCACTACACTCACACGAGTACTTCGTTTCTTACTTTTTATCCAATTTGTTATTCTGTCCCACATTCTACCTTGAATTTCCATAAATTTGAGTTTATCAGAAATCATGTGGCATCATGTTCCACTCTCTACTTTATTTAGATTTAAGCCTGAAAGTCAAAGAGGTTTGTTGAGCAGGGCCTTCATATTCTAAATCCATGTTGACAGTCTCTATTGTTGTGTCGGTACTCATCATGGAATCCATTATTTTATCCACTATCGGTATTAGTTTAATATGTCTATAATTGCCTGGACCTGATTTTAGCTCCATTTTAGTATAGTTACTATGGTGTTGAGCATCAGCCATGATCATATTGAATGGCGGTGCAGACTCAAAGGGCCGAATGGCCTACTACTGCTCCTATTTTCTATGTTTCTATGTTTGCTCACTGTCAATCCTACAGGATTTATCCAGTATCCAATGAATCAACAAAACCTCTCCTGTATCCCATGGTATGGCAGGGCATCTAATGGTGTCTGCCCTTAGTCTTGTGTTTGCAAGTTTAGGCTTTTAATATTTTTACGTGGCAAGTTGCTGAAAGTGCGAGCTGATAATGTCGCAGCGAGGGAAACAGGGCACCAGGGACCTGAGTGAACAGGGAAAGCAACTGTGGATCTCCTTAACCAATCAGATTGAAGGATTGAGGAGCACAAGGATTGAGAAGGAAGTGTAAATTAGAGTGGGAGAATGCAATGCCCAACCAGGTATAGAAAGAGAAATTAGGGGCCCAAGTTTCCACATGATTTGCGCCTGATTTTTAGGAGCAACTGGTGGAGAACGGAATATCTTAGAATTCGCAATTCTCCACATTTCTTTTTCTGCAGTTCTAGTCAGGTAGAACAGTTCTACTTTGGAACAGAATTTTTTCTTCAAAAGAGGGCGAGTCCGGCCACTGACGCCTGATTTGAAAGTTTCCAGAGTGAAAATGTACTCCAAACTAAAGTAGAATGGAGCAAGTGAAGATTTTTGTAGAACTGAAAAAACCTATTCTACACATTAAAAAATCAGGCGCAGGTTACAAATCAGGCGTCCAGAACGAGGTGGGGGGGGGGGAAGGGAACTCATTAAATTCTACAATCAATCCTTATTTATACTTATACAAATATTATACAAATAAATCCAACCTGAATAAACATTTATAAGCAAGGAAAAGATTAAATAAACCATCTTCCTACCTGTGTGAAAGTGCTTCAGCCAGGAAGAATGGTGCAGTAAGCCTCACAAAACGAGGGAACCGACCGAACGCGGGCGGGGAGGGAATGGAGGGAGGAGGGAACCGACCGAACGCGGGCGGGGGGGGGGGGGATGGAGGGAGGAGGGAACCGACCGAACGCGGGCGGGGGGGGAGGGAACCGACCGAACGCGGGCGGGGGGGGGGGGGGATGGAGGGAGGAGGGAGCCGACCGAACGCGGGAGGGAGCCGACCGAATGCGGGAGGGAGGGAGCCGACCGAACGCGGGGGGGGGGGGGGGGGGGGGAGGGAATGGAGCCGTTCCAGACGGCTGGCGGAAAAGAGAGAAGGCTGCAGGAAGCCTCAGAAATTGAGGAGCCATTTCTCGACGACAAAAGGCGGAGGTCGTCGGGAAACGGCTGCCTCAACTTTGAGGCTTCCTGCACCCTTCTCACTGCTACAAGAAGCCTCTGTGCTGATGGCAATGTACTTTTATTAAAAAATTTTAAAAAACTAAACAGCTACAAAGAACTACAAAAATGGCCGAGTGCCAATGTTTTTTTCACACTGAGCATGCGCGAACGTTGCCGGCAGGAAAAAAACTAATTTAAATAGTACCCGCCCCTCCCACTTACAAAATCGGCGAGAGTGTAGGCTCCGCCACCCTGCACGCCGCGCCAGGCAGACAAGGAGCCGCAGAACGCTCCAGAATCGCGATTTTTTTTTTTTAGGCGCGAAAAACGGGCGCCCAGCTCAGAGGGGCGCCCGTTTTTTTTCTTGTGGAAACTTGGGCCCCAAGAGAGGGAAAGAAAGATTAGATTGAGAGAGAGAGAAAAAAGGTATATCTTCTTAAAATCTCCAACAACGATTAAAACCTAAAGCAATGAGACTCCACACTTGTGATTCTTAATTTTCAGTGCCAGAGAACATGTCTGGAAGTAGTAAACACTTATCACGTCGTTAAAAGGATACTTGCATATTGAAATGGACTAAACTTAACTACCACACAAATACAGCAACTTCACGCTATTCAACATATTTCGTAGCTGACAGCAACTTGGACAGCGACTTTTAGACATGAGTTAACAGCATGTCTGCCCCTTGCCTGAAGTTGCTGTAGGATTTGCGCATAAATAACAGCAAGCACCAGTGGCCCATTAACTCTGTAATCTCTTTCCACACCCTAGGATATATGTTATCTGGCCCACAGGATATATGTTAATCTTCAAGTCATCTCAAAATCCTCCAGGTGACTTGTAGCCCTGCAATAATTTCATCGTTAACTTAATGAATGGGAAGATTTTGAAGCATCACCACTGCTTCATTGATTTAACTTCAGAATCTAATCTAAGAGATTGTGCAGCAGAATAATTCTACAAAAATTGACAATTGTGAAACCAAACTTTGCATTAGTGCTCCAGGATATGCAGTTGCACCATTGGGCACCAGGAGGGATCAGAGTGTGTCATCAACACCGAAAACAAATTAAATTTGATAAGTTTTCCATTGTTTTCATTTAGAAGTTGGTGTTTATTGTTTATGCTCTCTGGAAAGTGGGCACTTTTGTTAAATTATTATGATTGATGACACCTGGGGTAACCCACCGACATCCAGGCTGGCCAATAAGAGTACAATTTTTAAAAAATTCATTCAGAGGATGGGGTCGTCACTGGCAAGGCTAGCATTTCTTGCCCTACAAATTAAGTCCCTAATCCCTTTCCACACCCTGGAAAGGGTGGTATGAGCCGTCTTCTTAAACCGCAACAGTCGTAAACCAGGTGAAGGTACTCCAACAGTGCTGTTAGGTACAGAGCTCCAGCATTTTGACCCAGTCACAATGAAGGAACAACGATATATTTCCAAGTCAGGATTGTGTGTGACTTAGAGGTGGTGTTCCCATGCGCCAGCTGCCTTTGTCCTTCAAGATGGTAGAAGTAGCAGATTTGGGAGGTGCTGCCGAAGAAGCCTTGGCAGGTTTCTGCAGTGCATCATGTAGATGGTACACACTGCAGTGGTAGTGGAGGGAGTGAATGTTTAAGGTGGTGGATGAGGTGCCAATCAAGTGGGCTCCTTTGTTCTGAATG